>NC_139513.1:9736445-10216445 GCF_947247035.1 Vipera ursinii
ATCAGCATTGCGGTTGCCGTCAGGGGCCCGGGTGGGTATGGCCCGGGTGGGTGTGGCCTACTGGGTGGGCGTGGCCAGAGTGCGTATGGCCTACTGGGTGGGCGTGGCCAGCTCTACATCGTTCGCATCAAGGGGGCCTATGGGGGCCTGGGCAGGAGTGGGACAGATCTGAGGGTCTCTGGCAGAAGGAGGGTCTCTGGGCCAGGGCCAAGGCAGTGGGGGCCGTTCCCTCACTCTTTCCAGGATGGCTTCATGGGCCACATGAAACCACTTCATGGGCCGGATCCGGCCCCCGGGCCTTGTGTTTGACATGTCTCTTTTAGGGAGTCGTTTAGGCCACTTGGAGTTTTATCTGTGTCTTCTGGATCACCTGAGTAGTGCAAATGGGTGTGGAACCATCAGAGCTGAAGCAGCTTTTCTTTTCAAAGAAAAACAAGGAAAGTCCAGTTGCCTCGTGAGATTTCCACTTATACATTTATAACTTTATTTCCTCTTCAAAACATGTGCTAGTTTTACCCTGATAAAATTCCTTCAATAAAATTGTAATTTAAAAAAATAGCCAATGGCTCCTAACTACAAACTTGTCTTCGCAAACTCTCTGATTGGGGAGTAGCAAATTCTTACCCAGAGAGGCCACGTTCCTATAATTTTCCAGCATGACTTCCCAATGCAGCGCTTTTTGGTCAGGGTCCAACTGAGACCACTCCTCCTCGGAGAAATGCACAGCCACCTCCTCGAAGGACAAAGGACCCTCCTGAATAAGGGGAGGGGAAAAGCAGAACAGACCCAGGAGGATTTACAAAATATGGAATGTTTAAATACCCCTAAGCAAAGTTATCCACTAAGCTAAATCACTGGGCTTGGTAGGATTTCAGAATGTAAGTGAAAAAATGGACAGAGCCCAAAGTCTTTGACTGAAGAAATATCCTGGGCAGATTTTATGAACTTCACTGATTCTGTGGAACTTTCAGTACCATTCAATGAAAGTAACCCTACTGGATTGATTGATTGATCTGTCCATCCATCCATCCATCCATCCCCAAAAGTCTTTCAGCATATGGAGAAAATCAACTGGCAGATCAGCATTGGAATCCCCACCTCTGTGACTTCAATCCTTCCAGAAATAGAAAGGGAGGGGGGCATTCTTTCTAGCAGAATAACAGAGTCAGATGGGACCTTGGAGGTCATCTAGCCCAACCCCCTACTCAAGCAGGGAAAACCCTATAACATTTCAGACAAATGGTTGTCCAATCTCTTCTTTAAAACCTTCAGTGTTGGAGCATCCACCACTTCTGGAGGCAGGTTGTTCCACTGATGAATTGTTCTCACTATTAGGAAATTTCCCCTTAGTTCTAGGCTGCTTCTCTCCTTCATCAGTTTCCATCCGTGGCTTCTTGTCCTGTCTTCGGGCACTTTGGAGAATAGCTTGACCCCCCTCTTCTTTGTGGCAGCCCCTGAGATATTGGAACACTGCTATCACATCACCCTTCGTCCTTCTCTTCATTAAACGAGACACACCCAATTCCTGCAACTGTTCCCTATATGTTTTAACCTCCAGTCCCCCAATCATCTTTGTTGCTCTTCTCTGTACTCTTTCTAGAGTCTCAACATCTTTTTTTACATCTGTTGCTTCTTGTCCTGCCTTCAGGTGCTTTGGAGAATAGCTTGATTCCCTCTCCTTTGTGGCAGCCCCTGAGATATTGGAAGACTGCTATCACATCACCCCTCGTCCTTCTCTTCATTAAACGAGACACACCCAATTCCTGCAACCGCTCTTCATATATTTTAGCCACTACTCCCCTATTCATCAAATCCAGGCACAAATCAGAGGATCACAAATTGCTTTGCAGACCAAATGTCCCTTGATTAAGTGCTCTTTCAGAACCATTCTGGCACAGTCTGCATGGAGATTCTCAGTTATCTAGGTAAAGACAATTGAACTTTCTTTCTTTTCCCTTGAAGACATTTCACTTCTCATCCAAGAAGCCTTTTGAAAAAGCACATTTGGGACATTCTTGGGAGAGTTTTTTATCTGGTCAATTTATCTTTTAATCTGATGTGCTTATTTTTTTAAAAATTAGTGGTTGTTTTAAAAAAAGGGCAATGTGTCAATGTCCGTATTTAGTTATTTTTTGCACAATTCCAAGTCAAAGAATTAGAAAAAGTTTAATAACTGCAAACATTGTCAGTGGAAATTGTCAGTCATCCAGGTCATAGTTATCCCAAAGATGCTTTTTTCCTGAGGCAATTGGACTTTCTTGTTTTTCTTTGAAGATGTTTTGCTTCTCAGCCAAGAAGCTTCTTGAACTGAAGAAAAAGCATCTTTGGGATTGCAACTACTGTGACAATGTTACTCCTAATTCTTGAATGAGTTTCTAAAAAACTTAGTAATTGTATATTAATAGTAGGAGGAGTAACAAGCAAATGGAGAGTTAAGTACTGATCTTAGAAACATCTGTCAAGAAACTCAAGGTAATATTACAAACAATTTTGCCCCAACAATGTACTTCAGAGAAGCTAAGATAACAGAGCAATTTGAATCTTCTATTGGCCATTCTATGTTGCTCAGGCACAGATCCAAAGGAACACAGGAGAAAAAATGGACAGGAAGAAAGCTATATATTCCAGTTTGAAAGGAGAATACAAATTGATAAATGAATTTGCTCCTCTTACTTGATTTGGAGATTCAATCAGTATTTCAGCTCTACCATAAAGACCAGAAAACTTCATGCTATGTTTCTCTGTGAGAAATACAGAATTTTAAAACGCATAATTAACAAAATAGGAGAAGGTACTCTACAGAAGAGAAGAAATAGAGAAGGTTAGACAGAGGGGATTTTTCTGGAGGTTGGGGAAAACTTTTGATTACCTTCTGGGGCATCCTGACTTGGATCTTCCTGAGAGATCCTCCAGAAAAACAGCTCCTGAGAGGGATCTGACAGACTCATCCTTCCCTCAAGATCGTTGATCTCCACAGGAAAGGACTTAGAATATAGGCAGGAGGGGGGAAAAATAAGAACACATCAGACAACATGAAGTGGATACTTGTCGTGTGAACACAACATCAAAGCCCACAATCTCCATCAATGAGGTTGAGCGAGACATGTATGGAACAAAGTCCTACAAGAATTAGTGAGACATGAAATACTAGGAGTCTGGTAGGGAGAATTCAAACATAATCTTTATTCCCTTCAAGCCCCTTCTGGGTTCTCACCTGCAACTCAATTTGCTCCTTCTGCTCCTCCGCCTGACTCAGGAGGAAGCCTTCCACCAGGGCCACCGCCTGGGCACTGGTCTCTGCTCCACACTCCCGCACCCAGTTCTCCATCTTAACAGGCAGAAGGGCCAGGAGCTGCTCCAGAACAACCAGGTCCAACATCTGGGCTTTGGTGTGCTTTTCTGGTCTCAGCCATCGCCTACAAAAGTCATGGAGTCGGCCGCAAAGTCCTCGGGGACCCTCAGCCTCCTGGTATTGGAGGCTCCTGAAGTTGCGGGACTGAACTTCTGAAGGGATGATGGATTCCTCCTCCAGGATCTTCTGCCCAGCTCCTGCCCAGATCTCCCCACAGCCTTTTCTAGTTGCTTCACTTGCTAAAAGTTGTGTCTCCATTCTGTCTCAATTGGGCAACTCCAATTGGGCCCAAGCAACCGGGTGAATCTCCAAACGCCTTTTCATTCATTCATAGGATCATTTCTATTGTCCCAGGACTGACCTTGGCAAGCCATTCAGTCCTCCATGGCCAGGAGATGATTTTCGTCTCCACATGAAGACCTACCAAATGGCTTCCAGTTTGTATATCTGACCATGGAAAATAAATGTGAAGAATTAGAAACAGTATACTATGGTATAATATATAATATAGTGTATATATAAATAGAGGAGATCAACCCCGACTGCTCTTTAGAAGGCCAGATCCTGAAGCTAAAACTCAAATACTTTGGCCACCTAATGAGAAGGAAGGACTCACTGGAGAAGAGCCTAATGCTGAGAAAGATTGAGGGCAAGAGAAGAAGGGGACGACAGAGAATGAGGTGGCTGGATGGAGTCACTGAAGCAGTAGGCGTGAGCTTAAATGGACTCCAGAAGATGGTAGAGGACAGGAAGGCCTGGAGGAATGTTGTCCGTGGGGTCGCGATGGGTCGGACACAACTTCGCAACTAACAACAATATAGTATTATTATTGTGTGCAGCAGAAGGTAGAATAAATAAAATGCAAGAATTAGAAACCTGCCAAACCCAAACCTTGGTGGAGCAGTGGGCTAATGCCTCCTTAAGTAACACCAGCTGCCTGCAATTAGTGCAGGTTCGCATCCCACCAGGCTCAAGGTTGACTCAGCCTTCCATCCTTCCGAGGTAGGTAAAATGAGGAGCCAGATTGTTGGGGGCAATTAAGCTGACTTTGTAATAATGCCGCTTGGGGTGTGTGTGTGTGTGTGTGAAAGCCCTAATAAGCAGGCATATACATAGAATGAAGGCTACTGCTAAGCTTGTAAGCCGCCCTGAGTCTTCGGAGAAGGGCGGGATATCAATGGAATTTAAAAAAAACAACAACCAGGTGAACAAACCAAGAAAGCTCAGTTCCCATCCAAGGAAAAAGCAGGAAACGTCCCTTTGCTGGGGATGCCTCTTTTTCCTTCTTCAGGGTGTCCTTTGGAGATCCGTGTCGCTCTCGGACACGCAGGCAGATTCACACAACCTGTCTCAGGAGCCCAACCGGCTCAGCCAAGCGCAGAGCGGAGGTCCCACCCGAGTAGGGCCGGGAAGGAATTCCCCAGATCCCCGCCGCCTTCCTGGAATCCCCGGTTCTTCTGCTGCTGCTCTGGAGCTCCGCTTACCCCGTGCATGGAGAAGGTGGCTGGGGAACATGGGACCCGGGATGGGACCCGGAGGAGGGCGGGGCCCGCGTCTCCCCCTCCTCCCCCTCCCTTTGCACGGGAAGAGCCCCCCCACCCACCAATGACACGTGTGAATCTCTTCCCTGCGAGACGCTCCCGCAGCCTCGCCTCCCGCGGAGCTAGAAGGGTTAAGGAGAGCGAGTGCACGTCCTAGAGAGGCAAGGCGCAGTGATGCCGCGCCTCCTGTGACGTTCGCCCTCCAATGGACCGATGGGGAAGCTCCTGGTGTTGCCTTCCTTTGGCAGAGGGAGCCCCCTGGTGGATTCTGCTTGAATGCAACTGCCTTTGGCGCGAGAGTGAGAAAAGAGACCGTTTTTCCATGGAGGGAGGGGCAGGAAGAAGGAAATTGTTCTTCCCTCTCCCGCCACTCCAGAATCTTCTCAATCCAGCTGCTTTAAATGTATCCATCCTTCCATTTTCAAGGAATCATCTGATCATAAGGCTGGAAGGGACCTTGGAGATCTTCTCTAGTCCAAGTCCCACCTGCTCATGGCAGGAGACTTTCAGGGGTAGGTAACCTTGGCTCTTTTATGACTTGTGGACTTCAACTCCCAGAATTCCTGAGCCAGCCATGCTGGCTCAGGAATTCTGGGAGTTGAAGTCCACGAGTCATAAAAGAGCCAAGGTTGCCTACCCCTGCTTTATACCATCCTGGACAAATGGACAAATCTTTTCTCGAAAGCCTCCAGCAATGGACCAGTCAGGACCCCAGGAGACAAGCTGTTCCACTGATTGATTGTTATTGACTGTCAGGAAATTTCTCCTTATTTCGCTATTGAATCTCTCTTTTGACCAGCTTCCATTTAATTCCCAGTCTTTCAAGTATCGGAAGATAGCCATCGTGTTACCCCAAGCATTCTCTTCAATAGGCTAAGCCTAGCCCTTAGCCGGGACGCGGTGGCTCAGTGGGTTAGGACGCTGAGCTTGTCGATCAGAAGGTCGGCAGTTTGGCGGGTCGAATCCCGAGCGCCGCGTAACAGAGTGAGCGCCTGTTACTTGTCCCAGCTTCTGCCCACCTAGCAGTTTGAAAGCACGTAAAAATGCAAGTAGAAAAATAGGGACCACTAGGTGGGAAGATAACAGTGTTCCGTGCCCCTTTGGCGTCTAGTCATGCCGGCCACATGACCACGGAGACGTCCTCAGACAAGCGCTGGCTCTTCGGCTTTGAAACGGAGATGAGCACCGGCCCCTAGAGTCGGAAACGACTAGCACACATGTGCGGGGGAACCTTTACCTTTACCTTTAGCCCTTAGCCGTTCAGCTTCTCTAGACCCTTTATCATCTTTTTTTGCTCTTCTCTCTGCTCTTTTTTAGGGTCTTTCCATCTTTATTGTATTGTGAGCAGGGCTAGATGCAGTGTTCTAAGTGATTAGAATAGAATAGAGCTGGAAGGGACCTTGGAGGTCTTCTAGTCCAGCCCGCTGCTCAAGCAGGAGAACCTATACCATCTCAGACAAGTGACTGTCTAATCTCTTCTTAAAAACCTCCAGGGATGGAGCGCCCACGGTTTCTGGAGGCCAGCTGTTCCACTGGTTGATTGTCGCTGCTGTCAGGAAGTTTCTCCTTAATTCCAGGTTGCTTCTCTCTTGGATCAGTTTCCAACCGTTGCTTCTTGTCCTTCCCTTTGGTGAACAATGTGACCCCCCTCTTCTTTGTGGCAGCCCCTCAAATACCCTTATTTCTTCTTTTCTTTAGACTAGCCAAACTGAAGTCCTGCAGCCATTCTTGATACATTTTAGTCTCCAGGCCTTTGATCTTCTCTGTATTTTTACTAAACTCTCAACATCCCTTTTTGTGATATGGTGACCAAATTTGGCTGCAATATTCCAGGTGTGGTTTTACTAGGGTTTTATAAAGCGGTACTAATACTTTGCCTGATCTTGATTCTATGCCTCTGTTTATACAATCCAGGATTGTGTTAGCTTTTTTGGTTGCTGCTGGCTCACAGTCAAGTGATTGTCCACTAGGACTCCAAGGTCCCTCTCACAGTTACTGTTTGTCAGCCAGGTTTCGCCTAATCTGTACTTGTACCTTTGATTTTTCCTGCCTAAATGTAAAACTTTGTGTTTTTTTCCCACATTGAAAGTCATTTTGTTGGGTAGGGTCCATTGTTCAAGTTTGGCAAGATCATTTTGAACCCTGAGTTTGTCTTCTGGGGTTTTGGCTACTCCTGGTATCGTCTGCAAAAGTGTGACTTCATCAGTGCAGTATAAAGCAGTGTTATCACTTATGATCAGGATACTATCCTTCTGAAGATGCAACCTACAACTGCATTGGCTTTTTTAGCAATTGCAGCGCACTGCTGGCTCATACTTAAAATGGTGTTCCACAAGGACAGCAAGATCTCTCTCATTTAGTATGGTTGAGCCAAATACCTCCTATACCTGTGCACTTGATTTTTCCTCTCTAAACTGTAGGACCTTACTTTTCTCACCACTAAACAGAATCTTATTGGACAGGGCCCAATGCTCAACCCTGCTAAGATCCTTCTGAATCTCAAGTCTATCTTCTAAAGGGTTAGCAATTCCCCCAAGCTAGATGCCATCTTCAAAATTAATGAGTTCCTTGTCAAGGATGAAACTTTGGCAGTTGCATGCCTCTGCGTTTCAACTTGCCTTCAGATTAAGCGGGGGGGGGGGGTTACTTTCAAGTGGATTAGATGGAGAAATGAAACTTCTATGATTCAACTGAAGATCTTGAAAGCCTGAAGCCTTTTCAGGGACAGCAGGTGTGGATTTGAAGCAGATGGTTCCAATAACAAAGTGAACTTGTTTATATGGAGGCTTGGCTGGGAAAATTATTGTTTAAGTCTATGAATTGGAGTTGGAATCTCAGAGTTAGTTTTGCTTCGACAGTACCATACAGTGAATTCAATAAACAGTAAGATTTTCAGGGATGGAATGCACCTAGAGTTTTATTTGGATTCTCAAGCTGGATGTTAACATTCCTATCCCCTCGTCTAGATCAGTTATGACGAAGAGTACTAGGTCCATGATAGAACCTTGAGGTATTCCACCACTACATTGTTTAATTCTACTTTATTATCATATTGTCAGAGTTTATTGTCAGAGTTTACTTTATATCATTGTCAGAGTTTTTTTGTTTTTTGTTTACTATGCCAATGATAAACGTTGCTTCCCTCTGGACTCTTTTTGCAGACGCCTCTAACCACTGCTTAAACTATGTATCACATCACATCACCTTACCTTTACCTTTAAAGGTTCCCCTGCACATACATGCTAGTCATTTCCGACTCTAGGGGTTGGTGCTCATCTCCGTTTCAAAGCCGAAAAGCCAGCGCTTGTCCGAGGACGTCTCCGTGGTCATGTGGCCGGCATGACTAGACGCCAAAGGTGCACAGAACGCTGTTACCTTCCCACCGTAGTGGTCCCTATTTTTCTACTTGCATTTTTACGTGCTTTCAAACTGCTAGGTTGGCAGAAGCTGGGACGAGTAACAGGCGCTCACTCTGCTACGTGGCACTCAGGATTCGACCTGCCAAACTGCCGATCTTCTGATCGACAATCTCAGCGTCCTAACCTTATTGGTATTATGATTATTACTGTTGCTTTGCACGTACACTGAGTGCTTCTGCATGAGAGACAAATTCATTGTGTATCTAATCACACTTGGCCAATGAAGTATTCTATACAATGGATGCTTCATCACCGGAGACTTTTAAGAAGAGACTGGACAGTCAATTGTTTGAAATGGTATGAGCCAGGGGCTGGACTAGAAGACCTCCAAAGTTCCTTCCAACTCTAAAGTTCTATATTCTATGTGATGATGCGTGCACCTTTGGAATCGCTGAAGGACCAGTTTAGGAACAGATCTACCTGGAGAAAACCTGTCTCTGTAGTTGTAAAGAATTTTTAGACATGATAGCTCATAATCCATCAGTAGACCTTCAATAAGAATGAGTAGTAAGGTTAGCATTGTCCTTTTAAGATTATTCTCATTATTTTTGGCATGTTTTCCCATATGTCTTCTACATACTGTATCTTGTAATTTTATCACATCTGCATTTCTGACTCATCAGAACTCTTGAATGCTTGGTGAGATATCATTCTTCCCCTACAAGAAACTTCTCTTAATGAAGCTACTTGCTTTAACCATTCCATGTGTGCTAGACACAGCTAAGAACAGACTCAACGGGTTGGATATTTCCACAATACTAGGAACTATTCCTAAGCTGCCTTTGAGTAAATGATTTCAACCTGGACTCCCAAACCTTCAAGTTGTTAGTTGCGAAGTCATGTCCGACCCATCGCAACCCCACGGACAACGTTCCTCCACGGACAACGTTCCTTCCTGTCCTCTACCATCTTCTGGAGTCCATTTAGGCTCACACCTACTGCTTCAGTGACTCCATCCAGCCACCTCATTCTCTGTCGTCCCCTACTCTTGCGCTCAAGTATCTTCAAGTATAACCCCTCCAAAAGTAATCCCACGACTGTCATTTTTTAATTGCGTCCAAGGACAACAAAATATATGATACAAACAAAACCATAGTAATGTATTTGATTTAATCTAAGGTTACAGGTAAACATTTTGTGGATGTTTTATATTATTTTAATACCTTTTAAATAGTTTTTAAAATTTTAGACTTGTAAGCTTCTCAGGGTCTCTAGGCTGAGTTAGGCAGCCATACAAATTAAATAAATACAATGCGTATTAAGTTTTGGTCGTGCCCTTGTCATTCCACAGCAAAGCAAGCTTTGGCTCATTCACAGGAAATAAGTCTGTTCATATGCAGTTATAGGCTTTCTCACCACTCTAGCTCCTTTTATGAGAAATATGACGTATCTCCACTGATCCTTATTTTAGCCTTGGAATCAGCTACTCAGCTAAAGTCACAATTAGCAATTGGGATTCCTCATTTTGTTTGGACCAGAAAGGCAAAATATGCATATGTACTGAAGCAGATATATCATTTATATGGATTATTGTCCAAGTATAGCCTTGCAAGAGATTTCAGATGAATGTTCCAGTTCAGGCTCTTCTTGCATTCCCTGCATTGATATGGCAGGTAAGATGACAGGTCTTCAAAAAGCTCTTTGCACATTGCATGAAATTATTTGATTTCACCCATGTGGATCTCCCGGTGGGAAATAAGATATCTGCTCCAAGATCCTTCCACACTCCATGGATTAATAAGGCTTCTCCCCTTCATGCATCCTTTTACAGAAAGTAAAATCACTATTCCATCTAAAGCCTTTCGCCTTCCATGCTATTATATGTTTTTTGCCCATGCGGATCTAGCTCTGGGAAGTAAGAGTACTCCTCCGAGCAGAGGTCTTTCCACACTGTGTGCATGTACGTGGCTTTTCCCATGTGGATCCTGTTATGGGACATAAACTCACTATACCATCTGAAGTCCCTTCCACACTCCATGCATTTATATGGTCTTTCCCCTGTGTGGATCCTGTTATGGGAATTAAGCGTGCTGACCCGAGTAAAGGTCTTTCCACACTTCGTGCACTTATATGGCTTCTCCCCTGTGTGTCTCCTCTTGTGGAAAATAAGATAACGGTTCTCAAGAAAGGTCTTCCCGCAGTCCGTGCATTTAAAGGGCTTCTCCCCTGTGTGAATCTTCTTGTGGGAAATAAAGGAACTGCGCTCACTAAAACACTTTCCACACTCCACACATTTGTATGGCTTCTCCCCTGTGTGTTTCCTTTTGTGGGAAAGCAGGTAACGGCTCTGAACGAAGGTCATTCCACACTCCGTGCATTTATAGGGCTTCTCCCCGCTGTGGATCCTAGTATGGCAAATAAGATAGCTAATCGTGGTGAAGCTCTTTCCGCACACCACACATTTATGTGACTTCTCTCCCATGTGGGACTTACTGTGGGAAGTGAGAGATCCGCTTTGAGCAAAAGACTTTCCACACACTCTGCAGTTGTACGGCTTCTCCCCTGTGTGGACTCTTTTATGGCGAGTAAGGGAGCTGCTTGTCGTGAAACTGTTTCCGCACACCATGCATTTGTAGGGTTTTTCCCCTGTGTGGACCCGTTTATGGCTGGTCAGATGACTGCTCTGGGAAAAGGTCTCTCCGCACTCCATGCATTTATACGGCTTTTCCCCTGTGTGGATCCTTTTATGGGAAATGAGATCACGCTTTCCCCTAAAGTCCCTCCCACATTCCATGCATTTGTACGGCTTCTCCCCTGTGTGGATCTTGTTATGGGAAGTAAGGTGACCGCTTCTTCTGAAGCTCTTTCCACATATCAAACATTGATATGGCTTGTCTTCTGCATGGCTCCATTTTTCAGATGGGAGTGACCTATTTCCTTGAGAAAAAGTCAATTTTTCTTCATTGTCTCCAAATATACCGTCTTCTCCATTAGTTAGATATTGCTCATTTACATCTAATATGCCATCGCTTAGCTTCACAGATTTCCCAACATATTTTTTATTTATTTTTCCTTGTTGAACAAGACAGTCTTGCATCTGAGCATCAGTGGAAGATGAGCTTTCTGGATTCCAATTTTTTGACTGGTTCCTCTCATGGTTTTCTAGTTCCACTTGAACTGCAGACGTCTCTATTCCATCTTCAACTTTGATCACTTGGAACAATTCACAGGAATCTTGAACTGGGAAGGAAAAGGAAAAATAAAAATGACAGCAAGGTTAGGGAAAAAGATCGAACTGTAGGATGTCACATGAATTTCCTTCTGAACTTTGGCCAAATATCAATCTATCGCATGTTTGCATGCTTATGGTGGCGTAGTATAGAAATGACAGTTTCTATATTCATAACCCATAGCATGTTTGAAAAAACCTAAACCACCTTTTACTTGACAATTATCCATAGATATTCAAATGTCACCCAGAATAAACTTTAGGAAGAATCGGGGGAAATATTCAGCGAGGTATTAGTAAAGTTCTCTTTCTGTTGACTGGAACTAAGCAACTACTTTAGGTTGCTACCTAAGTCACACAAGATCTCTGTTCTTGAAGCAACATTGCTCTTACATAAACCCTGCAACCTCTGAAAACCACATGAATAAAATCAGATGCGCCAGAGGCCAAAAGAGAGCATGGTTCTCTCGTTCAGCATCTGGGAACCACATAAGAGGACACCCCATTTTTCTCAGCCTCCGAAAATACATGCAAAAATTAGGAGCATTTCAAGAATAGTTCTTGGGGCATGGTGAACGCTGGCATGTCCCCCATAATATAGTGGCATGTCACCTTTGACACCAGTGTCATATGTTTGTCATTACTGATTGAGATTCCCCAACCCTCAGGCTCAAGACACAAATTAAAAGGTAGAAAAGTGATCTACTCAAAAGCCTGAAGAAATTGATAGTCCTTCTTAACACAGATGGAGAAGCATCCAGGCCCAAAAAAGCTGAAATCGGTATAATCGGTATCTAAGGGAACACCTGCTGCCGGCATCAACTTCCCATCGTCCCGTGCACTCCCACAGGCAGGGCCTTCTTAGGGTACTGCCGGTCAAGGAATGCCGGCGGGTTATCCCCAGGGGAAGGGCGTTCTCTGTGGGCGCGCCGGCCCTTTGGAACCATCTTCCCACGGAGCTTAGGACTGCCCCCGACCTTCGCTCATTTCGCAGGGATTTGAAAACTTGGCTTTTTGAGCTGTCTGGCCCAGACTGAGGGGTTTTAATTATTTATTAATGGGGTTTTAGTTTAAGTTCAGGGACTTAATTTAATTTTAGTTTTAATCGATTTTAACTTTGTATGTATGTATTTTTAATTTTTCCCTGCAAACCATCCTGAGTCCTACGGGAATAGGGCGGTATACAAGTTTAAATAATAAATAAATAAATAAATAATGCAATTCAGCAACTCCTCAAGCCAAGAGGTCACTGATAGGTGAACTAGAAATAGAAAAATACAGGTGACAAAAGGCACAGGATGCATTTAAGCAAAAAGGCATTGAGTTCTTTCCTTTGTTGATGTAGAAGAGGGCCAGATAACACAATAACAGAATTGGAAGGCACCTTGGAGGTCTTCTAGCCCAACCCCCTGCTCAGGCAGGAAACTTTATACCATTTCAGACAAATAGTTGTCCAATTTCTTCTTAAAAACTTCCAGTGTTGGAGCCATTCACAACTTCTGGAAGCAAGTTGTTCCACTGATTGATTGTTTTACCTGTCAGGAAAATTCTGCCTAGTTCTAGGTTGCTTCTCTCCTTGATTAGTTTTCCACCCGTTGCTTCTTGTCCTGCCTTCAGGTGCTTTGGAGAACAGCCTGACTCCCTCTTCTTGGTGACAACCCCTGAGATATTGGAACACTGCTATCACGTCACCCTCAGTCCTTTTTATCATTGAACTACAGGGAGTGCAGAATTATTAGGCAAATGAGTATTTTGACCACATCATCCTCTTTATGCATGTTGTCTTACTCCAAGCTGTATAGGCTCGAAAGCCTACTACCAATTAAGCATATTAGGTGATGTGCATCTCTGTAATGAGAAGGGGTGGGGTCTAATGACATCAACACCCTGTATCAGGTGTGCATAATTATTAGGCAACTTCCTTTCCTTTGGCAAAATGGGTCAAAAGAAGGACTTGACAGGCTCAGAAAAGTCAAAAATAGTGAGATATCTTGCAGAGGGATGCAGCACTCTTAAAATTGGAAAGCTTCTGAAGCGTGATCATCGAACAATCAAGCGTTTCATTCAAAATAGTCAACAGGGTCGCAAGAAGCGTGTGGAGAAACCAAGGCGCAAAATAACTGCCCATGAACTGAGAAAAGTCAAGCGTGCAGTTGCCAAGATGCCACTTGCCACCAGTTTGGCCATATTTCAGAGCTGCAACATCACTGGAGTGCCCAAAAGCACAAGGTGTGCAATACTCAGAGACATGGCCAAGGTAAGAAAGGCTGAAAGACGACCACCACTGAACAAGACACACAAGCTGAAACGTCAAGACTGGGCCAAGAAATATCTCAAGACTGATTTTTCTAAGGTTTTATGGACTGATGAAATGAGAGTGAGTCTTGATGGGCCAGATGGATGGGCCCGTGGCTGGATTGGTAAAGGGCAGAGAGCTCCAGTCCGACTCAGACGCCAGCAAGGTGGAGGTGGAGTACTGGTTTGGGCTGGTATCATCAAAGATGAGCTTGTGGGGCCTTTTCGGGTTGAGGATGGAGTCAAGCTCAACTCCCAGTCCTACTGCCAGTTTCTGGAAGACACCTTCTTCAAGCAGTGGTACAGGAAGAAGTCTGCATCCTTCAAGAAAAACATGATTTTCATGCAGGACAATGCTCCATCACACGCGTCCAAGTACTCCACAGCGTGGCTGGCAAGAAAGGGTATAAAAGAAGGAAATCTAATGACATGGCCTCCTTGTTCACCTGATCTGAACCCCATTGAGAACCTGTGGTCCATCATCAAATGTGAGATTTACAAGGAGGGAAAACAGTACACCTCTCTGAACAGTGTCTGGGAGGCTGTGGTTGCTGCTGCACGCAATGTTAATGGTGAACAAATCAAAACACTGACAGAATCCATGGATGGCAGGCTTTTGAGTGTCCTTGCAAAGAAAGGTGGCTATATTGGTCACTGATTTGTTTTTGTTATGTTTTTGAATGTCAGAAATGTATATTTGTGAATGTTGAGATGTTATATTGGTTTCACTGGTAAAAATAAATAATTGAAATGGGTATATATTTGTTTTTTGTTAAGTTGCCTAATAATTATGCACAGTAATAGTCACCTGCACACACAGATATCCCCCTAAAATAGCTATAACTAAAAACAAACTAAAAACTACTTCCAAAAATATTCAGCTTTGATATTAATGAGTTTTTTGGGTTCATTGAGAACATGGTTGTTGTTCAATAATAAAATTAATCCTCAAAAATACAACTTGCCTAATAATTCTGCACTCCCTGTACAAATACCCAATTCCAGCAACCATTCTTTGTATGTTTTAGCCTCTAGTCCCCTAATCGTCTCTGTTGTTTTTCTTTTCCTTCTGTCCAAGGAGACGACATCTGGTTGAGTATTTTTTAAAATAAGCAATAAGTAACATTGTTTAATTTCCAACTATCTTCCCAAGCTCTCTGACGGGCGAGTAGCAAACTTGCTTACCCAGAGAGGCCACGTTCCTATAGTTTTCCATCATGACTTCCCAATGCAGGGCTTTTTGGTCAGGATCCAGCCAAGACCACTCCTCCTCAGAGAAATGCACAGCCACTTCCTCGAAGGACACAAGACTCTCCTGAATATTTGAAAAAAGAACAGAACAAGCCCATGAGGATTTGAAAGATACGTGCCATTGTTCACAAATGGACTAAGTTAAATTGGCTGTGCTTGGTAGGATTCCAAGGTTTAGCTGAGAATACCGTCTTTAACTGAAGACATTCTACAGCAGGTGTTACCAAGTTCCTTAATTCTGCACGACTTTCAGTCCTCTTCAGGGAAAATAACCCCATTTCTGGATATCTCTCTCTCTCCATGTATTTGTCTATCATTATATCTATCCATCCATCCATCCATCCATCCATCTATTTATCTATCATCTCTATCCATGTATTTATCTATCTATCGTTATCTCTGTCTGTCTGTCTGTCTTCAATCAATTTATTACAGCCAAAGGCCACACATAAATCAAACATCCAAATAAAACAAAACTAAATAGAACCATCACAAGAGGACATAGCAATACATCACTGTCTGTCTGTCTATCTGTCTGTCTCTATCTACTAGTAATCTGGCTGAAAGGGTGAAAAGCAGAAAAATTCCCTGGGAAGGCCAATTCTCAGCTTTTGCAAAGCTGGATTGTTTGGCCTCCAAATCCAAGCCCAAATCAGAGGATTGCAAAATTACTTTGCAGGCCCAAAATGCCGTGATTGCAAATTCTTTCCATTGGCATCACAGGTTTTCCATTGGTATCACAGGTTAATTGTCTGCCTTGTTTTTTTTAACAAAAAAGCTTATATTTCTTATTGATTGTGAAGAATGCTTTGTGAAACAGTAATGCACCAGTGTATTTATTTTTTTTAATAAGCCTTGCACAAGAAAGTCAACAATGACCAAAAGAACTGGTCTCTGGCATCTGTTGCGATTGTGAGGTGTTTATTCTTACTTCTTGAAGGAGTTTACTTCTTGTAAATACATAGTAAGACTATCCAGCAGAATGAGTTAATTACCGGCTTTTAAAAATGACGTTGCTTAAACAGAATACAAATCTAATGAATCAATTTCCCTAACTTACTTCATTCGGAGGTTCAAACATTGTTTCATCTCCACCATAAAGACCGGAAAACTTCACTCTATGTTTCTCTGCAAGGGATACAGAATGTTAAAATGCATAATTAGCAAAATTGGAGGAGCTATTCTAACAGAGAAGGTAACTGAGCTGGGCTCTCACTGGGAAATAGGACTTTGATTACCTTCTGACGTGCCCTGACTTGGATCTTCCTGAGAGGTCCCCAAGAAAAACATCTCCTGTGAGGGATTTAACGGATTCCCCCTTCCATCGGGATCTCTGATCTCCACAGTGGAGGACTATGTTGTAGTTGGAGAAAAGAAGCAGAATTAATGGACATCGCACAACACAAAGTGGATTCTAGTTCTCTGACTACAACCTCAAAGTCTCCAATACTCTATGGAGATTCTCAGTCATCCAAAGTCATGGCTGCCCCAAAGGAGCTTTTTCAGGAGGCAACTAGACGTTTCCCCACCATCTGGTCAGACCTGAAGAAACCTCTTGGAGAAGCAAAACGTCTTCAGAGAAAAACAAGTAAGTCCAGTTGCTTCCTGAAAAAGCACCTTTGGGGCAACCATGACTTGGATGACTGAGAATTTCCATAGATATTTAGCCATGCACTTTGGGATGAGCACCCTTCGAAAGGTGTGGGAATATGAACTTTGCAGACTACAGGAACCATTTGTGCTTCAGTTTGAGATGCTGACAACACAAGACTGATTCCCCAACAGCCTGCTCCTGTCTTCAACAGTGAAGGAACCCAGGACAGAAGACATCATGCAACCAGAAGGCTCCATACCCATTTGCACTACTCAGGTGACCCCGAGGACACAAAAAAACCCCCTACAAATGGCCCCAAGGACTCTCTTTAAAAAAATGCAAATGACCAGCTGTTTGCAAGGAATATAAATCCACCATCCGGTCAGAACTGAAGCAGCTTTTTGGATGAAAAGCGAAAGATATTCAAAGAAAAGTCCAGTTGCCTCGTGAAAAAGCATCTTTGGGACAACCGTGACCTGGAATGAGCTGAACCGGTGGCAGCACCACACAAGCCTGAGCGAGAGATGGCTGGAGCTGCAGGGCTGTCAGGGCTGAGCTGGACCTCGGCACTGATCCCGTCACGTCTGCTGAGCCCAGAAGAAGCGCCAATCAGCTTGAATGTTGCAGCATCTTCAGGGTCTTGTGATTTACATTCAGATGCGTGGCAACTGATTCATATTTATGATGGTCAGTGTCCCAGGGTCATGTGAAGTGACCAAAACCTGCTGCAACCACCTAGCACAGACATGTCAAACACAAGGCCCGGGGGCCGGATCCGGCCCGCAAAGTGGTTTCATGCGGCCCACGAAGCCATCCTGGAAACAGTGAGGGAACGGCCCCCACTGCCTTGGCCCTGGCCGAGAGACCCTCCTCCTGCCAGAGACCCTCAGATCTGTCCCACTCCTGCCCAGGCCCCCATAGGCACCCTTGATGGGAACGTTGTAGAGCTGGCCACGCCCACCCAGTAGGCCATACACACTCTAGCCACGCCCACCCAGTAGGCCACGCCCACCCTGGCCATACCCACCTGGCCCCCTGAGGGCAACCGTAATGCTGATGCGGCCCTCAATGAAATTGAGTTTGACACCCCTGACCTAGCAGACACCAAGCACCCCCCCCACCCCACCCCACCCCCGCTGCCAATTCTCAACAGAAACGCTCACAACAATGAAAACCTTGGACAGGAGGAAGAGCGCCGCCAGGCGGGCAGGCAGGTGTCTTGCTCGGCTGTGGTTTGGGGGGCACTTTTTTCAGTACCGTTGTAACTTCGAACAATCACTAAGCGAACTGTTGTAAGTCGAGGACGACCTGTACTTCATCACTTTTTTCCTTTTTTTTTTTTTTTTGGTCATCAACTTTTTGACACCTTTGCTAGGCGACTGGTGGTACTCGGATGTTGCCATATCCTAAAAGTGGTACAGTGGGTGGAAAGGTTGAAAAGCCCTGGCCTAGACAAAAGCCTCTCACCTGCAACTCGACCTGCTCCTTCTTGTCCTCCACCTGGCTCAGGAGCAGGCCTTCCACCAGGGCCACCGCCTGGGAGCTGCTCTCTGCTCCACACTCCCGCACCCAGCTTTCCATCTCTGGGGGTAGAAGGGCCAAGAACTGCTCCAGAACAACCAGGTCCAGCATCTGAGCTTTGGTGAGCTTTTCTCTTCTCAGCCACTGCCTGCAAAAGTCATGGAGCTGACTGCAAAGTCCTCGGGGACCTTGGTATTGGAACCTCCTGAAGTTACAGGAATGTATGAGGGTTTCCTCCTCCAGGTTGGTCTCCTGCCCAGTGCTTGTCTGGATCTCCCCAGAGCTCTCAGGCCGAAGAGCAGGAGGGCCTTTTCCGGTCCCCTCACTTGCTAAACGTTGTGTCGCCATTCTGTCTCCGTCCTGCAAGGCAACTCCAACAGGGTCCAAGCAATTGTGTGGATCTCCAAAGGCCTTTTCATTCATAGCATTGTTTCCGTTGCCGCAGGACCGGCCACAGCAAGCCATTCTGTCCTCTTTGCCCAAGCCACGATTTTCCTCTCTTTGCGAAAGACATACAAAATGGCTTCCCGTTTGTATATCTGAGATGGAAAACAAAAGAAATAATAAAATTCTCAGAATTAAAAAGCGGCAGTTTAACCACTGAGCAGCACACATCCCGATGCAGGTTCAGAGGTACTATTTTCTGAAATGGCATGAGATTTCAGGGGCATCGATCAGATCGGTCCTCCCGGTGTGTTGTGATACAGGCTGCCCTCAACTTACGACAGTTCATTTAGTGACCGCTCAAAAACGGCCCTGAAAAAATTGACTTACGGCCTTTGCAGCATCCCCAGGACCATGTCATCCAAATTCAGATGCTTGACAACCGGTCCATCTTTATGACCCCCGCAGTGTCCCAGGGTATCGTGATCCCTGTTTGCAACCTTCTGACCAGCAAAGTCAAGAAGGCAACCAGATTCACTTAACAACCGGATTCCTAACTTATCAGCTGCAGCGATTCACTTAACAACTGTGGCAAGAAAGGATGTAAAAATGAGGCTTAACAAAATACCCCCCTTCACAACAGGGCTCCCAATTGTGGTGGTTGAGGACAACCTGTATGGGACCGAGTTGGAACGCACCATCAACCCGCTTGGGAGGATTTCGGTTGCCCTTCTTTCTCACTAGGAAGTTTTCCCTTTTTTCAAAAACTGGATCCTCCTAGGAAGGTTCACACAACCTCCCTGACCCCCAAAAAGGTGAACAAGCCACAAAAGATCCGTTCACATCCAAGGAAAAGCCAGGAAAAGACCCCTGGCTGAGGATGCCCCCTTTCCCTTCTTCCGGGTGGCCCTTGGGAGAGCCGCCTCTCCCTCTGACACGCAGGCAGGTTCACACAAGCTGCCCGAAGCCCCAAGCGAGCCAGCCAAGCGCAGGGCCGACGTCTCCCCACCCTTCTGCCAGCAGGGCCGGGAAGGAAGCAGCCCCGCTTCGCTCCCCCTCCGGACTGCGGAGGATCGGGTCCTCTCGCAGCCTGTCCCTGCCCCGGGTGCGAATCCTGCTTCTCTTCTCTCCTGCTGGGCCTCCGCCAGGAAGACCCTCCTCTCTCCCCCCACTCGGGCTCCTCTTCCCCGGACACGGGGCGGGAAGCGACCCCCGGATCCCCGCCGCCTTCCTGGGATCCGCGGTTCTTCTTCTCCTGCTCCCCTGCTGTGGAACATGGGACCCGGGATTACACCCGGAGGAGGGCGGGACCCGGGTCTCCCCCTCCCTCCGCCTCCCTTTGCACGGGAAGAGCCCCTCCCCCACCTAAGACACGCGTGAATCTCTTCCCCACCCCTCCCCCCCGCGAGAGGCTCCCGCAGCCTCTTCGCCTCCCGCGGGGCTCCAGGGGTTAAGGGGAGCGAGGGCGGTCTCCTAGAGCGTCAGGCGTTTGTGACGTCACGCCTCTCTGGTAAACCAGCCGTGACTTTCGCCCTCCATTGACCCAATGTGGAAGCTCCTGAAGCCCCCTGGAGGATCCTGCGTGCAATGCAGCTGCTCTTGACCTGAGTTAGAGAAAGGGACCGTTTTTCCATGGAGGCCTCCAGGGACCCAATGGGGAAGCTCCAATGGAGCCCCCCCTGGCGGATCCTGCGTGCAATGCAGCTGCTCTTGCCCTGAGTGGGAGAAAGGGACCGTTTTTTCCATGGAGGGAGGGGGACAGGAGGAAGGAAGCTACGGTCGCATCCTTTCCTTCCCATCAATCCCATCAATCTTCTCAATCCAGTTGCTCTGGGCAACTTTTGAACGTATCATTTCTTTTAAAATAAGTTCAGAGTAGAGCTGGAAGGGACTTTGTAATTATTTATTTATTTATTTATTTATTTATTTATTTATTTATTTATTTATTTATTTATTTATTTATTTATTTTATTACATTTATATACCGCCCTTTCCCGAAGGACTCAGGGCGGTTTACAGGGTGATTAAAAACAAAGATACAAAAGTTAAAAACAAATTTTTTAAAAAATTATATTGGTCCCTGCATAAATAAAACCCCAGTTAAAATTAAGATTAATAAACTGACTTTGTAATAATGCCGCTTGGTGGGGGGGGCGAAAGCCCTAATAAAGCAGGCATATACATAGAATGAAGGCTACTGCTAAGCACATTGATTTGTGCTTAGATTGTAAGCTGCCCTGAGTCTTCGGAGAAGGGCGGGTTATAAATGGGATTTAAAAAAAAAATCTTGCGAGGTCTTCTAGTCCAGCCCTTTGCTGGATAATTAAGTTCCCAGTTGATACCACCGTAGTGGGTCTTATTACAGGGGGAGATGAAACAGCATGGGGCGGGGGGAGGTACAAAAACTATCCATTTGGTATTCCAAGAACACCTTGCACCTGAACATCGGCAAGACGAAAGAGATGGTGTTAGACATCCGGAGGAAATAAGAGGAACCTGCCCCATTTTACATCGGGGAGGACTGTGTGGAGAGAGTTTCCTCCTTTAAATTCCTGGGAGTCTACCTCTGTGAAGATCTGACCTGGAAAGTTAATACAACCCAGGTGGCCAGAAAGGCCCAACAGAGTCTCCACTTCCACAGGGTCTTGTGGAAGAACAGGGTAGAACAACGGCTAATGACCCTCTTTTACTGGTCTACTATAGAGAGCGTCCTCTCGCACTGTATTGTGGTTTGGAATGCTGGCCTGACAGCTGCAGATAGGAAAGTAATAATAATAATAAGTTGGAAGGGACCTTGGAGGTCATCTAGTCCAACCCCCTGCTCAGGCAGGAAACCTATACCATTTCAGACAAATGACTGGCCAGTCTCCTCTTAAAAACTTCCAGTGTTGGAGCATTCACCACTTCTGGAGGCAGGTTCTTCCACTGGTTAGGGCAGGTTGTTCCACTGGTATTACAGAGGGTGGTGAGCACAGCACAAGACATTGTGGCCTGTCCCCTGCCACCACTGGATGACATTGCCAGGGCTCGCTGCCTTGGAAGAGTGAGGAAAATTCTCAGGGATGACTCACACCCTGGTCGGTATCTCTTTACTCTCCTACCATCGGGTAGGAGATATAGGAGTATAGCCAGCCGTACCAACAGGCGGAAGAACAGCTTTTATCCATGGGCTGTTAGGCTCTTGAACAGGAAATAATTTTATACTTTTATGTATGACTGACTTGCGAGGACGGTGTGTTGTGCAATTAGCTCACATGGTGTAACAAGATGGAGGGTTTATTGTCACTGTGAATGGGGGGGGCATGAAGGGAGGCTCAGCCAATCTCAATGTATGTTACGTACTGGGCTTTTGGAACATCACCACGTGCTCTGCTAGAGAACCAACGGTTCTCCAGCATCTCAGACAGGATGGCACCAGTCCTGCTATTGGTCAACTTTGGGTGGCAAGTATAGCTTCAATCCGATTGGTTAATACCATAGGGCCTGGCTATATATATTGAGGCAGGGTGACTCCAATCTCTCAGTACAGTTTCTGCTTAAATAAAGTATGTGTTCGTCTGTTACTCCTCTGCATGTTCTCGTTCCTGCTCATCAGAGCCCACGACTTAATAGTATGCATGGTTGTACTTTGACAATAAAGGTTCATTCATTCATTTAATCTTTGATCTGGCCATGTCTATTTCTTGACTCAAACTTTTGAAAATTCCCCTGGCACTTCACTCACAAGACCCAAAATGGAGGATGCTTCACGTCACATACAGTACAGTGTAGTTCAACCTGAACAATAAATATTATGCTGCAAGTAAATAAATACAGTGAAATCAAATAATTTATAGTACAGTAATTTAATGAAAGTTTATCTTTTTACAAAATGGCTAGATAAGTGTGATTTTAAAAACATTTGTCCCCTATCTCATACTTTCAACCATACACACTGCAGAACATTATTCTAATCACAGATGCCTTTCTGAGTTTTCCTTCTGATCTCATTATATTGTATATTACAGTGCAATTCTAATATTCTTCTTAAAGAACTAGACTAAAATGGAAGTGCTTCGGTGACTATAGTATTATTAGTCGTTTATTATTAAAAGCCTTTTAAGGACTGCATTGAAATTTTTTATTGTGCAGTACTAAGGTTAAGAATACAGCTGTTAACTTGCTTTTTTCCCTTTGTAGTAAACTCTTGTTATATAAAGGGCTTTTCTACTTAAAAAAATAAAACAAATAAAATAAATTACCAATTTAAATAGTTTGGAGGAAAAGATACTCCTATCACAATCTTCCCCCACAGTACAGTACCTCATTTAACAATCATGCTGCTCACATAATGCCCGTCATAATTCACTCAATGAGCAGATAGCAGATGGTCATAAGTTGGGTCTGGTCACATGATCACTTGCTAAAAGACCCCAGCTTAGCAACTGAGATTCCAGTCCTAACTGTGGTCATAAGTCAAGGGCTACATGTGGTTTTTCTTAATTTCCTACTATTTCATTTTCGTCCCCAAATAAATTTCTAAATGTCTCACTTCTTATTTCATCATTTGCAATGTCAGCACAATGGAGTTGTTTTCCTGCTCAAACTTCCGAGTATCTCTATCTTGGGATGGAGAGAAGGAGAAGGGGGAGGGGAAGGAGCAGGGGAAGGGGGAGAATTCATGAAATATTTAAGACACATCTCTTAGGTGTCGTTTTTAATTTTTGTTGTTAGTTGCGAAGTCGTGTCCGACCCATCGCGACCCTATGGACAACGTTCCTCCAGGCTTTCCTGTCCTCTACCATCTTCTGGTCCATTTAAGCTCATGCCTACTGCTTCAGTGACTCCATCCAGCCACCTCATTCTCTGTCGTCCCCTTTTTCTATTGCCCTCAATCTTTCCCAGCATTAGGCTCTTCTCCAGTGAGTCCTTCCTTCTCATTAGGTGGCCAAAGTATTTGAGTTTTAGCTTCAGGATCTGGCCTTCTAAAGAGCAGTCAGGGTTGATCTCCTCTAGGACTGACCGGTTTGATCGCCTTGCAGTCCAAGGAACTCGCAGGAGTCTTCTCCAGCACCACAGTTCAAAGGCTTCAATTCTTTGGCGCTCAGCCTTTCTTATAGTCCAGCTTTCACTGCCATACATTGCAACTGGGAATGTTTTTAATTTAGTATCACCATTATTCAACGGGAGAAATTAGTATCACATTCCACCTCTCTGTATACTTGGATGGAAGTTGAGTTCCCTTTGAATTATAATATTACAGAGGACTTCAGAATCCCTCTGGTGCACCATTTCTAACTTTTTGGGAGGGCAGAGAAATATACGGTCTCTGATAATCTCCGAGCATATAAAGCTTTTTGGCTTGAAACTCAACATTAAGAAAACCAGGATCATGGCATCTGGCCCTCTCAATTCCTGGCAAATAGATGGGAAAGAAATGGAGGTAGTGACAGATTTTATTTTCCTGGGCTCCAAGATCACCGCAGATGGGGACTGCAGCCAAGAAATTAAAAGATGCTTGCTCCTAGAGAGGAAAGCCATGGCAAATCTAGACAGCACACTAAAAAGCAGAGACATCACCCTGTCAACAAAAGTGCATATAGTCAAGGCTATGGTCTTCCCAGTTGCAATGTATGGCTGTGAAAGTTGGACCACAAGAAAGGATGAGCGCCAAAGAATTGGACTGCAAGGCGATCAAACCGCTCAGTCCTAGAGGAGATCAACCCTGACTGCTCTTTAGAAGGCCATATCCTGAAGTTGAAACTCAAATACTTTGGTCACCTAATGAGAAGGAAGGACTCACTGGAGAAGAGCCTAATGCTGGGAAAGATCGAGGGCAAGAGAAGAAAGGGACGACAGAGAATGAGGTGGCTGGATGGAGTCACTGAAGCAGTAGGCATGAGCTTAAAGGGACTTCAGAAGATGGTAGAGGACAGGAAGGCCTGGAGGAACGTTGTCCATGGGGTCGCAATGGGTCGGACACGACTTCGCAACTAACAACATATAAAGCTTTGTCTTAGAAAGATGCATCAGGGAGATGCAGCTTCTTCTACTGCCTTGGGCAGCAGCCCCCGTTAAATGTCTACCTGTTCACATCCCTTCCAGAACCAGGATCAAGTGGAAACCGGGATAAACATAAATTTAAGACAAAAAGATTTTCTCTTATTGGTGTGCTATAGCAATTGTCACTTTAAAATGTACATACCTTCAAAAATCTGCAGTTTATAATTAAAACAGCACATACCCATTGTTTTACTTTCACTGGTAAATTCATCTTGAGGCTTGTCAAATGTGAGGGTCAAGCTCATTATACCAAAATAGGAAATGTCTCAGATGCTCTCTGGTGTTGGTTTGTTACTTGCAAATGTTTCATTGCCTAACTAGGTAACATTATCAGTACTAGTGTTTATACACAGTTTATACAGAGTAGCTCGCCCTGCCAGTGTTGATGTGGGTGCAGTTTCCTCCTATTTAGTTTGGTTTGGGATTCTTATTTTACCAGTTGAAACTGTGTGTTCTGATTCAGTTTTCTACACGCCTTCCGACTGCTAGTTGATATTCAGATTTTTCCACATTCCAAACATTTATATGGTTTCTCCCCTATGTGAAGGTTGTAATGGTAACTATGGGGACCACACTCTCTGCGTGTATACGGTTTTTCTCATATGATAAATAAGGGAACTATTGTGACTGAAGCTCTTTCCACACTCCATGCACTTATACGGCTTCTCCCCTGTGTGGATCCTTTTATGGGAAGTCAGATTACTGAGTCGGCTGAATCCCTTTCCACAATCCGTGCATTTATAGGGCTTCTCCCCTGTGTGGATTCTTCTATGTGTTACAAGAGAGGCTCTTCCACAGAACCCCTTTCCACACTCCAAGCATTGATAGGGTTTTTCTCCTCTGTGGACCCATTTATGATTGGTAAGATAACTGCTGTGGGAAAAGGTCTCTCCACACTCCGTGCATTTATATGGCTTTTCCCCTGTGTGGATCCTCTTATGGGAAATGAGATTATGCTTTCCCCTAAAGTTCCTCCCACATTCCATGCATTTGTATGGCTTCTCCCCTGTGTGGATCTTCTTATGGTTAGTAAGATAACCGCGTCTTCTGAAGCTCTTTCCACATATGAAACATTGATACGGCTTGACGTCTGTGTGGCTCCATTTTTGAGATTGGAGTGACCTATTTCTTTCAGAAAGACTGAAAGTCAATTTTTCTTCATTGTCTCCGAATACAGCATCTTCTTCTTTCGTTAGATATTGCTCATTTACATCTAATACGCCTTCGCTTAGTTTCACAGATTTCCCAATATGTTTTTTATTTATTTTCCTTTGCTGGACAAGACAGTCTTGCATCTGAGCATCAGTGGAAGATGAGCTTTCCGGATTCCAATTTTTTGACTGGTTCCTCCCATGGTTTTCTAGTTCCACCTGAATTGCAGATGTCTCCATTCTATCTTCAACACTGATCACTTGGACCAATTCACAGGAATCTTGAACTAGGAAGGAAAAGGAAAAATAAAAATGACAGCAAGGTTAGGGGAAAAGATCAAACTGTAGGATGTCACATGAATTTCCTTCTGAACTTTGGCCAAATATCAATATATTGCATGTCTGCAATAGCGTAGTATAGAAATGACAGTTTCTATATTCATAAGCCATAACATGTTTGAAAAGATCTAAACCACCTTGACAATTATCCATAGATATTCAAATGTCACCCAGAATAAACTTTAGGAAGAATCAGGGGAACTATCCAGTGAGGTATTAGGAGAAAAACTAACATTTATTGAAGGGAGTCAATTCTAGCAGGGACCTGTGAGAACCAAATCAATTTTAACACATCTTTTTCCTCAAACCTAATTTACCTTCCCTTTGCTGTTCATTTTCTCCTGCCAAAATCATACGGTTGCAGAATAAAATGAGAGTTGTTCTATTAAACCTCAATAGCATGTTTAAAATGGGGAAAAATGGCACCATTTAGCCCAGAGATGGATAATTGTTTTGACTGAATGTATCAAAAATTCAGAAAATTCCCAACCCGACGCTGCTGGTATATCACACAACCCTTCCCCTAAACAAAAGAGAAACAATTCTCTTTTTCTTCACCATTTAAGCCATCCTGAAGAGTAGTTCTCGGTAGCAGCACCAAAGTTGGGTTTGAAGGAGAGGCGTGGACCTCATTGTTTTGACTCAAGAGGACAATGACTTAAAATATGAGCCAGCCGTGTGCTGCAGCTGCCAAAAAAAGCCAACACAGTGCTAGGCTGCCTAAACAGAGGGATAGAATCAAGATCACGTGAAATGTTAAGACCACTTTACAATGCCTTGGTCAGGCCACACTTAGAATACTGCATCCAGTTTTGGTCACCACGATGTAAAGAAGATGCTAAAGCTCTAGAAAGAGTGCAGAGAAGAGCAATAAAGATGATTAGGGGACTGGAGGCTAAAATATATAAAGAACGGTTGCTGGAATTGGGTATGTCTCTAGTTCAATGAAGAGAAGGACCAGGGGGGACATGATAGCTGTGTTCCAATATCTCAGGGGTTGCCACAAAGAAGAGGGAGTCAACCTAATCTCCAAAGCACCTGAAGGCAAGAAGAGAAGGAACTTTTCCTTCTGTCCAAGGAGAACAACATCTGGTTGAATATTTTTTTAAAATAAGCAATAAGTAACATTGTTTAGGGACGCGGTGGCTCAGTGGGTTAGGACGCTGAGCTTGTCAATCAGAATGTCGGCAGTTTGGTGGGTCGAATCCCGAGTACCGCGTAACAGAGTGAGCACCTGTTACTCGTCCCAGCTTCTGCCAACCTAACAGTTCGAAAGCACGTAAAAATGCAAGTAGAAAAATAGGGACCACTAAGGTGGGAAGGTAACAGCATTCCGTGCGCCTTTGGCATCTAGCCACATGACCACGGAGACGTCCTCGGACAAGCACTGGCTCTTCGGCTTTGAAACGGAGATGAGCACCGGCCCCTAGAGTTGGAAATGACTAGCACGCATGTGCGGGGGAACCCTTTACCTTTACAACCATTGTTTAATTTCCAACTATCTTCCCAAGCTCTCTGATTGGGGAGGAGCAAATTCTTACCCAGAGAGGCCACATTCCAATAATTTTCCGTCATGACTTCCCAATGCAGGGCTTTTTGGTCAGGATCCAGCCAAGACCACTCCTCCTCAGAGAAATACACAGCCACTTCCTCAAAGGACACAAGACCCTCCTGAATATTTAAAAAAAGAACAGAACAAGCCCATGAGGATTTTTTTTATTTTTTTTATTTTAATTCCATTGATATCCCGCCCTTCTCCGAAGACTCAGGGCGGCTTACAAGCTTAGCAGTAGCCTTCATTCTATGTATATGCCTGCTTATTAGGGCTTTCACACACACCCCAAGCGGCATTATTACAAAGTCAGCTTAATTGCCCCCAACAATCTGGGTCCTCATTTTACCTATCTCGGAAGGATGGAAGGCTGAGTCAACCTTGAGCCTGGTGGGATGCGAACCTGCACTAATTGCAGGCAGCTGGTGTTACTTAAGGAGGCATTAGCCCACTGCTCCACCAAGGCTCATGCTTGAAAGATACGTGCCATTGTTCACAAATGCACTAAGTTAAATTGGCTGTGCTTGGTAGAATTCCAAGGTTTAGCTGAGAATATGTCTTTAACTGAAGACATTCTACAGCAGGTGTTACCAACTTCCTTAATTCTTCAGTCTATCTGAACAGAACCATCACAAGAGGACATAGCAATACATCACTGTCTGTCTGTCAGTCTGTCTCTCTATCTTCTAGTAATCTGGCTGAATGGGTGAAAAGCAGAAAAATTCCCTGGCAAGGGCAATTCTCAGCCTTTGCAAAGCCGGATTCTTTGGCCTCCAACTCCAAGCTCAAATCAGAGGATTGCAAGCTACTCTGCAGGCCAAAAATGCCTTGATTGCAAATTCTTTCGGAACCATTTATTAAAAAGAGTTTTCCATTGGCATAGCAGGTTAATTGTCTGCCTTGTTTTTTTTTAACACAAAAAGGTTATTTTTCTTATCAACGATTGTGAAGAATGCTTTGTGAAACAGTAATGCACCAGTGTATTTATTTATTTTTTTAATAAACCTTGCACAACAAAGTCAACAATGACCAAAAGAACTGGTCTCTGTTTAGCAACTGCTGAGATTGTGAGGTGTTTACTCTTTACTTCTTGAAGGAGTTTACTTCATGTAAACTCATAGCAAGAATATCCAGTAGAACGGGTTTAATTACTGGCTTTTAAAAATGACATTGCTTAAACAGAATCTGAGGGTGGAAATGACTAACCCGTGTCCCAACAAC
Source organism: Vipera ursinii (assembly GCF_947247035.1). Taxonomy (NCBI): domain Eukaryota; kingdom Metazoa; phylum Chordata; class Lepidosauria; order Squamata; family Viperidae; genus Vipera; species Vipera ursinii. Next base: position 9,765,277 of record NC_139513.1, read on the forward strand.
AGTCTTCAGAGGCAGCTAACCTGAAGCCACAGCCATTTGTCTGAAATGGTATAGGGTTTCCTGCCTTAGCAGGGGGTTGGACTAGATGACCTCCAAGGTCCCTTCCAAATTATTATTATTATTATTATTATTATTATTATTATTATTATTATTATTATTATTATTGTTGTTGTTTTGTTGTTGTTGTTGTTGTTGTTGTTGTTGTTATTATTATTATTATTATTATTATTATTATTATTATTATTATTATTATTATTCCCCTTTCCACGTTGTTCAGAAAACATGGAAATAACCCAGCCCAAACAAGAGGGGGAAATGGAAGGAGAGTGTGTTCTGTACACCAGCTTCACTTCCCGAAGGAAGGAGAGAATACAAATCTAATAAATTAATTTCCGTAACTTACTTCATTCGGAGGTTCAAACATTGTTTCAGCTCCACCATAAAGACCGGAAAACTTCACTCTATGTTCCTCTGCAAGGGATACAGAATGTTAAAATGCATAATTAGCAAAATTGGAGGAGCTATTCTAACAGAGAAGGTAACTGAGCTGGGCTCTCACTGGGAAATAGGACTTTGATTACCTTCTGAAGTGCCCTGACTTGGATCTTCCTGAGAGGTCCCCAAGAAAAACAGCTCCTGTGAGGGATTTAACGGATTCCCCCTTCCATCAGGATCTCTGATCTCCAGAGTGGAGGACTATGTTGTAGTTGGAGAAAAGAAGCAGAATTAATGGACATCACACAACACAAAGTGGATTCTAGTTCTCTGAATACAACCTCAGTGTCCCCAATACTCTATGGAGATTCTCAGTCATCCAAAGTCACGGCTGCACCCAAAGGAGCTTTTTCAGGAGGCAACTAGACTTCCTTGTTTTTCTCTGAAGACGTTTCCCCACCATCTGGTCAGAGCTGAAGAAACCTCTTGGAGGAGAAGCAAAACGTCTTCAGAGAAAAACAAGTAAGTCCAGTTGCCTCCTGAAAAAGCACCTTTGGGGCAACCATGACTTTGGATGACTGAGAATCTCCATAGAGAAGTGAATGGAATATGTCCTACAAGAATTTGTGAGCGTCCATCAGTGAGGCTGGAAAGAAGAAAGGAACGGCTATTGTGGGATTCAGAGACCAGTCATCGCAGGGTGTCCCAAAATATCTGTCTGCCTATGCAGAGTTTATTGTAGTTATACAGTTTTAACAAGCAGAAAATAACACACAGCAAAAGCATTGTTTATTGGTATACTCCCTAGTCAATCTTAAAGAACATCTGAACCTCCTATCCAGGGCAGAGTCTCTCTTATCTAGCTAGTTCTTGGCAGTGCTAATTGGAATGAGCTCATAGACATGCGGATAACAGGATACTAAGGCAGGCAGTTTTCTGCGCACAGTCCCTTCATATCCTTGACCTCCATCTCCATCGGTCAGAGAGTGTCGGCTGGCGGCCCCCAGGGGGAGGCCGTTCTCTGTGGGCTCGCCAGACCTTTGGAATCATTTACCGGTTGAGCTCTGGATGGCTCCTGACCTTCACTCTTTCCGCCGTGACCTGAAAACTCACCTATTTGAACAAGCCGGCCTGGTCTGATGGGTTTGGAGTATTTTAATTGTAATTTTAATTAACTTTTTACTTGCAATTGGGTTATTCTATTTAATTCTCATTTTAACTTTTGTATATTGTATTTTTATTGCACTTTATTGCCCTGTACACCGCCCTGAGTCCTTCGGGAGAAGGGCGGTATAGAAATTAAATAAATAAATAAATAAATAAATAAATAAATAAATAAATAAATAAATAAATAAATAAATAAATAATCTCTACATCCTATTTCAAATCTAGAAGGCGTAATGGATTTAGCGTACCCTCTCCACATATAACGAGTGCCAGAGAAGTCTGGGGTGAAGAATTTCAACCCATTCTTTAATCCCTACTGGAGTCCCCAGATGAAAGTCTCTCACCTGCAACTCGACCTGCTCCTTCTTGTCCTCCACTTGGCTCAGGAGCAGGCCTTCCACCAGGGCCACCGCCTGGGAGCTGCTCTCTGCTCCACACTCCCGCACCCAGCTTTCCATCTCTGGGGGTAGAAGGGCCAAGAACTGCTCCAGAACAACCAAGTCCAGCATCTGAGCTTTGGTGAGCTTTTCCCTTCTCAGCCAGTGCCTGGAAAAGTCGTGGAGCTGACTGCAAAGTCCTCGGGGACCTTGGTATTGGAACCTCCTGAAGTTACAGGAATGCATGAGGGTTTCCTCCTCCAGGTTGCTCTCCTGCCCAGTGCTTGTCTGGATCTCCCCGGAGCTCTCAGGCCGAAGAGCAGGAGGGCCTTTTCCGGTCCCCTCACTTGCTAAACATTGTGTCGCCATTCTGTCTCCGTCCTGCAAGGCAACTCCAACAGGGTCCAAGCAATCATGTGGAGCTCCAAAGGCCTTTTCATTCATAGCATCGTTTCCGTTGCCGCAGGACCGACCACAGCAAGCCATTCTGTCCTCTTTGCCCAAGCCACGATTTTCCTCTCTTTGCGAAAGACATACAAAATGGCTTCCCGTTTGTATATCTGAGATGGAAAACGAAAGAAATAATAAAATTCTCAGAATTAAAAAGCGGCAGTTTAACCACTGAGCAGCACTCTGCCCGATGCAGGTTCGGAGGTACTATTTTCTGAGATGGTACTAAGATTTCAGGAGCATCGATCAGATCGGTCCTCCCAGTGTGTTGTGGTACAGAATACAGGTTGCCCTCAGCTTACAACATTTCATTTAGTGACCGCTCAAAAACGGCACTGAAAAAAGTGACTTATGACCGTTTTTCAGAGTTACGGCCTTTGCAGCATCTCCAGGACCATGTCATCCAAATTCAGATGCTTGACAACCGCTCCATCTTTACGACCCCTGCAATCTCCCAGGGTCATGTGATCATTGTTTGCAACCTTCTGACCAACAAAGTCAGATTCACTTAACAACCGGATTCGTAACTTATCAGCTGCAGCGATTCACTTAACCACTGTGGCAAGAAAGGGCGTAAAAATGAGGCCAAACCCACTTAACAAAATACCCCCCTTCACAACAGGGCTCCCAATTGTGGTGGTTGAGGACAACCTGTATGGGACCGAGTTGGAACGCACCATCAACCCACTTAGGAGGATTTCGGTTGTCCTTCTTAATCACTAGGAAGTTTTCCCTTTTTTCAAAAACTGGATCCTCCTAGGAAGGTTCACACAACCTCCCTGACCCCCAAAAAGGTGAACAAGCCACGAAAGATCCGTTCACACCCAAGGAAAAGCCAGGAAAAGACCCCTGGCTGAAGATGCCCCCTTTCCCTTCTTCCGGGTGGCCCTTGGGAGAGCCGCCTCTCCCTCTGACACGCAGGCAGGTTCACACAAGCTGCCCGAAGCCCCAAGCGAGCCAGCCAAGCGCAGGGCCGACGTCTCCCCACCCTTCTGCCAGCAGGGCCGGGAAGGAAGCAGCCCCGCTTCGCTCCCCCTCCGGACTGCGGAGGATCGGGTCCTCTCGCAGCCTCTCCCTGCCCCGGGTGCGAATCCTGCTTCTTTTTTCTCCTGCTGGGCCTCCGCCAGGACGACCCTCCTCTCTCCCCCCACTCGGGCTCCTCTTCCCCGGACACGGGGCGGGAAGCGACCCCCGGATCCCCGCCGCCTTCCTGGGATTCGCGGTTCTTCTTCTCCTGCTCCGGAGCTCCGCTTCCCCCCTGCTGTGGAACATGGGACCCGGGATTGCACCCGGAGGATGGCGAGACCCGGGTCTCCCCCTCCCTCCGCCTCCCTTTGCACGGGAAGAGCCCCTCCCCCACCTAAGACACGCGTGAATCTCTTCCCCCCTCCCCCGCCAGACGCTCCCGCAGCATCTTCACCTCCCGCGGGGCTCCAGGGGTTAAGGGGAGCGAGGGCGATCTCCTAGAGCGTCAGGCGTTTGTGACGTCACGCCTCTCTGGTAAACCAGCCGTGACTTTCGCCCTCCATTGACCCAATGTGGAAGCTCCTGAAGCCCCCTGGAGGATCCTGCGTGCAATGCAGCTGCTCTTGCCCTGAGTTGGAGAAAGGGACCGTTTTTCCATGGAGGGAGGGGACAGGAGGAAGGAAGTTGTGGTCTCATCCTTTCCTTCCCATAAATCCAGAAACTTCTCAATCCAGTAGCTTTGGATAACTTTTGAATGTATCCTTCCTTTTAAAATAAGTTCAGAATAGAATAGAGCTGGATCGTGGAGGTCTTCTGGTCCAGCCCCTTGCTCAAGCAGGAGACTATACCATCCTGGACAAATGGCAAGAAAGTATGGTGCCCTATGATTCAACGAATCAATGAATTTTTTTAAAAAAAATTACAAGTTTTATTGATTTTTTTAGTTTTACTTCCAAGTATTTATGAAGCAATACCATGGTTGGGTAGTTCAAAGTTGTTGTTGTTACCTGCAAAGTTGTGTCCGACCCATTGCGACCCCATGGACAATGTTCCTCCAGGCCTTCCTGTCCTCTACCATTTAGGCTCACACCTACTGCTTCAGTGACTCTATCTAGCCACCTCATTCTCTGTTGTCCCTTTCTTCTATTGCCCTCCATGTTAGCATTAGGCTCTTCTCCAGTGAGTCCTTCCTTCTCATTAGGTGGCCAAAGTCAGGGCTTTTTTTGTCATAGAACGCTCAAAACGGAGTTCCGGCACCTTTTTTGGATGGAACCTTGTAGGGTAGGCAAGGCGGGTTGTATGACGTGTGAGTTCCGGCTCCTTTTTCTTTTACAAAAAAAGCACTGGCCAAAGTACTTGAGTTTCAACTTCAGGATCTGGCCTTCTAAAGAGCAGTCAGGGTTGATCTCCTCTAGGACCGACCAGTTTGATCGCCTTGCAGTCCAAGGGACTCGCAGGGGTCTTCCCCAGCACCATAGTTCAAAGGCCTCAATTGTTTGGCGCTCAGCCTTTCTTATGGTCCAGCTTTCAATGCCATACATTGCAACTGGGAAGACTATAGCCTTGACTATATGCACGTTTGTTGGCACGGTGATGTCTCTGCTTTTTAGTATGCTGTCTAGATTTGCCATGGCATTCCTCCCCAGGAGCAAGCATCTTTTAATTTCTTGTCTACAGTCCCCATCTGCGGTGATCTTGGAGCCCAGGAAAATAAAATCTGTCACTACTTCCATTTCCCAACACTTCCAACAGAAAAAGAAGAAAAATTCATTTTTAAAAAAAATCTAACTCTAGCTCTTGTGCCAGGCAGGCTTCCATATCATTGCCTTTAGCTTCTCAAATGTGTCTCCCTTTCTTCCTACGCAGGTTGTTTGAATCCAGGGAGACCATCCAGTTATCAATTTATCATAGAGAGTGACCCCTTTGTAGTCATTAAATTTTTGTTCCAGTAAATCCAATCTCCATGTTTGGCATAGTACAGTTGCCATTAATTCAGTCTGGTCTTTTTCTCCTTTCAGATCCATCTGGCTTAGGTAAGAGGTCATGTCTGGTGTTGTAGTTATTGTTTGTTTGGTTAAGGTCTTTGTGTACTGTACTTGAAGGCCTTTAGCATCCTCCATCTTAGTATTGCTTTCTTCAGCTTCTGTTCTTTGTTGGATTGTAGGTTTTGTAGTTGAAGTCAAGGTTTGGGCATCAAGGCTCTCAGTAGATTGTACTTGTTGTACTTTAAAGTCCCCTATTTTGTTTTTAATTTCCTCATCCTCTGTTCGTTTTTGGGTTGTCAGTTCATCAATTGAAGTCAGAGTCTCATTAGGTGAGTTTGTGCTATCAGATTTGTCATAAAGTCTGGCTTTTATTTTTGCAGTCATTGCCAAAATTGTATCAAGTATGAGTTTATAGTCAAGTGGTGGAATATATTCTTCCACTTCTTTAGTATTTTAAAAGTAGGCCTTTAGTGGAGGCTATTTTAATAAAAGTCAATAAATATACACCTCCACTATTCCTAAAGGTTTATTTTCAGTGCCAGGTGTTCCCAATTTTTATCTTTAAAGATAGTATCAATGACAAATCTGCTAGACTAGAGCCAGATTTCAGAGTAAAAAAAAGAAAAAAGGTTTACTTGCTATACTAGGTTTCACCACAAGATGTCCTCAATAGCATGTACAGTCCTTTTGCAGACTAATATAAGTCTTTTATCCAATTAATTCATTTTTAGGAGTAAATAGGGTAGTAGGTCCCCGTAAAAATAAGCAATAAAAACTTCTTAGTGGCCCAAAAATTCCAGAGGTACAAATAGAGTTGCTTAGTCATTTGATTTCTTTTGAGGCTTTAAGATTGTAATTCCCCAAGTAAGCAGTCATCGATCTTTCAAGAAGAGGGGGGAAAAATTCAGGAAAGTCCCACAGGAAAGTAATTAGGGAAGTAAGAAGGGTAAGGTCTCACCCAAATCCTCCAGATTGCTTCCTTGTGCTTGATAGTGATTTTGGCTTTCAGCAGGGAATGGCTTAATGATCAGCCATGTTAATGGTTGATCTCTTCTTCTTTGGGCCAGAGGAGTAACTCTGGATCAAACGGAGGGCTGCCACCCTTCCGCAATCGCAGAGAAAGAGCCTCCTCACGGTGGTCGCCCTTCCAGAACAACTTTTAACCCTTTCCAGGGCTCTCCAAGGAAGAAAGACCGGACGGCAGAGGGGAGCTTCTCCCCGCATGTCCACCAGCGCCGCATGTGCAAACCGGAAGCCGAATCATATTCAATGAATCATAATGAATTGTAAAATTGTAAGGCTGGAAGGGACCTTGGAGTCCTAATTCAGGGGTCCTCAAATTTGTCAATTTTAACATTTGGAGACTTCAACGCAAAGCTGGCTGAGGAATTCTGGGCATTGAAGTCCCCATGTCTTAAAGTTGACAAGGTTAAGGACCCCTGTTCTAGTCCAACCCCCCCTGCCCAAGGCAGGAGACTTCCAGAGGTGTCAAAGTGCTGGCCTGTGGGCCAGTTTCATCATACTGAAGCCGTGCCCACCCCATTGCCGGCAATGCAAAAAGAGTCACGATATGTCACATGTCACGTGACGTGGCAAGTTTGACACACATGCTTTGTACCATTCTGGACAAATGGTGAGCGAATGTGGTGCCCTAGAGCAGGGGTAGGCAACCTTGGCTCTTTTATGACTCTTGGACTTCAACTCCCAGAATGCCTGAGCCAGCACGGCTGACTCAGGAATTCTGGGAGTTGAAGTCCATGACTCATAAAAGAGCCAAGGTTGCCTACCCCTGCCCTAGAGGGACAAGCATTTGTGATATCGCAGCCCCCTCTCGAAAGCCAGCCATAACTTTCCCCCTCTAGTGGCCCAATAGGAAAGCCCATGGTGTACTCTGGAGGAGTCTCATGTAATGGAGATGGATTATGCCCTGAGGGGAGACTGATTTTTCCAGGTGGAGCCAGGAGGTAAGAGGCTGTCCTGTCTCCCTCCTGGTCCATCACGAACCTTCTCAATCCAGCTGCTTTTAACAACTTTGGGATCACCTTAGATCATACCTCATTTTAATGAACATGTGTGAACTTATGGGATGCAAATATGTAACATGTTTGACTACATACATGTAACTGATTTTCTATGCAAAGGGGAGGTTTCTTTTGCCTTGTCTGATCAACTTTCCTTTTGCATTTTCTTTGTTGTGTTGTGTTCACTACAAAAAGGAATGTAAGGTGGGGCTTGGGGTTATCTTTCTTATTTTTCACAGAGAGATCCCACTTTATCAGGGTACCCTAATAAACTGCTTTTAAATTATCTTCTGACTCAGTTGCTTATTGGGAAGGTAAACCGAGGCAGAACCTAGGACAAGATTTGGCTATCAGTGGGCAGGAGCCACTGCAGAAAATACTCCGTGCACCTAAGACACAAACCCTTGAATTGTGTCTTCATCACTATAACCTATTCTCCTTATGGTTGTCTTTCTCAGCTATTATTTCCATTCCATAAGAAGCATGGCTGAGCACTGGAGAATTGATGCTTTCGAATTACCTGGTGGGGAGGCAGATTGTAATGAGTAATACAAAGTAAGGTACCTAGAAATGAGAAATTTCCTCAAATAAGAAGAATTAATCAGTGGACTTGTCTTCAGAAATTTATTTATTTTATTTATTTTTATTAGATTTAATTAATGAGACAGTGCTGCAAACATTGACAGCCTCAGCAATTCAACTGTCTCCCCAACTTCCCAGCATGTAAAGCTAACCCCACCCCCTTTCTTCAACTACCACCTCATTTACCCATTTCCATCCATGATGGGCAGGCTTTTTTTTCTCGTAGTTTGTAGTTGAAGGAAGGGGATGGAGTTAGGCCAATCGCCCTCACCACCATGCCACAGCTCCTGCACGCTTGGTCCCTGCCGTCCAACCTCATACTCCAGCGAGTCTGCCACTCCCCCCCCCCCGATGACCCCAGCAAATAGTAGGGGCAGGGAGCCCCCATCCCCAAGTGGCAGCTTGGACTCCCCACTACTGTGTGTGTGTGTGTGTGTGTGTGTGTGTGTGTGTGTGTGTGTAAAAAAGAGTGGCCTCACGATCATCTTCAAGAAGCTGACAAGCTGACACGCTTATTGGGCGGGGGTCCTGGCTTTGCTGTGTCTCCACAGGAAGCAGCACGAGAGCCAGCTCAATGTGTGTCAGCTTGTCCGAGAACAGCATGAAGTCAGCTTGCCAGGTGAGCAGAAGATTGGAGAGAGGGAGGGGGGGAGCGAGAGGGGGAAGAGGAAGGGAGAGAGAGAGAGAGAGAAAACTCATGCACAGCAGCCTCTATTTCTTTTTAATTAAACTCTTCAATGAAGCTCCCCTCCTTGTGCGCACATGTTTTGCAGCTCCCAGTGTTTTTCTCTCTCTGGGAAATGGGTCCAAGTGGCTCTTTGACTGTTTAAGGTTGCCGACCCATCTTAGATGCTCTCTGGTGTTGGCTGGTTACTTGCAAATGTTTCATTGCCTAACTAGGTAACATTATCAGTGCTAGTGTTTATATACAGACTAGAGCAGTGTTTTTCAACCTTTTTTGGGCAAAGGCACACTTGTTTCATGAAAAAAATCACGAGGCACTCCACCGTTTTCCGCACCGTTGGACCTCCCCACGGTCGCTACACGAACGGTCGTAAGTCGAGGATGGCCTGTGTTCTCAAGCGGTTGGACTAGATGACCTCCAAGGTCCCTTCCAACTTCTTCTTCTTCTTCTTCTTCTTCTTCTTCTTCTTCTTCTTCTTCTTCTTCTTCTTCTTATTATTATTATTATTATTATTATTATTATTATTATTATTATTAGCCTCTTTATTTTATTTTATTTTATTTTGGGGCTTTTGTTTGTTTGTTTTTGCTGTGAAGGAAAAGGAAAGCTTGCATTTCTTTTTAATTTATCTTTCTGTATTTTCTTTTTTCTCTTCTTTTCTTCCTTCCTTCCTTCCCTCTCTTCCCTCCCTCTCTTTTCTTTCTTTATCTTCCTTCCTTCCTTTCTCTCTCCCACTTTCTTTCCCTCCCTCTCTCAATTTCTTGCTTTCTACTTGTTGTGGAAATTGGAAGCTACTTGCATTTCTTTTTAATTTTTCTTTCTGCATTTTTCTCCTTCATTTATTTTTCTTTCTTTCTTCTTTCTTTTTTCTTTCTTTCCTTCTTTCTTTCTTTCTTCCTTCCTTCCTTTCTTTCCTGCCTTTCTCTCTCCCACTTTCTTTCCCTCCCTCTCTCAATTTCTTGCTTTCTACTTGTTGTGGAAACTGGAAGCTACTTGCATTTCTTTTTAATTTTTCTTCCTGCTTTTTTTCCTTCCTTCCTTCCTCCCTTCCTCTCTCTTTCTTTTCTATTCTCCTTTTTTTTCTTTCTCCCTCCCTTTTCCCCTTCCCCCTTTTTTCCCTTCCTTTTTTCTTTCTTTCTCACCTTTACCATCAAAAGCACTTCACTCCAGAGGGGGGGGGGGAAACCCCAAAGGTTTTTAATTGCTTTGGTCCAAAGGACATTTTATTATGCAACGTATCAAAAGGACAGGTTAAAAAAAAATCAGCCATGTAATTTTTCAGATGCAAGCGAAGCCTCCAAGAGCGAAGCGGTCAGATCCCTCTATTTCGGGCTGGGGCGAGGGGTCGCGGCGAGCAAAGAAAGCGGAGCCAGGCAGCCGACCAGGCGGGAGTCTCGCATCCTCAGCCGCGCGGGGAGTAAGGAGTAAGCGGCGCGTGCTGGGGAAGAAGAGCTTTTTCGAACGTTGCAGGCAACCAACCACGCGACAGCTCAGGCGAGCCGGGCTAGCCGCCCGTCCGTCCTCTTCCAATAAGCGAGCCGGTTGCCTCTCCCCAGCTTCTCTCTCTTCAGCAAGAGACCCTCCGAAGCCAGAGAAGGGGGCGGAGCTACGCTGCCATGGAGCCCTGGTGCCTAGAGAGGTCGAGCCCACTTCTTCTCTCGGGCTTTTGCTTCCGGCGAAGTAGGGCCGTCAGCTTAGCCAAGGCTCCGGTGCCCAGCGCTCCCCCGCCACAGAGTCTTGCAGCGCCGCTCCGCCCACGGCTGTTCCTCCTCCTCCTCCTCCTCTCACCGCTGTCTCCTAGGTCAGTGTTTTTTCAATTTTTCCCACGGCACACCAGGCAACATCTCGCGGCACACTAGTGTGCCGCGGAACACTGGTTGAAAAACACTGGACTAGAGCAGGGGTCGGCAACCTGAAAAAGGAAAAGAGCCACTGGGAACTGGTTCCATCACACATAAAAAAAAGTGGGAGCCGCGTGCGTGCGTCCATGCACGCGCATGTGCAAAAAACATTTTGTGCATGCGCAAAATGGGTTTTTCTTGCGCATGCGCGGACGCGCACAGTTGCCATTTTTTTTATGTGTGATGGAACCGGTTCCCGGTTGCGCGACGGCGACGGCCCGTTTGCAGAGCTACCACCTTCGGCAGCCTGCAAACGTGCCGCGACAGCTTTCCCAAAGAGCGGCGCCCCTGCCCGTTCGCGCGGAGGTGCGCGCGCACCTCCACTCGTTCAGAGAGGTGCGCGTGCACCTCTCGGAATGGGCAGCGGCGCCGCTTGTTGGGAAAGCTGCCGCGGCCCATTTGCAGAGCTGCCGGTTTCGGCAGCCTGCAAACGTGCCGCGGCAGCTTTCCCAAAGAGCGGCGCCATTGCCCGTTTGCGCGGAGGTGCGTGCGCACCTCTCCAAAGGTTTGGGGAGGCGCGCGTGCACCTCCACTCGTTCAGAGAGGTGCGCGCGCACCTCTCGGAATGGGCAGCGGCGCCGCTTGTTGGGAAAGCTGCCGCGGCCCATTTACAGAGCTGCCGCTTTCAGCAGCCTGCAAATGTACCGCGGCAGCTTTCCCAAAGAGCGGCGCCGCTGCCCGTTCACGCGGAGGTGCGCGCGCACCTCTCCAAAGGTTTGGGGAGGTGTGCGCGCACCTCCACTCGTTCAGAGAGGTGCGCGCGCACCTCTCGGAATGGGCAGCGGCGCCGCTTGTTGGGAAAGCTGCCGCAGCCCGTTTGCAGAGCTGCCGGTTTCGGCAGCCTGCAAACGTGTCGCAGCAGCTTTCCCAAAGAGCGGCGCCGCTGCCCGTTCGCGCGGAGGTGCGCGCGCACCTCTTCAAAGGTTTGGGGAGGTGCGCGTGCACCTCCACCTATTCGGAGAGGTGCGCGCGCACCTCTCCAAATGGGCGGTGCCACTCTCCATTTGGAGGTGCGCGCGCACCACTGCCGTTCGACGATGTGCGCGCGCACCAGGCAGCTGGGAGCCGCAGGAGATGGCTCAAAGAGCCACATGCGGCTCCGGAGCCACGGGTTGCCGACCCATGGACTAGAGAACTGCACGAGATGTTGGCTTCTAAGACAGCAGCTGTTCCAGTAAAAGCAGCTGTTTCTAACAAAAAGGCAGCAATTCCTGTGGTTAAAAGCAAGAAAGGAGCTCATTTAAGCACAAGTAATGGCACTGGAACCTATAATCCAAAAGAGGCAAAGAAACTGAAGAAAATTATTTCCTAGAGAATGTTGGCTGGTGGCCCCCAGGAGGAGGGCCTTCTCTGTGGGCGCTCCGGCTTTATAGAACCAACTACCAGTTGAGCTCCGGACGGCACCAGACCTTCGCTCTTTCCGACGCAGTCTGAAGACCCATTTATTTGAACAAGCTGGCCTGGCCTGATGGGGGAAGTTAGGGTTTTTAATTGGGTTTTTATATTGTTACTGTTTTATCTGGGCGATTATTTAATTCTTTTTTTTAATTTTTGTATCCTCTATTTATATGTGCCCTGTTCACCGCCCTGAGTCCCTTGGGAGAAGGGCGGTATACAAATTTAATAAATACAAATACAAATATACCTTCCCACCGCAGATTTAAAACAAACTGTGAGTATTTCACCTACTAAAAATGTGAATGCACAGGAATTTCCAACTCTCAAGTTTGAACCTAAACCAGTTTTCAAAACAGGAAATGAAGATAAGTATTTAGAACAAATTTCCAACACTTCATATAATCGTCTTCAAGAGGTGTGCCTTTTGTCTGCTGAAACCCTATTTCTTATACTGCAAAGGCTAAATGATCTTAGTCTAAAGGTGGGCAATTTTCAACAATCACTGGGTTTACGAGATACGCAGAGCAGACAAGGGGTTAAAACCTCTCTAGATGCTGGGTTGTTGGAGGCTTGTTCCTCCCCACCCATTTTGTTGTCATTGGGAAATTCGAGAGCACTAGATACATCGAATTACCCCCTTGTGCTACAAGAGAAGCAACTCCTCTTAGAAATTCACCAAAATGCTCACAGGTGGAGCAATCGTAAAGCAATCATGCTGTCACTATCACAGCTGATAAACTGTCAAAGAAAAATGATTGATCTTGAAGATTTTTATTATTTGCCCGGTTCAAGGGTTTTAAAAAAAATCCTATTGACCTTTAAGCAGCTAAAGTTTCCTACAAGAATTATAAAAATGAAAAGGAAACTCTGGCAGAATCATTTAATAAGAACAGTCAGGGTCTTTAAAGATGTATTAGTCCAAGATCTCATTACTGGGAAGGTGATAAATGCCCTTACAGATGTCAAAAGCAATAGTCCTGCTTTGCAAACAAAGACCCAAAGGGCCATATACCCTTTAAAGGAGATGATAAGCATCGAACTTACAAACTTAAGAAGGTTGTTAAATGGTACTAAAAACAAAAATGCACGGTCAAAAATAAACAGTCCAGGTCATACACAATAGTAACAGTCCAAGGAGTATTCGAAATACAAGTCTTCTTACCGGTCCAGAGGTCAAAACACAGTTGTGTAGGTTTATCACAGTAGTAAACCAATAATACAGCAAAACAGCAATAGTAGAGAGAGCAGAGAATTCAGAGAGAAGCTACGTTCCTAGCTCCCTCTTATGGCCATGAGAACACTTACACACCCATTGGCCAATTAACGTCTTAAAGTCACAATATCATGGTTAATATATTTTCAACCCAACTATGTAGGCTATCACCATATGCCTAACATTATTATTTATTATTATTATTTATTGGATTTTTATACCGCCCTTCTCCCGAAGGACTCAGGGCGGTGAACAGGGCACATATAAATAGAGGATACAAAAATTAAAAAAAGATTAAATAAATTGCCCAATTAAAACAGTCAAATATAAAAACCCATAAAAACCCAGACGTTCCCCCATCAGGCCAGGCCAGCTTGTTCGAATAAATGGGTCTTTAACCCGCGCCGGAAGGAGCGGAGATCCGGTGCCATCCGGAGCTCCACCGGTAGTTGGTTCCATAAAGCCGGGGCGCCCACAGAGAAGGCCCTCCCCCTGGGGGCCGCCAGCCGACATTCTCTGACCGGAGGCACCCTGAGGAGGCCCTCTCTGTGGGAACGCACAGGGCGGAGGGGAGTCGACGCCGGCAGCAGGTGGTCCCCAAGGTATTCCGGACCCATGCCATGTAAGGACTTAAAAACCATCACCAACATGCTGCTTCATTGTTCTCTATACAAAGACTCTAGACCAGGCATGTCAAACTCGCGACGGCACGTGACGTTGCGTGACGTATCGGAACTTTTTCCCATTGCCAAAAATGGGATAGGCGTGGTTTTTCTGTGACTCTCCGGCCCGCAGTTTGATACCCCTGCTCTAGACAGATTCTTATACTGTATATCTCAGACATGTTAAACACAAGGCCCGGGGGCCGGATCCGGCCTGCGAAGTGGTTTCATGTGGCCCACGAAGCCATCCTGGAAACAGTGAGGGAACGGCCCCCACTGCCTTGGCCCTGGCCCAGAGACCCTCCTTCCACCAGACCCTCAGATCCGTCCCACTCCTGCCCACGCCCCCATAGGCACCCTTGATGCGAACGATGTAGAGCTGGCCATGCTCACCCAGTAGGCCATATGCACTCTAGCCACGCCCACCCAGTAGCCCACACCCACCCGGCCCCGAGGGCAACCGTAATGCTGATGCGGCCCTCAATGAGTTTGACACCCCTGGTATATCTGATATTGAAGAAATTTCCAGGCAGGGGTTATGAATTTTATTTAATGTTACTACTTTTGGATAAGGATCTGAAAATATCAATTCAGGTTGCCCAATTTTGTGCCACCATCTGCACAATACGTTGCACCATTATTAAGGTCTGAATTTTTTTTAATATGTTTTATTTTGAGAATTTTGGATTATATTGTTTGGTGGTTTTATATCTTGTAAATATGGATGTAAGATTGTTACTGCTGTTATACATTTTGATTATGTCTGGCCTTAAGGCTGTAATAAACAGATTGATTGATTGATACAGTTATATAGAGTAGCTTGCCCTGCCAATGTTGATGTGGGTGCGGTTTTCTCCTTTGTTGTTGCTCAACTATTATTTTTATGTGTGGTTGGTGTTTGCTTATCCAGTTGCTGGGTGCTAGAATTTGTTCTGTTCCTTTTGTTTCCTTCTTAGGTTTTTTTTTAATCTTCTCTTTTGAATGGTGAGTAAAAGTATTTAATCTCTTTGTGTCTGTTGATGGCTGATTTGTCTGAGGGCCATATTTCCAGGAATTCACTAGTGTTTTTTTTACTATTTAGTTTGGTTTAGGATGCTTATTTTATCAGTTGAAACTATAGAGTTTTCTAATGCCTTCCGATTGCTAGTTGACATTCAGGTATTTCCACATTCCAAATATTTATATGGTTTCTCCCGTGTGAAGGCTGTTATGGTAAGGGAAGCACTGTGACTGACGCTCTTTCCACACACTCTGCATTTATAGTTTTTCTCGTACAGATCCTGTTATGATAAGTAAGATACCTTTTTTGACTGAAGTTCTTTCCACAAACCATGCATTTATAAGGCTTCTCCCCTGTGTGGATCCTTTTATGGGAAGTCAGAGTACTGAGATGGCTGAATCCCTTTCCACAATCCATGCATTTATAGGGCTTCTCCCCTGTGTGAATCCGATAATGCAAAGTAAGAGAAGTACTACAACTGAAGCTCTTTCCACACTCCATGCATTTATAGGGCTTCTCCCCTGTGTGGATTCTTCTATGTATTACAAGAGAGGTTTTTCCACAGAACCCCTTTCCACACTCCAAGCATTGATAGGGTTTTACTCCTCTGTGGACCCATTTATGATCGGTAAGATAAGTGATGTGAGAAAAGCTCTTTCCACACTCCATGCATTTATAGGGCTTCTCCCCTGTGTGGATTCTTCTATGTATTACAAGAGAGTTTTTTCCACAGAACCCCTTTCCACACTCCAAGCATTGATAGGGTTTTTCTCCTCTGTGGACCCATTTATGATTGGTAAGATAAGTGATGCGAGAAAAGGTCTTTCCACACTCCATGCATTTATATGGCTTTTCCCCTGTGTGGATCCTCTTATGGGAAGTCAGAGTACTGCGATGGCTGAATCCCTTTCCACAATCCATGCATTTATAGGGCTTCTCCCCTGTGTGGATTCTTCTATGCATTACAAGAGAGGTTTTTCCACAGAACCCCTTTCCACACTCCAAGCATTGATAGGGTTTTTCTCCTCTGTGGACCCATTTATGATTGGTAAGATAAGTGATGCGAGAAAAGGTCTTTCCACACTCCATGCATTTATATGGCTTTTCCCCTGTGTGGATCCTCTTATGGTAAATAAGATTACACTTTCCCCTAAAGTCCCTCCCACATTCCATGCATTTGTATGGCTTCTCCCCTGTGTGGATCCTCTTATGGTTAGTAAGATAATCACGTCTTTTGAAGCTCTTTCCACATATGAAACATTGATACGGCTTGACTTCTGTGTGGCTCCATTTTTGAGATGGGAGTGACCTATTTCTTCCAGAAAGAGTGAAAGTCAATTTTTCTTCATTGTCTCCGAATATACCATCTTCTCTATTAGTTAGATATTGCTCATTTACATCTAATACGCCTTTGCTTAGCTTCACAGATTTCCTAACATATTTTTTATTTATTTTCCTTTGCTGGACAAGACAGTCTTGCATGTGAGTATCAGTGGAAGATGAGCTTTCTGGATTCCAATTTTTTGACTGGTTCCTCTCATGGTTTTCTAGTTCCATTTGAATTGCAGACTTCTCCATTCCATCTTCAACTTTGATCACTTGGACCAATTCATAGGAATCTTGAACTGGGAAGGAAAACGAAAAATAAAAATGACAGCAAGGTTAGGGGAAAAGATCAAACTGTAGGATGTCACATGAATTTCCTTCTGAACTTTGGCCAAATATCAATATATTGCATGTATATAGCGTAGTATAGAAATGACAGTTTCTATATTCATAAGCCATAACATGTTTGAAAAGACCTAAACCATCTTTTACTTGACAATTATCCATAGATATTCAAATGTCACCCAGAATAAACTAAGAAGAATCAAGAGAAATATCCAGTGAGGTATTAGGAGAAAAACTAACATTTATTGAAGGGAGCCAATTCTAGCAGGGACCTGTGAGAACCAAATCAATTTTAACACAAGTCTTTTTCCTCTAACCTAATTTACCTTCCCTTTATTGGTCATTTTCTCCTGCCAAAATCATACGGTTGCAGAATAAAATGAAAGTTGTTCTATTAAACATGAACAGCATGTTTAAAATGGAAAAAATGGCACCATTAAGCCCAGTGAGGGATAGTTGTTTTGACTGAATGTGTCAAAAATTCAGAAAATTCCCAACCCGACGCTGCTGGTATATCACGCAACCCCTCCCCTAAAAAAAAGAGAAACAATTCTCTATTTCTTCCCCAGTTAAGCCACCCTGCCTAGACCTCAATTTTAGCCCTAGCACCATTGTTTTGACTCAAGAGGACAATCACATAAATAAGAGCCAGCAGTGTGCTGCAGCTGCCAAAAAAAGTCGACACAGTGCTAGGCTGCCTAAACAGGGATACAATCAAGATCACGTGAAGCATTAAGACTACTTTACAATGCCTTGGTCAGGCCACATTTGGAATACTGCATCCAGTTTTGGTCACCACGATGTAAAAAAGATGTTGAGGCTCTAGAAAGAGTATAGAGAAGAGCAACAAAGATGATTAGGGGACTGGAGGCTAAAATATATAAAGAACGGTTGCTGGAATTGGGTATGTCTAGTTTAATGAAGAGAAGGACGAGCGGGGACGTGATAGCTGTGTTCCAATATCTCAGGGGTTGCCACAAAGAAGAGGGAGTCAAGGTATTCTCCAAAACACCTGAAGGCAAGACAAGAAGCAACTCTTCCTTCTGTGCAAGGAGATGACATCTGGTTGAGTATTTTTTAAAATAAGCAATAAGTAACATTGTTTAATTTCCAACTATCTTCTCAAGTTCTCTGATTGGGGAGGAGCAAATTCGTACCCAGAGAGGCCACATTCCTATAATTTTCCATCATGACTTCCCAATGCAGGGCTTTTTGGTCAGGATCCAGCCAAGACCACTCCTCCTCAGAGAGGTACACAGCCACTTCCTCGAAGGACACAAGACCCTCCTGAATATTTGGGGGGGAAAAAACAGAACAAGCCCATGAGGATTTGAAAGATATGTTCCATTGTTCACAAATGCACTAGGTTAAATGGCTGTGCTTGGTAGGATTCCAAGGTTTAGCTGCGAATATCTCTTTAACTGAAGACATTCTAGAGCAGGTATTACCAACTTCCATAATTCTGCACAACTTTCAGTCCCCTTCAGGGAAAATAACCCCATTTCTGGATCTCTCTCTCTCCATGTATCTATCTATCTATCTATCTATCTATCTATCTATCTATCTATCTATCTATCTATCTATCTATTATCTCTATCCATGTATTTCTCTATCTACTGTACATGACATTTAGAGCGCATTTTATGGCCAAATCATGCAAAACTCCACGTAATCCCAAAGGGTTCACACACTTTTTCTTGCAACTGTAAACTCATAGTAAGAATATCCAGCAGAACAAGTTAATTACTGGCTTTTAAAAATGACTTTGCTTAAACAGAATCTGAGGGTGGAAATGACTAACCTGTGTCCCAACAACAGTCTTCAGAGGGAGCTAACCTGGCTGACAGCAACCTGAAGCCACTTATTCCCCTTTCCACGTTGTTCAGAAAACATGGAAATAACCCAGCCCAAACAAGAGGGGGAAATGGAAGGAGAGAGTGTTCTGTACACCAGCTTCACTTCCCGAAGGAAGGAGAGAATACAAATCTAATGAATTAATTTCCGTAACTTACTTCATTCAGAGGTTCAAACATTGTTTCAGCTCCACCATAAAGACCGGAAAACTTCACTCTATGTTTCTCTGCAAGGGATACAGAATGTTAAAATGCATAATTAGCAAAATTGGAGGAGCTATTCTAACAGAGAAGGAAACTGAGCTGGGCTCTCACTGGGAAATAGGACTTTGATTACCTTCTGAAGTGCCCTGACTTGGATCTTCCTGAGAGGTCCCCAAGAAAAACAGCTCCTGTGAGGGATTTAATGGATTCCCCCTTCCATCAGGATCTCTGATCTCCAGAGTGGAGGACTATGTTGTAGTTGGAGAAAAGAAGCAGAATTAATGGACATCGCACAACACAAAGTGGACTCTAGTTCTTTAAATACAACCTCAAAGTCTCCAATACTCTATGGAGATTCTCAGTCATCCAAAGTCATGGCTGCCGCAAAGGAGCTTTTTCAGGAGGCAACTAGACTTTCTTGTTTTTCTCTGAAGACGTTTCCCCACCATCTGGTCAGAGCTGAAGAAACCTCTTGGAGAAGAAGCAAAACGTCTTCAGAGAAAAACAAGAAAGTCCAGTTGCTTCCTGAAAAAGCACCTTTGCAGCAACCATGACTTGGATGACTGAGAATTTCCATAGATATTTAGCCATGCACTTTGGGATGAGCACCCTTCGAAAGGTGTGGGAATATGAACTTTGCAGACTACAGGAACCATTTGTGCGTCAGTTTGAGATGCTGACAACACAGACTGATCCCCAACAGCCTGCTCCTGTCTTCAACAGTGAAGGGACCCTGGACAGAAGGCATCCTGCAGCCATTTGCACTATTCAGGTGACCCCAAAGAAACACAAAAAAACTCCAAATGGCCCCAAGGACTCTCTTTGAATAATGCAAATGACCAGCTGTTTGCAAGGAATATAAATCCACCATCTGGTCAGAGCTGAAGCAGCTTTTTGGATGAAAAGCGAAAGATCTTCAAAGAAAAACAAGAAAGTCCAGTTGCCTCGTGAAAAAGCACCTTTGGGACAACCATGACCTGGATGACTGAGAATCTCGATAGAGAAGTGAATGGAACAATGTCCTACAAGAATTCATGAGCGTCCATTAGTGAGGCTAGAAAGAAGAAAGGAACGGCTATCTCAAATCTAGAAGGCATAATGGATTTAGCATACCCTCTCCACATATTACGACTGCCAGAGAAGTCTGGGGTGAAGAATTTCAACCCACTCTTTATTCCCTTTTGGACTCCCTATGAAAGTCTCTCACCTGCAACTCGACCTGCTCCTTCTTGTCCTCCACCTGGCTCAGGAGCAGGCCTTCCACCAGGGCCACCGCCTGGGAGCTGCTCTCTGCTCCACACTCCCGCACCCAGCTTTCCATCTCTGGGGATAGAAGGGCCAAGAACAGCTCCAGAACAACCAAGTCCAGCATCTGAGCTTTGGTGAGCTTTTCCCTTCTCAGCCACTGCCTGGAAAAGTCGTGGAGCTGACTGCAAAGTCCTCGGGGACCTTGGTATTGGACCCTCCTGAAGTTGCAGGGCTGAACTTCTGAATGCATGAGGGTTTCCTCCTCCAAGTTGGTCTTCTGCCCAGTGCTTGTCTGGATCTCCCCGAAGCTCTCAGGCCAAAGAGCGGGAGGGCCTTTTCCAGTCCCCTCACTTGCTAAAAGTTGTGTCACCATTCTGTCTCCGTCCTGCAAGGCAACTCGAACAAGGTACAAGCAATCGTGTGGATCTCCAAATGCCTTTTCATTCATAGCATCAAAAACAGCACTGAAAAAAGTGACTTATGACCGTTTTTCAGAGTTATGGCCTTTGCAGCATCCCCAGGACCATCTCATCCAAATTCAGATGCTTGACAACCGGTCCCTGTTTATGACCCCTGCAGTCCCAGGGTCATGTCATCACTGTTTGCAACCTTCTGACCAGCAAAGTCAAGACTGTGGCAAGAAAAGATGTAAAAATGAGGCAAAACCCACTTAACAAAATGCCTCACTATAGAACAGAAATTGTGCGCTCCCAATTGTGGTTGTTGAGGACAACCTGTATGGGACTGAGTTGGAATGCACCATCAATGCACTTGGGAGGATTTTTGTTGTCATTCTTTCTCACTAGGAAGTTTTCCCTTTTTTCAAAAACTGGACTAACATTCACCACCTCCTAGGAAGGTTCACACAAACTGCCTGACCCCAAAAAGGTGAACAAACCATGAAAGATCCGTTCACATCCCAGGAAAAGCCAGGAAAAGAGCCCTGGCTGAGGATGCCCCCTTTCCCTTCTTCTGGAGAGCCGTCTCTCCCTCTGACACGCAGGCAGGTTCACACAAGCTGCCCGAAGCCCCAAGCGAGCCAGCCAAGCGCAGGGCCGACGTCTCTCCGCCCCCCCCCACGCCCTCCCGCAGGGCCGGGAGGGGCCGCCCCGCTTCGTTTCCCCTCCGGAGGCAAGCCGGAGTGCGGAGGATCGGGTCTTCTCGGAGCCTCTCCCTGCCCCGGGTGCGAATCCTGATTCTCTCCTCTCCTGCTGGGCCTCCGCCAGGCCGACCCTCCTCTCCCACCCCAGTCGGGCTCTTCTTCCCCGGATACCGGGCGGAAAGACCGTCGGATCCCCGCCGCCTTCCTAGGATCCCCGGTTCTTCTTCTTCTGCTCCGGAGCTGCGTGCAGGGGGCAGCTGGGGAACATGGGACCCGGGATTGCACCCGGAGGAGGGCGGGACCCGGGTCTCCCCCTCCTCCGCCTCCCTTTGCACGGGAAGAGCCCCTCCCCCACCTAAGACACGCGTGAATCTCTTCCCCCCCCCCCCCTGCGAGACGCTCCCGCAGCCTCTTCGCCTGCCGCGGAGCTCCAGGGGTTAAGGAGAGCGAGTGCGGTCTCCTAGAGCGTCAGGTGTTTGTGAAGGGAGAGCTTCCAGAGACGATGGGCATGACAATAGACTTTTCATTGGTTGTCTGTCACAAAAAGGTGATGGCGCCTCCTGAGGGAGGGAAAGTTTTCCTCTCAGGAAAATGGACATTTCTGTCGGCTTTTATTTCTTCAGCTCAATATACAGCAGCTGCCCTTCTCAATTTCTTGCTCCTGGGTGACTAAGAATAATTGGAAAGACCGAGTGGCAGCTTGCGGCAAAGGAAATAATGCTGGACAAAAAAAAAAAAACATCGAAAGAAAACCAGTTCCAAAATGAAGGAAGAACTGAAACTCATGGATGTTCCAGAAATTTTACCTCACAACGAGGCTCCTTGGTGGAGAAATAAGAGAGACCAAATGGCATCTTGTCTGTGACTGGAGAAAAAATAGAATTGTAAAATGAAGTATAATAGTGAAAAATGAATATAAATGTTAAATCCATGAGGTGAAAAAGAACAGAAATTTATTTCGCTCAAGGGTTGAGTAGGGAATTTAACTCATAAGGAAACGTAGAAAACTAAAGGCATTCTGTTCTGTTCCATTCCATTCTCATATTCTTGCCTCGGGGTGCCTAAGAATAAAACTGATTGTGCACCCAAGGAGAACATATTTGAAATTACAAGTATTGAAAGAATTTGCATAGGCAAAAGGACTGGATGTTGAAGAAACTTGTACATTAACAACTATGACTGATCCATCGTCCATAAACCTTGCCTTTCTTTCTTTACCTCAAGACATTGTAAGTGAAGATTCTCTTACAAAATGAGACCTTTGAAAAGGTTGCATGTTCTGCAGGTCTGATTTTGTCTGTTTTCACATTCCAGAGGCCACTCCCCTTCTCATTTCTGTGTGTTTGGTGAAGAGCAACTGTGGTAATTTTCTGAAGTACTAGTTCTCAATTTACAAACATTTTTAACATCTGTTTAAACTAAAGGTGTTGTTTGGAACTTGGCTCAAGATCCAAAACAAACAAACTCACTTGGAATTCCAGCAACAAAGTTTTATTTCAAAAGAAGCATTTCCAAAGGCTTGGTGGACTGAAACACACGTAGGAGTTCAGCCACACCTTACAGAGCTGTTTGACACATTTTTATATCCTATCCCCAACGCAGATTCCCCCCTTCCCCTATCACACTCTTTCACCATCTAATTTTCTCTTACCACAGTCTGTCTCCTATAGTCATTTCAATATTTCCTATTGCAATTTGTTACTTCTGCTTTTCACATTTATACCTGTCAATACTTAGATATGTATTATTTCTGATCTTCACTTGGCTTCTGCTTCAACCTTTAGACTCATTAGAAATTTCTGAATAATACTTTATTCCTTTCAGTGTTTTCCCCAAAATGAGGACCCAGATTGTCGGGGGCAATAAACTGACTTTGTAGTAATGCCGCTTGGGGGGGTGTGTGAAAGCCCTAATAGTAATGGTATTCAAAGCCCTACATGGCAGGGGTCCGGAGTACCTGAGGGAACACCTGCTGCCGGCATCGATTTCCCTCCGCCCTGTGCGTTCCCACAGAGAGGGCCTCCTCAGGGTGCCACCGGTCAGAGAATGTCGACTGGTGGCCCCCAGGGGGAGATCCTTCTCTGTGGGCGCCCCGGAGCTATGGAACCAGCTACCGGTTGAGCTCTGGACGGCGCCCGACCTTCGCTCCTTTCGCCGCGAGCTAAAAACATACTTTTTTGAACAAGCTGGCCTGGCCTGATGAGGGGATTGGGGGGGGGGTTTGCTATTGTTATTTTATTAGGTTTTAAAGATGTATTTTAGTATGTGGGCATTTATTTAATCTTGTTTTAACTTTTGTAATTTGTATTTTTATTCTTGCCCTGTTCATCGCCCTGAGTCCTTCGGGAGAAGGGCGGTATAGAAATAGTATTAAATAAATAAATAAATAAGCAGGCATATACATAGAATGAAGGCTACTGCTAAGCTTGTAAGCCGCCCTGAGTCTTCGGAGAAGGGCGGGATATAAATGGAATTTTAAAAAAATAGAATTTCAACTGCACCTCAAAATTATGACCTATGACCATGTGATCAAGACTCAGTCACTTTAGAATCGGCAGTTGTTTTATAAGGTTTCCACAGTCAAAAGTCTGATCTTTGGTACTCCAGAAGCTATACACGCTTACAATGTTCTCTTTCCTCACAACATCCAGAGACTTTACAACTCATGTGAATGAGTGACATCTGGGAACTCAACGTGTTTTCTTCCTGTATATTTCTTGTAGGCAGGAACAGAGGAGTGAAGTTTGTATGTACCCATTCTACTGATATATCTACTGTAATACTGACATAAGGTAAGCATTTAAATTAGTATATTAGTTTTAGTGGCTCTTGATATAGAAGGCTTATTTTATTTTTGTTTTATTTTGATTATTTTTATTTAAACAATAATGAAAATTAAATAAAAATGAATTAAACCTCCCAGATCTAAAGAGAGACCAACTCTCTTTAACACAATAGAAAATAATATTAAAATCTGAACATTTTACTTTTATACAATAATATATATTAGCCATTTCTGTAACAACAAACCAATCTAATCAGCATAACCAAAGTCAAAATTTCATTTTTTCATCACCAGCACAAAATCCTGAAGCAGTTTCCTAATAAAAACAAAATTAGATATATTCTTTTTAATAAAGGAATGAATTTAACCTTTCCTTTTTTTCTTTACTGTGGAAAATAATATGTTTCTATTTGCATATATTATTCTTTATAGACTATCATCATGTGGGAAGTCAGCCCCCCTTCCCAGAGAAAGAAATATTTTGGGAATATTAAAAGGCAGAATATATTCCCCCAAAGGACCTTAAAAGCAGTTTTCTTAATAACCCCCAGTTGAAAGTCAGGAAACCACTTTTTAGAAATGCAGATTTGATAATCCTATTCGGAAAGGTTGGAGCCAGGAAGCTAGAAGCTGATGAAATTAGAAAGACAAAGACCCCTAAAATCTACATTCCCTCACCCAAATTCTAAGGAGAGGAAGCATGGCCTTTGGGACATAATAGGATTAACCCACCACTATCAGAATACCAGAAAGGCACACTGAAGGTCAGGTCAAAGTTCATGCCACAGGAACAGGAAACAACCTCAAAAGCCCAAGAAGATATAAAAACCTTCCACTCCCAGATACAAGTGGTCAGCTGCTCCAGAGTCTCATGTCTTGTGGTTCTGCTCTTCAATAAACTACAAAGCAGTCTCCATTTTGTTTATTCTCGGCTTGGACTGGACCCCAATGAAGATTTTTCTTTCAACAATCATTTATTTTAGCACCATTGTACTCTTTCAGATTCTTTAACCACAAATGAAAAAAACTTACATCCATTTTAAAACTCTAAACTTTTCTTCAAAATATTTGTAAAAACAATAAATTGTATTACATATTTTTAACTTAACATAGATTCTTTCAAATACACTTTCAATATTTTACAAGCTTTAGGAACAAGTGTTATAAATAAGGGAAATTTTTTTGTGATAATAGTCTGGTAAAATTCGATTCTAACCCCAATTAACTCATTAAATTTAAGACCTTCCAGCTTATCTTCATAAAATAAAATCTTTTTGTTCTCTGGAATGTTTACCAAGTAATTATAGCCTTTTCTTTTTCTCAAGAAATTCTCAGCCTTAGTATCCATTAAGAAAACATCCCAAACTTATCCTCTTGAAAATTAATCTTGTACTGGAGCATAAATGGAAGATTAGCTTTCCCAATTCCAATTATTCCAATTATTTTTCTCATGCCTTTTTACTTCCATCTGATTTGCAAGCTTTCTGTTCTGTCTCCACGACTGATCACTTGGAATGGTTCCCTGCTATCTTAATTCTCCTCCCCATTATTACCTTCAAAGGAAAAGAGAAATGAACCCTATAACAATGTTAGGCAAAAAAATCAAACTATAGAAAGCATTAAGAATTTCCTTCCAAAAATTTGCCAAATTCCAATTTCTCTATCAATAAAGGAGAATATTTGTAGATCAGAGTTGAAATGAGGTGTCCTTGGTGCTCTCTGTGCTTCGTTGTTTTCTTGCAGATATTTCATTGCTCAAACTAGATAACACTGGGGTTTTTTTAAATTTGTTTATTTACTTTTCATGTTTCAAGATTGCCCATCCCCCTCAAGGGTTTATTGCACAGTGGCATACTTACAGTGGCATAGTATGAACATGATAGTATCTAAAGCATCTTTTTTTGTTCAGAATTATCTGAACATATTGAAATCTCAACCGGAATCTGCTCTCAGTTAAGGAACAAACAGGGAAACATTCAAGGAGATATTAGGAGAAAACCTAGCATTTATTGGATGGCAGCTGATTTAGTCATTAATCCAAGAGCCTGTATCAGTGACAATCCTAGCACAGATGGGAAACCATCTGGGACCAAAAAGCTGGAGTCAGTATGATGGAACTGAGCATCTCAAGCCAAGGAGTTAGTTTGTCACTCTTGAAACAGAAATGGAAAAATTTGCCAGATGACAAATAACAAAAGATGTATCAAAGCATCAACACATTGACCTCATCCTTCTCCCCCTAGGAGATGACACTTGAATGGGGATTTTTTAAAATAAGAAACAGCTGATGGCATCTAATTAAAGAATGTCTTCCCAAACTCTGGTGAGTAGCACACTCTTACCCAGAGAGGTCATGTTCTTATAATTTTCCAGCATGACTTCCCAATGCAGCGCTTTTTGGTCCAGATCCAGCTGAGACCACTCCTCCTCGGAAAAATACACAGCTACCTCCTTGAAGGACACAAGATCCTCCTGAACAAGGAAAAAGAATAGAACAAGCCCAGAAGGATTTGTAAGATCTGTTCTATTGTTCCCAAATTTGATTCTGCAAGACTTTCAGTGCCATTCAGTGAAAGTAACCTCACTTCTATTTCTATTGATCCATCTATTTATCCATCCATCCATCCATCCATCCATCCATCCATCCATCCATGTATCCATTATGAAAAGACTCCCATGATCTGGAGAGAATCAACTTGCAGATGGGCCTTCTTCCCCGGATACGGGGTGGGAAGGGACACCCGGATCCCCGCTGCCTTCCTGGGATCCCTGGTTCTTCTTCTGCTGCTGCTCTGGAGCTCCACTTCCCCCCTCCATTGAGAGGGCAGCTGGGGAACCTGGAACCCAGGATTGCATTTGGACGAGGGCCGTGCATGGGTCTCCCTCTCCTCCATCTCCTTTTGCATGGGAATATTCCTCCCCCCAAGACACGTGTGAATCTTCCCCGTGAGACGCTCCCGCAGCCTCTTCGCCTCCCATGGAGCTCCAGGGGTTAAGGAGAGCGAGTGCGGCATCCCAGAGTGGCAGGCATTTGTGATGCCACGCCTCCTCTGGAAAATCAGTTGTGACGTTCACCCTCCAATGAACCAATGGGGAAGTGCCCTGTGTTCCCTTCTCAGCAGAGCGTGCCCCCTGGAGGAGTCTGCACAAAGTGCCAGGATTCCCCGAAAGGGCCTGAAAAAGGAGTGCACCTGAGGGGAAGGGGTAGGGCAGGCATGGTGGGCATGGGAGTAGGAGGCAAGGCCCCTCTCATTAGTTGCCTGTCTAAGAGTTCCCATTAAAAAAGTAGAGTTTGGCCTCTGGGTCAGTCTCTTCAGAAGGGGCTCTCATTTCCTTCTTCCCTAGAACCAACCTAGAACTAAGGAGCAATTTCCTGACAGCTAGAACAATTAATCAGTGGAACAACCTGCCACCAGAAGCTGTGAATGCTCCAACACTGGGAGTTTTTAAGAAGCGATGGTTGGCGGCTTTTCACACCTTCCTCTGAGCGTGTAGAAATAAACCAGGCACTAAGGATACATTTCTTATTCCCTCCCTTGTTCTAGTTGACAGTTTAGGGAGATAACGCAGGAAGCAAATTGTTACATCCCCCCTCCCCTTTGGGAGTATGGCAGATTTGAGATTTGATTTGCATCAGAGGGGATAGATAGAAAAGAAATAGGAATGGGTTCTGACATCCTGTCCCCCCTTAAGAATAGGAGACATCCACCTGTAGAGAAAACAAAACAGGTAAAGAGGTTAGTCTGGTTTGTTGGGATATTCTGTATGAAACTTCCTTAGCAGTTTGGGTGCTCTGATGTGATGTTGGTGGACTCATTCTGTGAGGAGGGAAGGTGTTTCCATGCTACTAGATATTGGGTTGCCCCATGATACTTCCTAGAATCTAGGATTTCTTTTATCTCGAAGTGTTGTTCTCCTTCAGATTGGAGGTGAAGTGGATTTTTGGCCGTAAAGGCGATTGTTGTTCTTGTTTCAGCAAGCTGCAGTGAAAAACTGGGTGTATTTGCCTGAGGTTCTTGGGTAGTTCTAATTCTACTGTTACTGGGTTTATGATTCTTTTAATTGGGAAAGGTCCTATATATTGTGGACCAGGTTTTTTACAGGGCTGTAGGGATTTTAGGCATTTGGTAGACAAATGTACCATTTCTCCTACAATGAATGGTTTAGGTTCGACTCTTTTTTTATCCGCTTGTGCTTTGTGTGCTTGTCTAACTTCGTGTAAGGCTTTCCTAACCACTGGTCAGGTGTTTTGTAATTGGGATATCCATTCTTTCAGCAATGGCATTGCCGGTTCATTTGGGGTTAGTTCTGGCATAGGGTTGAAACTTTGGTCAGTGGCTACTTGAAAGGGAGTATAGCCTGTACTGGAGTGGACTGCGTTATTGTAGGCAACTTTTGCGAAAGGGAGTAGGTCCGTCCAATTCATTTGCTGGAAATTAATAAATCACCTTAAATATCGCTCAAGTACTGAGTTTGAACGTTCCCTCAATCCATTGGATTGAGGATGATGACTACATGACACTCCCTGAGTAGTTCCTAAGAGGGATAAAAATTCTTTCCAAACATCTAATGTGAACTGCACTCCCCTATCTGACAGTTTTAACCACAAGGGACGCGGTGGCTCAGTGGGTTAGGACGCTGAGCTTGTCGATCAGAAGGTCGGCAGTTTGGCGGGTCGAATCCCGAGTGCCGCGTAACAGAGTGAGCGCCTGTTACTCGTCCCAGCTTCTGCCAACCTAGCAGTTCGAAAGCACATCAAAATGCAAGTAGAAAAATAGGGACCACTACGGTGGGAAGGTAACAGCATTCTGTGCGCCTTTGGTGTCTAGTCATGCTGGCCACATGACCACGGAGACGTCCTCGGACAAGCGCTGGCTCTTCGGCTTTGAAGCAGAGATGAGCACCGGCCCCTAGAGTCTGAAATGACTAGCACGCATGTGCAGGGGAACCTTTACCTTTACCTTATCTGATACAATGTGTTGGGGTGCTCCATGCAGTCTGTAGATGTGCTGCACGAATAGTTTTGCTAAGGTTTTCATGGTGGGGATCTTTTGGCAAGGGATAGTGCACTTGTTTTGAAAACAGGTCTGTAACCACCCAGATGACAGTGTTTCCATTGCTTTCTGGTAACTCCACTATAAAATCCATGGATATTTCTTTCCATGGGGCTGAGGGGTTCACCACTGGTTGTAGCAGTCCGGGCGATTTCCCTTGTAACCTCTTAGCAGCTGCACAAGTTTGGCAGCTGACCATGTAGCTTTTTATGTCCTTTTTCATGGATGGCTACCATAATTGTCTTTTGATTAAATGTAGCATTTTTGCAAATCCAAAATGCCCTGCTGATTTTGTGTCATGGCACAGCTGCATGAAAGTGACTCTATGGCTGGTTGGTATATATAACTTCTCTCCCACCCATGGCAGTCCGTCTTTGATCAGGCACATATGTTTATTCTTCTGGAACCATTCATCTGTTTCTAAGGTCTTCTGGAATTCGATTCTGGTTTGGCTACCCAAGCTGCGGCTTTACCTTAGCTTGGGCCCTGGTGGTTACTGGTGCTGCCAGTTGTGGTTTGGGCATGAGTGGTTTAGAACTGGTGGGTCACGTGCTGTTATATTGGGGTATGTGAGATAGTGCATCTGCCAGGAAATTCTTTTCCCCTGGCAAGCGTTTGAGCATAAAACGGAATTGGTGAAAGTGCTGGGACCAGCGAGCTTGCTTAGGGGTGAGCTTTCTGGGTGTTTTTAGTACTTCCAAGTTTTTGTGGTCTGTCTAGATTTTATTCTCTTCAAGGAAATGGCGCCACATAAGTAATGCTTCCTTTTCCCACACAGCCCAGCATTGTTCTGTCTCAGTGAGTTTCCTGGATGTCTATGCACATGGTTGCAGTGCCCCTTCATCGGTTTCTTGTAATAGTACAGCCTCCACCGCCACATCGCTTGCATCCGCCTGTATTACAAAAGTTTTATCTGGGTCTGGGTGCCTCAGTAGGGGTTTGGCAGAAAAGAATCTCTTTAACCTCTCGAACACCACTTGGCAATAAAATCACAGCTTTTCTGGAGAAACATTTAAACTAAACAATGGGGACAGTGAGTTAATTGATACAGAACATCACTGTCCCCAGCAATCTAAGAAAATAGGGGAAGCCAGGCACCACACAAGTTATGCAGCAAGTAAACACAGGGTCAGTCATAAAGGACTCAAATGTCTATACACTAATGCACAGAGTATGAACAGTAAGCAGGGTGAACTAGACATTCAGGTAAATGAGGGCGGATATGATATTGTTGCCATTACGGAAACATGATGGGACGAAACCTACAAATGGAACACACAGCTAGAGGGATTTAAACTATTTAGAAGAAACAGACTAAACAAAAGAGGAGGTGGAGTTGCTCTATATATAAGAAATAACTATCTCTACAGAAATAGAGCACAACAATGACGAAAACTGTAAACTTGAATGCATTTGGGTCAATATAAAAGGGGAAAAAATGACATTGCCATAGGTGTATACTATAGGCCGCCCAACCAAGCAGAGGAAATAGATGAACTTTTTGTTAGTCAGCTAATTAAGGTATGTAAGAAGCACATTACAATAGTAATGGGGGACTTTAATTACCCTGATATCAACTGGGAGACAAATTCTGCACCAAGTGGAAGATCTAACAGATTCCTGACAAACCTAGCGGACAACTTTCTCTCCCAAAAAGTAGAGAAGGGAACTAGGGGATTAGCCATATTGGATTTAATTCTCACAAACAGAGATGAAATGATAGAAAACGTCAAAGCCACAGGAACCTTGGGGGGAAGTGATCATGCAATACTGGAATTCAACATTCTGGAGGCACAAGCAATAGAACACAGCCAAACTAGAGTCTTGGACTTTAAAAGAGCTAATTTCAATAAACTTAGAGAGACCATGGGAAGAATTCCATGGATGAGAATCCTAAAGGGGAAAACAACTCAAGAAGCTTGGGAAATTTTGAAAAGTGAGATAATAAAGGCGCAGTCTAGTACAATACCAACAAATAAGAAAAATAACAGCTCTCAAAAGAAACCAGCATGGCTGCATAAAGAACTCTCTGATAAACTGAAAGATAAAAGGGACAAGTATAGGAAGTGGAAAGAGGGGCACATAACTAAGGCAGAATATCAGCAAACAGCCCGTGCCTGCAAAGATGAAGAGAGGGAAGCTAAGGCTCAAAATGAACTAAGGCTTGTGACCAAAGTCAAAAATAACAAAAAAGCTTCTTTCAACATATAAGAAACAAAAAAAAGTTAAGGAAATGATTGGTCCATTAGTGGGGGAAAGTGGCAAGAAGGTGACAAGCAATAGGGAGAAAGCAGAACTATTTAACTCATTTTTTGCATCTGTCTTTACACAAAGGGAAAAAACAGTCCAACCTACCAAAACCAATGCCATAAAAAACAGAATAGAAACGCAAGTTAAGATAGGCAAAAAAATGGTAAGTGAACACCTGTCCAGCCTAGACGAGTTCAAATCACCAGGACCAGATGGATTACACCCCAAGGTTCTCAAGGAACTGGCAGACGTGATCTCAGAACCACTGAACTATATTTTTCAAAGATCCTGGAGCACTGGGGAACTACCAGAGGACTGGAAGAGAGCTGATGTAGTTCCCATCTTCAAAAAGGGGGAAAAATAGATCCTGGAAACTACAGACCTATCAGCCTGACCTCAATACCTGGGGAGATTCTGGAAAAGATAATCAAACAACAAATCAGCGAACACCTTGATGCAAACAAAGTCATCACTAAAAGTCAACATGGGTTTGTCAAAAACAGATCATGCCAGACAAATCTTATTACATTCTTTGACCAAGTGACAAAATTAGTGGACCAGAGGAATGCTGTAGATATAATTTACTTGGACTTCAGTAAGGCATTTGATAATGTAGATGACAACCTACTAATTAATAAGATAGAAAAATGTGGGTTAGAGCATCACCACCAGATGGATTCGTAGCTGGCTGACAGGCCGTACTTAGCGTGTGGTCCTCAATGGAACTGCATCTACATGGAAGGAAGTGTGTAGTGGGGTGCCCCAGGGCTCTGTTCTGGGCCCAGTGCTCTTCAACATCTTCATCAACTATTTGGATGAGGGGATAGATGGGGAACTCATCAAATCTGCAGACGACACCAAGCTGGCAGGAATAGCCAATACTCCAGAAGATAGGCTTAAGATACAGGAGGATCTGGACAGACTCGAACACTGGGCACTATCTAACAAAATGAAATTCAATTGTGAAAAAAGTAAGGTTCTACATTTAGGCAGGAAAAATCAAATGCACAGGTATAGTATAGGTGGTACCTTGCTCGATAGTAGTAACTGTGAGAGAGATCTCGGAGTCCTAGTGGACAATCACTTAAATATGAGCTAGCAGTGTGCTGTAGCTGCCAAAAAAGCCAACACAGTGCTAGGCTGCATTAACAGAGGGATAGAATCAAGATCACGTGAGGTACTAATACCACTTTACAAGGCCTTGGTAAGGCCACACCTGGAATACTGCATCCAGTTTTGGTCACCACGATGTAAAAAAGATGTCAAGACTCTAGAAAGGGTACAGAGAAGAGCAACAAAGATGATTGGGGGACTGGAGGCTAAAACATATAGGGAACGGTTGCTGGAATTGGGTATGTGTAGTTTAACGAAGAGAAGGGTGAGGGGTGACATGATAGCAATGTTCCAATATCTTAGGGGCTGCCACAAAGAAGAGGGAGTCAAGCTATTCTCCAAAGCACCTGAAAGCAGGACAAGAAGCAATGGATGGAAACTAGTCAAGGAGAGAAGCAACCTAGAACTAAGGACAAACTTCCTGACAGTTAGAACAATTACAGTTAGAACAATTAACCAGTGGAACAACCTGCCTCCAGAGGTGGTGAATGCTCCAACACTGGAGGTTTTTAAGAAGAGAGTGGACAGCCATTTGCCTGAAATGGTATAGGATTTCCTGCCTGAGCAGGGGGTTGGACTAGATGACCTCCAAGGTCCCTTCCAACTTATTATTATTATTATTCCATTGTCCATTTCAGTGGCTGGCTGGGTTTAACTGAGGTTTCCCCCTTCGTTTTTAACAAGTTTGTGAGGGGCAAGGCTATTTGGGTGAATGAAGGGATGAACTGGCAGTAAAAGTTTGCAAAATCTAGAAAACTTTGCAATTGCTTCCTTGTGCGAGGTAGTGCCCATTCTAGCACTGCCCTGACCTTCTTGGGGTCCATTTCGATGCCCTGTGAGGATATGTGATAACCCAGGTAGTCTATTTTTTCCTGGTGGAATTCACATTTCGATAGTTTGGCATGTAGGTGGGCAGCTCACAGTTTCTTTAAAACCACTCTGACTAGGTCGACATGTTCCTCTTTGGACTCGGTGAAGATAAAGATGTCATCTAAATAAATCACGACCCCCTTGAATAGGTGCTCCCTTAGCACCTCATTGATTAATTGCATAAATACTGCGGGGGGGGGCCTTGTAGTCCAAATGGCAAACTTTGAATTGGTAGCATTCCATTGGGCAATTAAATATGGTTTTCCATCCATTCCCTTCTTTAATCCTAACGCCGTAGTACGCTAGTTTGGTAAAAAAAATCTTACTTTCAATAGGTGGGATAACATGTCCTTCATGAGGGGTACAGGTCACTTTCACTGGTTGCATTCAGGGCGCAGTAATCCATACACAAGCACAAAGTTCTGTCCTTCTCTCTAAAGAGAACCAGGACGGCTACTTTGGGTTTGGCAGGTTCGATAAATCCCCATTCTAGGTTTATATTTATGAATCTTTCCATTTCCTCCTTCTCTTTAGGGCTCATGGAGTACAATCTGGGTTTCGGGAGTTTTGCCCCGGATTTGATTTCTATGGCACAGTCCATGTATCGGGGAGGGAATTCATCTGCTCACTCCTCACTGAAAACTTCAGCAAGGTCTCAGTATTCTTTCAGTATTTCGGGTAACCTCTTTTCCTCTCCCACTGACGCTTTCTCCACTCCTGGGCTTGATAGGGCTCCTTGGGGTGTTAAAAGTTCACACAATCCCTTTTCAGAAAATGGACCTCTGCCATCCTCCAATTTACCCAGGGGTTCCATGTCTTTAGCCACACCAGCACTCAGATCACTGGGCATTCCATGCCTGGGTTCACTACAAACGTTATGTCTTCCTTGTGGTCCCCCAGGGATAGGTGGATTGGTAAAGTGGCTAGGGTAGCTGGCACCCCCTTGCTATGGACCCATCTAACTGGCTGAACGAGATGGACAGTTTCAGCCTCCTCACCGGGATGCCCAAGTTCCCCACTAGCATCGGACTAATGAGGCAGCAGGAGCAGCCAAAGTCTATTAAGACTTTCACTTAGCTTCAGGCATGGAGGGGGTTAATATAGTCACTGTCTTGAGGATGGGTGCAATGGGTCCACTTGCCAGGGGTTCACCCTCCAAATTGTCATCTGAGGTATCAGCCACCCCTGTGGGGTAGGCCGGTGTTCCCTGCCCACGTTTGGCCGAAGGTGGGGACTGTACAGCCTCTGTTGCCCTCCTGCGGGTTCTCGTGGCTTGGCTGGAGACTTCCCTGACTTTCTGGCTGGTGATCGATCTGGATTGCATTGAGGGACTTTCGAGCAGCACTCTACAGCGCGATGCCCCTCTCTCCTACATTTGAAACAGGCTGTTGATTTCTTGGCCATCGCCAGTGGTCTTGCTGGTTCGCGCAATGGCTCAGGAGGTGAGCAGCCCCACGGTCTTCCTCGGCGGTGCCTCTTCAGTAGGTCGATCTCTGCTTCCTCCGCCAGGACATACCATTCGTCTAGTCGGCGTGGGTCTACTCAAGGCAGGCAAGCATCATACAGTTTGTAGTTTAGGCCATCTTTCAAGTGGCTAAGAAGAATGTCTTCTGGCCAGTTCACCTTGTTGGCGATGGCCCAGAATTCTTGTGTATATTCGGCTACCGGGTGTCTGCCTTGCCTCACTGTTTTGATCTTCTTGCGAGCTTCAGTCAGCCGGGAGGTCCTTGAATCGCCTTCTTAGAGAGGACACAAAGTGGTTGAAGTTGTGGAGCTCTGGGCCATTGGAATCATGCAGGTTCACCAGTTGTAAATCGAGAACTCCCTGTATAACCTGGAAATCCTTCATGCTTCCTCTGGAGACTGAAAACTAAACTAGGGTCAAATGCTCCTTATCAGACCCCGTCCGACGAGTCACCCAAAGATGGAAACCGGAACGGGAGCTGGTTCTTCTAGCCGTGTTTATTTTCCGCATAGACAGTTGCTTAGAGACCAATGAAGTCAGCGTTGACTTTACAGCACAGTCAACGCTGTTAAATAACCGGCAGAGCCGACTCCCACCACCACACCCTAATCACACCACCACGCCCCCACCCTACTTAAACACCGCCTCCCAAGATTCCCTCCTTTTGGCTCCCACCCCACCACCAATGCAGCCGGTAAGTTACCCCCCAGCCTAAACCTCTCTCCGTCCCCCCAGAACTCTGCCTAGGCTCCTTTGTCCCCTCACCACCCCAGACCGCTGCAACCTGCGCTCTAAACCCCTCCCCGGCCCACCGGTCGTCTCCGTCACCCCCTGGCCCACCCGGGCATCCATTCTTGTCCTGCAGCTCGGGCGCAGGGCAGCCATCGCCCAGCCCATCGCACAGCTCCTTCCCAGCCTGTAAGCAGCTTCTGGGAGCCGGCTGGCTGGTTCGCGGCCTCCCCAGCTGACAGGCGGCCCGCCGCTGCGTCGTTTTCCCAATTGTCCCATTCCCCGGCCCGTCAGAGTGGTGTGGGCGTGGCCAGCCGTTTCCGGAGCCCGGCAGCATGGCGAGGAGACGAGGAGGCCGGCGAACCTCCCTGCGACCCGGTACGTTGCCTCGAGCGGTCACGGGGATGCTGGGAGGGGCCGTATGCCGAGCCGGTCCTCCGGGAGACGACGAGCGCCGGCAGGGGGTCTGGGGAGGGCTGTACGCTGTCCTGGCCCTCTGGAAGGCGTTGGGCGCTGGCGGGAGGCTTCGGGGCCTGACGGGGCGCTCAGCAGGAGCCTGAAGGTCGGGTGAGTCTCCCCGCGGCCCGTCTGAATGTCGGGCGTGCCCGGCCCGACATGCCGCCCCCCCTACCAAGGGTCCTCCTGCAGACGTAGAAAACAAGGGTTTAGCATCATTCACTATGCGCACACCCCCATGTGCCCCATCCCCCGGCCTGCCAGGGTGGGCTCGGTGGAACGCCCGGATCAAACGTGGAGCATGGACATCTCCCCGTGACACCCACGTCGCCTCCTCCACCGGGTACCCCTTCCACCGAAGAAGATACTGTAGAGCACCCCTCCGCACCCTGGAGTCTAAGACCTCCTGCACCTCATACTGGTCAGTGTGAACCGGTCCGGGACCCCCCTCCCCTGCTGCCGCGGTAGCCGCTGGAGCAGGTTTCAGCAAGCTACTATGGAACACCGGGTGGACCTTACCCAAAAACCTAGGCAACCGCAGCCGCACCGTCACCGGGTTTATCACCTGCACCACCCGGAACGGCCCGAGGTATTTGGGTCCTAGCTTACGGCACGGAACCTGTAACCGTAAATACTTGGTGGACAAGTAAACCAGGTCCCCCACCCGCGGTGTAGCAAAGGGTTTTCGTTTCTTGTCCGCCTGTGCTTTGGACGCTACGGCAGACCGATCCAACGCTTCTTTCGCCGCCCCCCAGGCAGCCGTGATCTGACGCATCCAGTCAGGCGGTGAGCTCGGAGATCCGTCGTCCTGGGGACACTCACTGAAGGGAACGAACTCGTGACCGGTGACCACCCGAAATGGAGAGAAGCCAGTACTACTGTGAACTGCGTTATTGTATGCAACCTCAGCAAGCGCTAACAGGTCTACCCAGTCTGTCTGCCGAAAAGAAACATAGCTTCGTAAATAGCGTTCAACAGCAGCGTTGGCTCGTTCTGCGGCCCCGTTGGTGCTGGGGTGATAAGCGGTACTCAATCCCTGGGACGAGCCGATATGTCGCAAGAACTCTCTCCAAAACCGGGCCGTGAACTGTACCCCTCTATCCGAAATCACACGCCGCGGTACTCCATGCAGTCGGTATACTTGCGTGAGGAACAACCAAGCTAGGCGACGGGCTGATGGCAACCCCTTACACGGGACAAAATGTGCCTGTTTAGAAAACAGGTCAACTACTGTCCAGATAACAGTGTGACCCTTACTCTCTGGGAGGTCCACAACGAAGTCCATGGCGATGTCCTGCCAAGGCCGAGTTGGGTCAGCTACCTGTTGCAATAACCCCAAAGGCTTCCCAACTTGGGGTTTTGTAGTGGCACAAATATGGCAACGCCGTACGTACTGCTCGATGTCATTCTTCATGCGGGGCCACCAGAATTGACGACGTGCCAGATGTAAAGTCTTCACAAACCCGAAATGTCCCGCTTGTTTAGCATCGTGGCACCCATGTAAAACACGTGGCCGCACGGTTTCAGGCACATATAACCGTGTTCCATGCCACGCTAAACCGTCCCGCATAGTTAACAGTCCCGGATTACTCAGCAACCAGGCATCCTCCTGCAAGGTCCTTTTGATGGCCTGGTTCAAATTCTCCTCCGTCACCTGTCTTGCACTCTCTAAATCAATCCCCTCGTTCGCCAGTGTCGGGATGAGTGCCTGCACCACCTCCTCCCTCTTGCTGTCAAACTGAGGCATGCGTGACAAGGCATCCGCCAGAAAGTTCCGACCCCCCGGTACATACTTCAGCACAAAACGGAAGCGACGAAAGTATAAGGCCCATCGGACATGTTTAGGCGACAGACGACGAGGGGTTTGAAGGGCTTCCAGGTTTTTATGGTCTGTCCACAGTTCGAACGGACGGGAAGCCCCTTCCAGAAGATGTCGCCAGGTTTCCAAAGCCCAACGGACCGCAAAAGCCTCCTTCTCCCACACCGCCCAGGCCCGTTCGGTGGGGGTCAGTTTCTTAGAGGCATAAGCACACGGCTGCAAGACCCCAGCACTGTTCCGCTGAAGGAGGACGGCCCCAAGAGCAACATCGCTCGCATCCGCCTGCACGACATAAGCCAGTTCGGGGTCGGGATGTTTTAAAACGGGCTCTTTAGCAAAGAGAGACTTCAGTTCCTCGAACGCCCACTGACACGCGGTGGACCACTCCAATTTCAGCCCCGGACGCGGGCGTGTCTTCAACTGTCGTGTGCGCAGAAGATCAGTTAATGGCAGGGCGATAGCCGCGAAACGTGGGATGAATTGTCTGTAAAAGTTGGCAAAGCCAAGAAAACTTTGCAACTGTCGTCGAGTCTGCGGAGCCTGCCACTGTTGAATGGCTCGTACCTTTCTAGGGTCCATCTCCACCCCCGCCGCCGATATACGATACCCAAGGTAGTCCAACTGGGCCTTGTGGAACTCACACTTGGACAGTTTAACAAAAAGCTGTGCTTCCAGCAGTCTTGACAACACCTGCCGCACAAGAAGCACATGCTCCTCCAATGTGTCCGAGTAAATCAGGATGTCGTCCAAGTATACCAAAACACCCCGATACAGGAACTCATGCAGGACCTGATTGATCAATTGCATGAACACAGCGGGAGCTCCTTGTAGGCCAAATGGCATCACTCGGAACTGAAAACTGCCAAGGGGACAATTAAACGCGGTCTTCCATTCGTCCCCGGCTTTGACCCTCACCCGGTAATAGGCTTCCCTGAGGTCCAACTTGGTGAATACTCGGCCTGTCGCCAAATGGGCCAGCATGTCCTTCATCAAAGGAAGGGGATAGAGGTGCTCCACGCACACCGCGTTAACCCCCCGGTAGTCTACACACAAGCGCAAGCCCCCATCCTTCTTTTCACGAAAAAGAACTGGCGCCGCCACCCGGGATCGTGCTGGTTGTATAAATCCTCTTTTCAGATTCTCATCTATGTACCGCCGTAACTCCTGCATCTCTTTTGGGGACATGGCGTACATACGGGGCTCAGGCAGTTTGGCTCCAGGTTCGAACTCAATAGCACAGTCCGTCGACCGGTGGGGTGGTAACGAATCGCACTCTCGCTCATTGAAGACGTCCAATAAATCAGAGTAAACCCGGGGTACATGCTCCTTCGAGTCATCCGTGACCCCGCAAGCCTTCTCCCGCGTTCCCGCGTCCCCCGGCCCCAAGAAGGAATGGTGGAGAGGGGGCTCGGGCCCCAGACCCATCCGAAGATGACGACTACCCCCCTCCCACCAAATCGTGGGGCCCCATTTATCAAGCCACGTAAGGCCCAGAATAAGAGCTTCAGTCATAGAGGGCACCACAACAAAACGCAGAATTTCCCAGTGGCCAGCCGTTTCCGGAGCCCGGCAGCATGGCGAGGAGACGAGGAGGCCGGCGAACCTCCCTGCGACCCGGTACGTTGCCTCGAGCGGTCACGGGGATGCTGGGAGGGGCCGTATGCCGAGCCGGTCCTCCGGGAGACGACGAGCGCCGGCAGGGGGTCTGGGGAGGGCTGTACGCTGTCCTGGCCCTCTGGAAGGCGTTGGGCGCTGGCGGGAGGCTTCGGGGCCTGACGGGGCGCTCAGCAGGAGCCTGACGGTCGGGTGAGTCTCCCCGCGGCCCGTCTGAATGTCGGGCGTGCCCGGCCCGACACTCCTCATTTCAACCTGCCTTAAGAGGATGAGTGAACTGGGACATCATCCTAAGGTACCTTCTGTCAAACCCTGGATTTTATGTAAACTTGGCCTCTGTGATTGGTTGGCCAGTTTGGGCTCAGGACAAATTGTGTGAACCTGCCTGCCTATAATAGTGTGACTTTGTTCCTGGAAAGTAAACCCTGACAAATTAATCTTAATCCCTTCTTAAAATTTAATCTATTCTTCCTTTATCTAATGTGTTTTTCCTTTTTTTCCCATCTCTTTTGTTATTTCTCATTCTTAATCCAATCACATTCCTCTGTACGTGGGAAAGAGGAAATCAAATGTATTGAGCCCTGATGGCACAGTGGTTAGAATGCAGTATTGCAGGCTAATTCTGCCAACTGCCAACAGTTCGAGTCTCACTGGCTCCAGATTCATTTGGCCTTCTATTCTTCTAAGATTGGTAAAACCCAGATTGTTGGGGGCAATATGCTGACTCTGAACCCTTTAGAGAGGGTTATAAAGCACTGTGAAGCGGTATATAAGTCTAAGTGCAATTGCTATTAATTAAACAAGAAGTTTAACTCAGTGGGTTTCTCCCTCAAATTTCCAATAAGTTATCTTTTTTTCTCTCAAATAGGGATATCCAAGAGAATGAACCTGATAAGGAGGCTGTTGTGTTGATATCACAAACACTGAAGAATGAACTGAGAAACGAAGCCTTGGAAAATCAGTGCAGACACTGAAGTAAAATTAGGAAACCTTCAAGAATGTATAGGAGAAATCCTTCAGAGTCTTAACATGCTAGAGTCCTAGAGTCTTGACTGGACAAAATTAGGAAAGAAAGAAAATTGTTCAGTGCATCATTATAGCAATAGCATTTAGATTTATATAACCCTTCACAGTGCTTTACAGTCTTCTCTAAGCAGTTTACAGAGTCAGCATCATCCCCCCAACAATCTCGGTACTTATTTTACCAACCTCGGAAGGCTGAGTCACCTTTAAGCCTGTGAAAATCAAACTGCTGGCAGCCGGTAGTCAGCAGAAGTAGCCTGCCGTACTACATTCTAACCACTGCGCCACCATGGCTCTATAGTGTTTCTGGTTGTCATATAGTTATCATCTACACTGCAAATTGATTTGGCATTTTTTATTCCAATATTTAAATTGTGTCTCTTATGTTTGTACAAATTAATACTGTAAATGGATATGTAAGAAAGGTAGAGTGCATGAAACCCATGCAGTGCAGTCTATAAAGTCAGAAGGGATTGTCTGAAAGACTTTACACAGCATGTGGAAAATTATCCAAATGAAGACATCTTAGAAGGCATAATGAAAGGTGGTTCAGGAAACAAGTTGGATCATATATGAACCAAGTGAGCACTTAACACATATAATTTCCCACCCCTTGTGAAACAGGCTTGATGTCAGAACCCATAGCAATAGGTTCCCCTTTCTGTCTCCCCCCGATTCCTTCTCTTTCCCTTTTTCCTCGTCTTTCATCTTGATCTGAATATCACTTTCTTCTCATGCTGGGTTCTGCCATAATCCTAGGGGGGAGGGGGGAGCGCTTGAGGGTTATTGCCTCAGTTTCCACTATCGCTACAAAGTAACACTTTGCTTTCCTTCATTATTTCTATGTGAACTTTCCCATCCTTTAATGTCAGCTAGCAGAGGGAGGGAAAGAAAGGAATGTAACCTACGGCAACTGGTTTATCTCTGCGCTCCCAGAAGGTGTGAAGAGCCGCCTAAACATCGCAGCTACAACTGGAGACAGCCTGATGTTGTCTCCCTATTCCCATGAGAATCTTAACACCTGGGGATTGGGCCATTTGAACTGACTGGATGAATTATGGGTGTTTTGTTTGGTACACTTTTTACCTAGATTTGAGCAGGAAACCCTCAGATCTTGTCTAGTATGCCTGCTATCAGCTTCTCCTAATAAAAGTTCCTTTTGCAAGAATCCATTTCCATGAGTTCTGCTTTCTTGGGATGAAGTATTGAAGTGGGCCCTGACATTAGACAGGATCTGCAGGAATAGTCAGCTCAGAAGGAATAGTCAGCCCAGAAGGAAGACCCTTACCGAGGGACTCCTCATGTTGGATACTGGAGCAGGAAAGGAAGAAGCCACCGTGAAGGGGGAGAACCCTCTCCATGCAGAAACCTGTGAATTGTCCAGCTCCGAATCTTCCTATACCTTGGAAGAGGTGGTAGTCGTGTAGCCACAAACCATGGTGCTTCAATTGCAGGAAAGAGGGGCATCGTGCTGCAGAATGCTGTTCGACAAAACCCCCCGTTCCCATTAGAACTGACTGGATGAACTATGGGTGGGGTTTTGCTTGGTACTTTTTACCTATCAATTTGAGCAGGAAACCCTCAGATCCTGTCTAGTATGCTTGCTATCAGCATCTCCTAATAAAAGTTCCTTTGGAAGAATCCATTTCCATGAGTTCTGCTTTCTTGGGATGAAGTATTGAAGTGGGCTGACTTTCCCAAAAATTTTAAACTACTAAATCTATTTCAAAGTTATTAACCTGTTATCTATATACTATTTTAATGATGTAATAAATATGTAAAACATGCTCCGTACCAGGGGCCGAAGAATTGCTGTCTGGTGAATGTGGGAAAAGCAGCAGAGGCAATGTCCAAGGAGGCAACTGGCTAGCCGAATGGGATGACACAGGTAAGTGGAAGCTCCTGATTGCTGCCCGCAGCCCATCCATGAAGCAACACCAGTCGGGGCCACAGCTACCAGGTCAGGAGCCATGAAACTCCAGGTGATCCTAGCTACTACTACTCTTCTTCAGCTGACAATATCAGCACAGGAGCCACAAGGAGGGTCCTGGCACAAGAAAGCCTCACCACTCCTTGGTCTCCTCTTCAACTGGTGGTGCTGGTGCCCACACCTGGGGTCCCAGCACCAGTGGCTGCAGTCAGGGCCCCATCACAGGCGCCAATGGGAGTAGCCAGGATTCCATTCCAGGGGTTCGTCCTGGTGCAAGAGGAGTACCACTATCCCCCTTCATGGCTCACTTTGATGGATGCCCCGGTTGCCTGGCCCAAGCCTGGCACCACATGGAACATTATGGAGTGATCTACCCAGATGACACAGCTTGGGTCCATGAGAGCACTTTGGAGTAGCTGGTGCTCCTGCATGACGAAGACATCACAGAGCTGGTCGACCTCAACACATTCGTGGAAGCCCTGCAAGAGCGGTTCAAGGACCCCATGGTGGTTCGATCTGTGGAAACCAGCACCTGTACCCTTAAGGAAAGTGACCGGTGACATACATTCAAGACTTCCACTGCCTAGTCAGCCACTTGGGAGACTGGCCCAAACACTTGCTGGTCAATCAGTTCTGCGAAGGACTGAACAAAGAGCTATACCAAAACTAGCTCGTCCAAGAGGTGCCATGTAACCTGCGGTCATGGTACCACCTAGCCATTGAAATAGAGATTGACCTAATGGAGTTGCAGGAGAACAAGGGATAAGAGGATTGGCCCCACCACCCAGTTGAGAAGCAAACAGCTGCCAGAGGTGGAAAGGGAGTGCATCCCTAACTAAAGGAGGGAAAACCCTGCCAGAGCATGGAAGGTTGCTTTTGCTGCAGGAAAGAGGGACATAGAGCGGCCGAGTGTCCAGCACCACGACCAATGACCATTGCCCCCACAGAGTCAGCCAAAGAAAAAGAGGACTCCACCAAAGCCAATGGAGAGAACTCACATCAGGCAACAAGTCATAGTACAAGAGTGACAGTGAAGAAGATGACTTGGTGGTAAGTAGAACCATTATTCCCGTGACCTGTAGAGTGGAAATTTTCATGACCTCAGGTTTTAAGGGAATCCTAATGGCCCTATTGGACTCAGCATGCACCAGGAGTCTGGTTAACCCCCAAGTAGTAGAGAAACTAGGTATGAGACTTAAGAAAGCTGAAGAGACCCTTTTCCCAGTTAGATGGCTCGATAACAGATGTGGCAGCAACCTGTTTAACTGAGCCTGTGAAATTAAGAATGGGGATCCACACAGAC
Organism: Vipera ursinii; assembly: GCF_947247035.1. Lineage (NCBI taxonomy): Eukaryota > Metazoa > Chordata > Lepidosauria > Squamata > Viperidae > Vipera > Vipera ursinii. Next base: position 9,808,608 of record NC_139513.1, read on the forward strand.
TATTCAATTTATTGTGGCCCCTGTACTGACTGAGGCTATGATCCCAGCTGACCGCATCAAGTTTGAATGGAGCCGTCCTAGACCCTTGCAAGCTAACTTTGCTCATTGCCAAGTTTTTGATTCTTACCGGTTCAAGCCTTCCATCCTTCCAAGGTTGGTAAAATGAGGAACCAGATTGTTGTGGACAATATGTTGACTCTGAAGGGGTCAAACTATTTTCCAAAGCACCCAAAGGGAAGACAAGAAACAATTGATGGAAACTAACCAAGGAGAGAAGCTATTTAAAACTAAGGAGAAATTTCCTAACAGAGAGAGCAATCAACTAATGGAATAGTTTGCCTTCAGAAGTTGAGAGTGCTCCCTCATTGGAGGCTTTCAAAAAGAGACTTGATAGCCATTTGTCTGAAATGGTGTAGGGCAGGGGTCAGCAATCTTAAACTCTCAAAGAGCCATTTAGACTTGTTTCCCACAGAAAACATTGGGAGCCACAAAACCCTTTTGACATTTAAAATGAAGATAACACTGCATATATCATTTTTTACCTTTATGCTATGTATAAAAAAACTATAGTGTGTTGCATTTATGAAATCAATGAACTGCTACAAAGAAAACAAATTTTTATTTCAGCATGCAACAAAAAACATTTTGAACTCCCAAAAAAAGACGCTGGGTCGAAGGTTACTTTGAAATAAAATAATGTCTATTTGATTCCTCCTCATATTTATGAAATAAAAAGCGAAACTTAACTTAGCTGCCTGCAGCAAACCCAAAATGTTGTCTGCTTCTGTGTGCCGTCAACCTTTTATCATGTGTACTGGAGTGTGCAGTCAGCTGTCAACGAATTAAAAAAGGACTATTTCAATGAACAATGGCAAACATATATTTTCAAAATAATAGCCAATTAAAATATTTATTTTACCTGGTTAATGTGATTTTTGCTTCTCAACATCAGCACACAGCATCTGCACATCAGGGCTGTAAGATGTCAGCTTCATCTTCAAACAGGATTGCAAGCTGTTTTCTGTGAAGTCTGAGTGATATTTGTTTTTAATATAGTTCATGTTGGTGAAGACCTGTTCACATACATATGTGGATCCAAAGATCGACAGGACTCCAAATGCATATTTTTTCATGTTCGTGTAAGTGTTTGGGATGGCATTCCATGTTTCAAATATAAGCTTGTCCTGTTTTGGAAGGTTTTCAATATCACTCCATTTGTGGTTCTGAGCAAGCCTGGCCTTCTGATGGGCAACATCTTCAAGATTATCTGTCAAGCGTTGGAACTTGGAAACCCATATATCTTTGCCAGCTATATTGGCCAGTTCCATCTCAAGATCGGGTTGACTTACACCTGCAAATGCAGTCATATTCAGTGCAGATGGATCAATGGTCAGGGGAGTGACAGGGAAAGATAATGTGTTTTTTTCCTCTCTGAACTCACAGAATCGCTTCCCAAATGATGTTTGCATTGCAATGATTGCAGACTGCAAATACTCTGAATTTATCATGTCGTGACCTCGTTTGAACTCTCTCAAAGAGGGGAAGTGAGACAGTGTACCTCTCTGCAAATCTCTGGCAAACACTGTCAACTTGCGCTCAAATGCCAAAACTTCCTCCAGCATGTGCAGGGCTGTGCCTCCTTTACCCTGAAGAGTTGTGTTCAGGGTTTTCAGGTGTGCTGTCATATCTACCATGAAGTGTAGCTTTTCCAGCCACTCTGGCTGTTCCAGCTCAGGAAAGATGAGCCCTTTGCTACCCAGGTAAGTTTTCCCCTCTTCCAGACACGCGGCAAAATGTTTTAGTACCTCCCCTCTGGCCAGCCACCAGACTTTGTTGTGCAGCAGGCGATCAGAATACGTGCTTTCCACCTCCTCTAGTAGCAAACGGAACTGACAGTGATTTAAACCTTGCGCCATTATGTTATTGACAACCTGAATGACAACATTCATTACTTCTGTGCATTCCAGAGGAAATGTTTGAGCGCACAATGCCTCTTGGTGCAGGATGCAGTGAAATGTTAGCAGCGTTCTACCCAACGACTTCTGTAGTAAAGCCACAAAGCCCTTCTGTGCTCCTGTCATACTCAGTGCCCCATCAGTAGCCAATGATACCAGGTGGGTGGTGTTTATTTCATTGGTTCTTAAATAATCCAAGACAGCCTCACAGATGTCCTCCCCCCGTGTTTGGCCTTTTAGTGGTATCAACTCAATCATTTCTTCCTGTGGCCCAGCAGAGTTCACATATCGGCAGAACAACGCTATTTGTTCAGTATCACCTTTGTCTTTGGATGCATTACAGGCGATTGAGTACGCCACAGCTGAATTGATGTCCTTAATTTGCTGTCTGGTGATGTTTTCTGACATTTTTATGATTCTATCTCTGAGAGTCTTCACAGAAAGAGGCATATCCCTGATTTTCTGCACAATTTCACTCTTGTTTTTGAAGTCCGAGAATAGATGTTCTGAAATCTTAATGAATGATTCCTTGATATACTCTCCATCTGTAAACGGCTTCTCATGCCTGACTATTTCCTGAGCGGCCACAAAACTAGCGTATGTAGTTGAATTTGCAGGCTTCACCCACTTAAAAGAATTCTTGCTCAGATCAACCTTCTGCATCAATTCCGAAACGGCTTTTTTTCTCTCATCTCCTTCCGGGTATTTTTCAGCAAAGGCTGTGTGTTTATTCTGGAAATGTCTTGCAACATTCCACTTTTTGTTGTTTGCCAATTTCTCACCACATATTAAACATACTGGTAAACCAGTCTTGTCAGGAGTGAAAGCAAATGAATCTGCCCACGTATCATTAAACTTTCTATTTTCTTCTGAAATTTTTCTTTTCTTGTATGATTTATCCATGGTTGGCCTACTGGGGGTCGAAAAGCACAATAAATCTCATGCTGGCGGGTTTCGCACATTGGCAATTGTGACCAGTACTGGGAATCAAATAATTTAACAACCAGTTCACTGCAGAATTGCCCCCCCCCGCACAGAGCACCCTGCCACCACTACTCCCCCCCATCCTTGACATAGCACTCCACTGCCACTGCTGCTTCCTCCCCCGGACGGAGTGCTCTGCCACTACTTTACCCAGTGGTGAAGGTGGAGTTTGGGAGGTAGCAGCAGGGCATAGCCCAGGCATGGCCAAGCGGCAGCAACAAAGCTCATCCTACCCACTCAAGGCGCAGCAGCGGGATTGCTCTCAATAAGGCAGGCACATACGAGCGAGCAGCGCACCTGGCTCTTATTGTTTGAGAGCAATCCCGCTGCTGTGCCTCCATTTTCTTCAACCATGATCCCCCCTCCCCAGCCAGCCAGCTCTTCATGAATATAACATGGACATAAAATTGTTCCACCACCTTTATCAATATCACAAAGAATAGTTTGAGAACTTTAATTGTGCTTGATAAGATGCACTCATTTTCCTCCAGTCACTCTCTTGGCATCTCTACCCACTTCATCACCCTCTGAAAGTCAGAGGACTCACAACGATCCACACTCATAGAGAGGATCCTGCAATCTAATCTGAGCTGTCATAACCTTTCATTCATGATTATAGTAGGTTATTCTCTAACTCTCTTTGTCTCCGTCTCTATCTCAATAAATGTTCTCTGTTTTTCAAATATTTTTATTAAGGATTATAAACAAAAAGGGTAAAAGACGGTGCAAACTATAAAAACTACAAATAGAAAAATAGAAAAGAAAAAACATGCGGAGAAAAAAAGACAAAAGGACAGGAGAAAGGGGAAAAAACTTTCTCCTTCATCCCAACAGGTAATAAAATTTTACTAGCTTATCTACCATCTTTAAATACAGCATAGTTGTCCCCATACCTGATCAATTAATTAAAAAAACCATCAAAATATTTCATTAAACATTCTATACTAAAGGTCTAGTAAGGACAACCACATATATTCATATTCTCTCTCTCTCTCTCTCTCTCTCTCTCTCTCCCCCCCTCCCTCTCTCTCTCTCTCTCCCCCCCTCCCTCTCCCTCCCAGCAAACCACTTACTGGGAAAATGTAACAAATTCCAATCCTTTATCTCTTTTAAAAGGGGGTGGCTGCCACTCGCCTGTCTCAATAACTGTCTGACAATTCCTAGGAAACAAGAGAAGTAAAAGGACCACAGCAGTTTGCTTTACATGTTTTTCCTCCCCCAATCTTTTAAGAATTAAATTTAATATCTTCTAGAGCATGCCTGTCCACCTGGCTGTGGCTTTGTGGCATCCCTTAAATTTGGTTTGGAAGCTAATGAGACTAGACCAGCCAAATTAATGTTGAGAAGATGACAATATCCAACATAAGAGTTGATAGAGCCCCTCCACAGGACACACCAGGCAGGATGACTGCCTCTTGCGCTGCTAATTCTTAGAATAATGATTTCCATACTCATAATCCTTGGATTGAATTTGCATGGCCAATTAAAGAACTACTCAAGGCAAATAAAGACCTCGCAAAAAGATGCATCCCAGTGCTCTGAAAAGACGTCTGGAAATCAAATTGATGTTTTGCCATTTGGGTTGGGAAGAGATCATCTTCTGCTGCAGTTCACATGCTCTCTCTACCTCTCCCTCCCAACAAACTACTTACTGGGAATATGTAACAACTTCCATTACTTCTCTTTTAAAAGGGGATGGCTGCCACTCGCCTGTCTCAATAACTGTCGGACAGTTCCTAGGAAACAAGAAAAGTAAAAGGACCACAACAGTTTGCTTTACGTGCTTTTCCTTCCCCAATCTTTTAAAAATTAAATTCAATATGCAGCAGGTGGTTGCACGGAGGGCCATATCAACATCTGGGATCGCGCCCCCGCTGTCTATGAGCGGTGGCACGCTCCGACCCTCTGGTTAGCACCCTTTTACCTGGGGATGAGGGTGATCAGGTCCCTGAGCTCAGGCTGGTTTATTTTAATGCCAGATCTGTCGTTAACAAGGCTCCCCTCATTCATGATTTGATCGAGGAGGAATGTGCAGATCTGGTGTGCATTACGGAGACTTGGTTGGGCTCGGAGGAAGGGGTGCCTCTGACCGAGTTATGCCCTCCAGATTTCCTGGTGCTACACCAGCCACGGGCTCAGGGCAGGGGTGGTGGGGTGGCGGTGGTTGTCCGGGAGACTTTATGCCCGCGGGAGGCCACCATTGTCCAGATGGCCCGGAGTGAATCCCTCCTCTTGAGATGTGGTCCTCGGGCTCAGTTGGGCTTGTTGCTCACATACCTGGCGCCCAGCTGTGTGGCAACAGCCCTTCCCAAGCTGCTCGACACTCTCTCAGGGCTTGCGGTGGAGTTCCCCAGGCTTATAGTTCTGGGTGACTTCAACCTGCCTTCACTGGGAGGGTCGTCTGAGTTAGCTCGGGAGTTCAGGGCCTCCATGACGGCCATGGGCCTGACCCAAGTTATTGAGGGCCCGACTCATTTGGGGGATCATACTCTCGACCTGGTGTTCCTATCTGGACAGTGGCTGGATGATCTGGGAGGGGGTTCACCAACCATTGCTCCCCTGCATGGTCAGATCATTACCTCCTGCGGCTAGTCTTCCGTTATGCCACCCCCTGCTGCTGGGCTGCGGAACCGACCAGGTGGTTCCGCCCCAGGCGCCTAATGGACCCGGAACAGTTCCAGAGGGCGCTTGGGCCTATACCCATCACCCTTACCCACAGCCCAGTCGATGTCCTGATGTCCTGGTGGATGCCTGGGAAAGGGCGGCCGCCGGGGCACTTGACTGTGTTTTAAATAACTATCGTCCAGTCTCCAACCTTCGCTTTTTGGCGAAGGTTGTTGAGAGTGTGGTGGCGCATCAGCTTCCTCTGTTCCTGGAGGAAACTGATTATCTGGACCCGTACCAATCGGGTTTCAGGCCCGGATACAGCACGGAGACGGCATTGGTCGTGCTGGTGAATGATCTCTGGAGGGCTCGGGACAGGGGTTGCTCCTCTGTCCTGGTCCTATTAGATCTCTCAGCGGCTTTTGATACCATCGACCATGGTATCCTACTGCAGCGTCTCAGGGGGTTGGGAGTGGGAGGCACCGTTTTACGGTGGTTCTCCTCCTATCTCCTGGGCCATTCGCAGTTGGTGTTGACGGGAGGGCAGAGATCCGCCCCGAGGCCTCTCATTTGTGGAGTCCCTCAGGGGTCGGTTCTCTCGCCCCTCCTGTTCAACATCTATATGAAGCCGCTGGGTGAGATCATTCGTGGTTTCGGGGTGAGGTATCATCAGTACGCTGATGATACCCAACTTTTTCTTTCCACCCTGAACCAACCCAGCGATGCCCTCGCCGTGATGTCCTGGTGCCTGGAGGCGGTCCACGTCTGGATGGAGAGAAACAGGCTTCGTCTCAATCCCGCCAAGACTGAGTGGCTGTGCATATCGGCATCTCGGGTCAACCAGACTATTCCATCTCTAACGATGGGGGGTGAGGTGTTACCCCCCGTTGATAGGGCTCGCAACTTGGGCGTCCTCCTGGATTCACGACTCAATTTTGAAGACCATATAGGAGCTGTGACCAGGGGGGCTTTTGCCCAGGTTCGCCTGGTCCGCCAGTTGCGACCCTATCTGGACCGAGATGCCCTACGCACAGTCACTCATGCGCTTGTGACCTCCCATTTAGACTACTGCAACGCTCTCTACATGGGGCTGCCCTTGAGGACCACTCGGAGGCTTCAGCTGGTGCAGAATGCGGCCGCGTGAGTTGTGATGGGGGTTTCCCGATACTCCAATGTAACACCTCTACTCCGCGAGCTGCATTGGCTTCCAGTTGCCCTCCGGGTGAGATTCAAGGTGCTGGTGATGACCTATAAAGCCCTAAATGGCTTGGGTCCGGGATACCTGAGGGAACACCTGCTGCCGGCATCAAGTACCCTTCGTCCAGTGCGCTCCCACAGGGAGGGTCTTCTCAGGGTGCCACCGGTAAGAGATTGCCAGCGGACGACACCCAGGGATAGGGCCTTCTCAGTGGGGGCGCCTGCCCTTTGGAACCAGCTGCCAGTGGAGCTGAGGACTGCCCCCGACCTCCGTTCATTCCGCCGGGACCTGAAGACCTGGCTCTTCGAGCTCTCTGGCCCAGGCTGAGGATTAATTTTATTTTAACTGGGATTTTATTTATGCAGGGACAAATATAATTTTTTAAATTTGTTTTTAACTTTTGTATCTTGGTTTTTTAATCACCCTGTAAACCGCCCTGAGTCCTTCGGGAAAAGGCGGTATATAAATGTAATAAAATAAATAAATAAATGAATATATTCCAGAGCATGCCTGTCCACCTGGCTGTGGCTTTGCAGCATCCCTTAAATTTGGTTTGGAAGCTAATGAGACTAGACCAGCCAAATTAATGTTGAGAAGATGACAATATCCAACATAAGAGTTGATAGAGCCCCTCCACAGGACACACCAGGCAGGATGACTGCCTCTTGCGCTGCTAATTCTTAGAATAATGATTTCCATACTCATAATCCTTGGATTGAATTTGCATGGCCAATTAAATAAAGAACTATTCAAGGCAAATAAAGACCTCGCAAAAAGATGCATCCCAGTGCTCTGAAAAGACGTCTGGAAGTCAAATTGATGTTTTGCCATTTGGGCTGGGAAGAGATCAGCCTCTGCTGCAGTTCACATGCTCTCTCTCCCTCTCCCTCCCTCTCCCTCCCAACAAACTACTTACTGGGAAAATGTAACAACTTCCAATCCTTCTTCTCTTTTAAAAGGGGGTGGCTGCCACTCGCCTGTCTCAATAACTGTCGGACAGTTCCTAGGAAACAAGAAAAGTAAAAGGACCACAACAGTTTGCTTTACATGCTTTTCCTTCCCCAATCTTTTAAAAATTAAATTCAATATATTCCAGAGCATGCCTGTCCACCTGGCTGTGGCTTTGCAGCATCCCTTAAATTTGGTTTGGAAGCTAATGAGACTAGACCAGCCAAATTAATGTTGAGAAGATGACAATATCCAACATAAGAGTTGATAGAGCCCCTCCACAGGACACAGCAGGCAGGATGACTGCCTCTTGCGCTGCTAATTCTTAGAATAATGATTTCCATACTCATAATCCTTGGATTGAATTTGCATGGCCAATCAAAGAACTACTCAAGGCAAATAAAGACCTTGCAAAAAGGTGCATCCCAGTGCTCTGAAAAGACGTCTGGAAATCAAATTGATGTTTTGCCATTTGGGTTGGGAAGAGATCAGCCTCTGCTGCAGTTCACATGCTCTCTCTCCCTCTCCCTCCCAACAAACCACTTACTGGGAAAATGTAACAACTTCCAATCCTTCTTCTCTTTTAAAAGGGGGTGGCTGCCACTCGCCTGTCTCAATAACTGTCGGACAGTTCCTAGGAAACAAGAAAAGTAAAAGGACCACAACAGTTTGCTTTACATGTTTTTCCTTCCCCAATCTTTTAAGAATTAAATTTAATATATTCCAGAGCATGCCTGTCCACCTGGCTGTGGCTTTGCAGCATCCCTTAAATTTGGTTTGGAAGCTAATGAGACTAGACCAGCCAAATTAATGTTGAGAAGATGACAATATCGAACATAAGATTTAATAGAGCCCCTCCACAGGACACAGCAGGCAGGATGATTGCCTCTTGCGCTGCTAATTCTTAGAATAATGATTTCCATACTCATAATCCTTGGATTGAATTTGCATGGCCAATTAAATAAAGAACTACTCAAGGCAAATAAAGACGTCGCAAAAAGATGCATCCCAGTGCTCTGAAAAGACGTCTGGAAATCAAATTGATGTTTTGCCATTTGGGTTGGGAAGAGATCATCCTCTGCTGCAGTTCACATGCTCTCTCTCCCTCTCCCTTCCTCCCCCTCCCAACAAACTACTTACTGGGAAAATGTAACAACTTCCACTCCTTCTCTTTTAAAACGGGGTGGCTGCCACTCGCCTGTCTCAATAACTGTCGGACAGTTCCTAGGAAACAAGAAAAGTAAAAGGACCACAACAGTTTGCTTTACGTGCTTTTCCTTCCCCAATCTTTTAAAAATTAAATTCAATATATTCCAGAGCATGCCTGTGCACCTGGCTGTGGCTTTGCAGCATCCCTTAAATTTGGTTTGGAAGCTAATGAGACTAGACCAGCCAAATTAATGTTGAGAAGATGACAATATCGAACATAAGATTTACTAGAGCCCCTCCACAGGACACAGCAGGCAGGATGATTGCCTCTTGCGCTGCTAATTCTTAGAATAATGATTTCCATACTCATAATCCTTGGATTGAATTTGCATGGCCAATTAAATAAAGAACTACTCAAGGCAAATAAAGACGTCGCAAAAAGATGCATCCCAGTGCTCTGAAAAGACGTCTGGAAATCAAATTGATGTTTTGCCATTTGGGTTGGGAAGAGATCATCCTCTGCTGCAGTTCACATGCTCTCTCTCCCTCTCCCTCCCTCCCCCTCCCAACAAACTACTTACTGGGAAAATGTAACAACTTCCACTCCTTCTCTTTTAAAACGGGGTGGCTGCCACTCGCCTGTCTCAATAACTGTCGGACAGTTCCTAGGAAACAAGAAAAGTAAAAGGACCACAACAGTTTGCTTTACATGTTTTTCCTTCCCCAATCTTTTTAGAATTAAATTTAATATATTCCAGAGCATGCCTGTCCACCTGGCTGTGGCTTTGCAGCATCCCTTAAATTTGGTTTGGAAGCTAATGAGACTAGACCAGCCAAATTAATGTTGAGAAGATGACAATATTGAACATAAGATTTAATAGAGCCCCTCCACAGGACACAGCAGGCAGGATGATTGCCTCTTGCGCTGCTAATTCTTAGAATAATGATTTCCATACTCATAATCCTTGGATTGAATTTGCATGGCCAATTAAAAAAAGAACTACTCAAGGCAAATAAAGACGTCGCAAAAAGATGCATCCCAGTGCTCTGAAAAGACGTCTGGAAATCAAATTGATGTTTTGCCATTTGGGTTGGGAAGAGATCAGCCTCTGCTGCAGTTCACATGCTCTCTCTCCCTCTCCCTCCCAACAAACCACTTACTGGGAAAATGTAACAACTTCCAATCCTTCTTCTCTTTTAAAAGGGGGTGGCTGCCACTCGCCTGTCTCAATAACTGTCGGACAGTTCCTAGGAAACAAGAAAAGTAAAAGGACCACAACAGTTTGCTTTATATACTTTCCCCACGCCTCTGGAAAGACGTCTGGAAACCAAATCGATGCTTCACCATATGGGTTGGGAAGAGACCAGACTCTGCTGCAATTCACATGCTCTCTCTCCCTCTCCCTCCCTCCCTCTCACACTGCCAAATAGCCCCTCCCACTCCTGCCATAGCCCATTTGCTTCTCCCTCGCGCTCCTCTCCGTGCCCCCCTTTCGCCAGAATCCCCCGCGTAGAGTTGGATGAGGCTTCTCGAAGAGGAGGGGGCTACCGCACCTGAGTAACTGATTGGAGGAGCGGTCCAGATGGGAAGGATGGTGGCTGGAATTGAGCCCAGAGTGCCTTTACCTTGCATCAGCCTTATTGAGTGGGAAGGCGCCTCCGCCACCAAATCTGGCCACCTTCCTCGCGCTACAGGGCGTGAATGAGGCGGGCGCCTTGTGCATACAGCAAAAGGTGCTCTGTGGGGTGAGAGCACGCGGTGACTTTTCTCCTTCAGTGCTAAGGTGCTAAGCGTCTTCATGGCTGGAGACACCCTCCAAAGCAGCCTCGCATGAAGCTCTTCCAGCTGCAGAGCTTTGGGCGGTTCCTGAGGAAACGCTCTTCTTTGCACTCAAATCAGCTGCTAGCGGCTTGGATGGCTCTGCTCCGTCCATGTTGAAGAAAGTGGAGGCCAGCAGCTTTCTTTAACTCAGATGGAGCAGAGCCATCCAAGCTGCTAGCAGCCAATTTGAGTGTGGAAGACAAGGAGAAGAAGAGCGTGGTCAGGTGGGAATATCAGAGATGGTGGCCAGGTAGCTGGGGAGGGGGGGATCATGGCAGTGGCATTGGCAACTCCCCCCACCCAGCTCGTTTCCCCAGCTCCACTTGCTTGGCAGAAACCCTACCCCCGCACGCCCCATCTGACTCACACACTTTCTTTCCAGCAGGCCTCCGTCTCTCCCTCCGCCGCCAAGAAGAAAAGATGTTTGTGGCCAGTCCCACAAAAAAAGTTCAATCAATCAATTCCAACTTCAGGAGATCTTTTTTTTTTTCGTGAGAAGTTGGAATTGAACTTTTTTACCCCCACTTTTTTTTCTGGGACTGCAAATGGTGGAGGAGGACTGGGAGCCACAGTAGAAGGCTGAAAGAGCCACATGCTGCTCCAGAGCCACGGGTTGCCAACCCGTGTACCGGAGCATAAACAGAAGGAGAGCTTTCCCAATTCGAATTATTTTGACTTATTTTTCTCATGCCTTTTTACTTCCATCTGATTTGCAGGCTTTCCTGTTCTGTCTCCACGACTGATCACTTGGAATGGTTCTCTGCTATCTTGATTCTCCTCCCCATTATTACCTTCAAAAGAAAAGAGAAATGAAACCCATAACAACGTTAGGCAAAAAAAATCAAACTATAGAAAGAATTAAGAATTTCCTTCCAAAAATTTGCCAAATTCCAATTTCTCTTTCAATAAAGGAGAATATTTGTAGATCAGGGTTGAAATGAGGTGTCCTTGGTGCTCTCTGTGCTTGGCTGTTTTCTTGCAGACATTTCATTACCCAAACTAGATAACACTGTTTTTTAAAAATTTATTTATTTACTTTTCATGTTTCAAGATTGCCCATCCCGCTCAAGAAGGGTTTATTGCACAGTGGCATACTTATAGTGGCATAGTATGGACATGATAGTATCTAAAGCATCTTCTTTTGTTTAGAATTATCTGAACATATTGAAATCTCAACCAGAATCTGCTCTGTATCGAAGCATCAACACATTGACCTCATCCTTCTCCCTCCCAGGAGATGACACTTGGATGGGGATTTTTTAAATAAGAAACAGCTGATGGCATCTAATTAAAGAATGTCTTCCCAAACTCTCTGTTGAGTAGCACACTCTTACCCAGAGAGGTCACGTTCCTATAATTTTCCAGCATAACTTCCCAATGCAGCGCTTTTTGGTCCGGATCCAGCCGAGACCACTCCTCCTCGGAAAAATACACAGCTACCTCCTTGAAGGACACAAGATCCTCCTGAACAAGGGAAAAGAGAATAGAACAAGCCCAGAAGGATTTGTAAGATCTGTTCTATTGTTCCCAAATTCCCAAAGCAAAGACATGTGCTAAGTTAAATGTCTGTGCTTGATAGGATTCCAGGGTTTAGGTGAGAACATAGAAGGAGCCAACAACCTTTGAAAAAAAAAGTTTGGGCAGATTTTATCAATTTGATCAATTCTGCAAGACTTTCAGTGCCATTCAGTGAAAGTAACCCCATTTCTATATCTATCTATCCATCCATCCATCCATCCATTATCAAAAGACTCTCATGATCTGGAGCAAATCAACTTGCAGATGGGCCTTAGAATCCCCAACTACCACTGACCCCAATCCTTCCCGTGTTTGCGGAAGGAAATGAGAGGAGGGGATTCTTTCTAGCATTTCAGCAAAAGGCTTATGATGTCCCCATAAGAAACAATCCTATGAGGGGAAAGCTTCGTTCTCTGAGCTTGTGAGTTGGTTTCTGAATGTTTCGTTACCAGGCCAGGACTAGGTAACCTCTTCAGCAGAGTTTAGGGGATGTCAGTATCAGTGTTCTTCTGTTTTAAGGGCTTCAGGTGTGGATGTTGAGGGTCTTGTGATGCCCCCTCATCTCCCACCAGTTCACCTGATGTAACCACCCTATCACAAGACCCTATCACAAGACCCATCACAAGCTTCTCAATGACGACTTATACCTAGCCCATCACCCTCATTTGACACACCTACATCTGAAGCCCCTATAAACAAAACACGGACACTGACATCGCCTAAACTCCGCTGAAGATGTTGCCTAGCCTGATAACGAAACGTTCGGAAACCAACCTACAAGCTCGGAGAGCAAACCTCATCCTGCACCTGAGCTACAGATATTCGCCACTAATGCAAACAATCCTAGCCATCTCAGCCAGGAATTTAAGCAAGCGATGCCTTCAATATCCATCAGATTACAAAGAAAGTCCAAGCTATTGGCTATAAGCTTGAGCCTTGGTGGAGCAGTGGGCTAATGCCTCCTTAAGTAACACCAGCTGCCTGCAATTAGTGCAGGTTCGCATCCCACCAGGCTCAAGGTTGACTCAGCCTTCCATCCTTCCGAGGTAGGTAAAATGAGGACCCAGATTGTTGGGGGCAATTAAGCTGACTTTGTAATAATGCCGCTTGGGGTGTGTGTGAAAGCCCTAATAAGCAGGCATATACATAGAATGAAGGCTACTGCTAAGCTTGTAAGCCGCCCTGAGTCTTCGGAGAAGGGCGGGATATAAATGGAATTAAAATAAAAATAAATAAAAAATAAGCTAGAGGGGGGGTGGAATTGTGAGGAGCATATTTCTCAGGCTTTGTGAACCTGGATTGTTTGGCCTTCAAATCCAGGCACAAATCAGAGGATTAGCAATTACTTTGATTATGTGCTCTTATAGAATAAACTTTAAATAAAAGATTTTTTTTCACCTGGCCATCTTTGTAAGATTTTAATAGTTTGCTTTATTTTTCACTCTGATGCACTTATTCTGGTTATCATTGGCGGTTTAAAAAAAGGCTTTTTAAAATTTTAAAGTATTTAGTTATTTTTCAGCAATCTTGGCCAATTCCCAATCAAAGAACTAAAAAAAATGTAGGATTCTTTTCAGTAGGCCTATGGCTATGATAAAGTTATAATATATCAAATTAATTCTTGTAAACTAATGGCAGGAAGAGTAACCAGAAGGAGATAGGCGAGCAAGACTTTAAAAATATTTCCTGATAAGGGTAGAAATTACAAACCACGGGATCCAAATGACGTCAAAGAAAACTATGCTGACTGATAGCAACTTGAATCTTCTATTCCCATTTGCTCAGGAACACAAAAATAACCCAGTCCAAACCAGAGGGACAACTGTGAGGAGAAAGTGCTTTGTACATCAGCTTCACTTCTTGAAGAAAAGGGAAAATATAAATCTAATAAATTAATTTTCTCCTCTTACTTGAGTTGGAAGTTTAACCACTATTTCATCTCCACCATAAAGAGCAGACAACTTCATTCGACTCTTTCCTGTAAGGAAATTTGAAATACAGAATGCAGATGCAGAATTTTGAAATACATAATTAAGTAATAGGGATAGTAGAATGCACAAAGAAGATGAGACAGCTATGATCTCTCTGTGGAATAGAAAGCTCTTCAATTACCTCCTGATGTATCCTGACTTGGATCTTCCTGAGCGATCCTCCTGAAAAGCAGCTTCTGAGAGGGATTTGATGGATTCCGCCTTCCCCCAGGATCTCTGATCTCCCCATCAAAGGACTTGAAGTAGGAGGCAGGAGAAAAGAAGTGGAATTAATAGCAATAGCACTTAGACCAGGGGTCTGCAACCCGCGGCTCTTTCATCCCTCTACTGTGGCTCCCAGTCCTCTGCCGCCGTGTGCAGTCTCACAAACAAAAGAAGTGGGACTAAAAAAATTCAATCAAATCAATTCCAACTTCTCAAGGGAAAAAAAAAGATCTTGCGAAGTTGGAATTGATTGAATTTTTTTAGTCCCACTTCTTTTGTTTGTGGGACTGCATGCGGCAGCAGAGGAAGTGACAGAGGACTGCGCTGCAGCTGGAAAGAAGGTGCCATGTGGGTCTGATCAGGGGTGCAGGATTTTTGCCAAACAACTTGTACGGAGCCAGGGAAACGGGCCAGGTGCCAAACCCGAGCAGCCATGATTCCCTCTTCTCCAGCCACCCAGCCACCATTGCCTGGCCTACTCCTCACCTGGCCAGCTGCCCTCACGCTCTTCTCCTTGACGTCCTCCCCACTCAATCGGCTGCCAGCGGCTTGGATGGGTATGCTCTTCATCCAAGATGAAGAAAGCAAAAGTGCAGCAGCGGGATGGCTCTCAAACTATAAGAGCTGGGTGCGCTGCTTGTTTGTGTGCGCCTGACTTATTGAGAGCAATCCCGCTGCTGCGCCTCCACTTTCTTCAACTCGGATGGAGCAGAGGCACCCAAGCCACTGGTGGCTGCTTGAGTGTCGAGGATGAGCTTTGCTACTGCTGCTAGGCCACACCTGAGCTACGCCCTGCTGCTGCCTCCCAAACTCCGCCTTCGCCACTGGGGGAAGCAGCGGCGAAACGCTCCATCCTGGGGGGAAGCAGCAGCAGCAGTGGAGTGCTCTGTCGGGGGTGTGGGGGAAGCAGGGGCAGCGGGACGCTTCATGTGGGGGGCAGGGGGGAGGAGCAGCAGCAGCGGTGGAATGCTCCATCAGCGGGGTAGAAGCAGTGGTCAGGACACTTTGTGGCTTATTTTCTCTGGGAAATGGGTCCAAATGGCTCTTTGAGTCTTTAAGGTTGCCGACCCCTGATTAGACTTATATACCATTTCACAGTGCTTTACCAGCCCTCTCCAAGCGGTTTACAAAGTCAGCCTGTTGCCCCCAACAAGAGACTTAACACAACATGAAGTGGATTTTTGTTCTCTGAGCACACTTTCAGAGTTCCCAGCATCATCAAGGAGGTGGTAATCAAAGGAACAGCTGTCCCCAATTCAATTCCTACAATGGATCACGGAACAACGTCCTACCAGAATTAGTGAAAGATCTCTATATACTATGAGTGTCAGAGAAGTCTGGAATGGAAAGATGAAGAACTCAACCCCATTCTTTATTCCCTACTGGAGTCCCCAGAGGAAGGTCCCTCACCTGCAAGTCGACCTGTTCTTTCTTCTCCTCCGCCTGGCTCAGGAGGAAGCCTTCAGCCAGGGCCACCGCCTGGGAGCTGGTCTCTGCTCCACACTCCAGCACCCAGCTCTCCATCTCTGGGGGCAGGACAGCCAGGAGCTGCTCCAGGACAACCAGGTCCATCATCTGGGCTTTGGTGTGCTTTTCTGGTCTCAGCCATTGCCTACAAAGTGTATGGAATTGGTTGCAAAGTCTTCGGGGTCCCTCAGCCTCCTGGTATTGAAGGCTCCTGAAGTTGCAGGGCTGAACTTCAGAATGGAGGATGGGTTCCAGGATATCTCGTCCAGTTCTTCTCCAGCTATGCCCACAGCTGCCAGGCTGAATAACTGAAGGGCCTTTTCCAGTTGCTTCATTTGCTAAAAGTTGTGTCTCCATTCTGTCTCCGTCTGGTAATACAATTCCAAATGGGTCCAAGAAATCTTGTGGATCTTCAAATGCCTTTTCATTCACAAAGACCCTGTCCAAACGCCTTTCCATTCATAGGACCGATCCCGGAGCCACCAGGACCACAGATGACCGTTTAGAACTCACCCCCCAAGAAATAATTTTGTACGCAAAGAGGTGCAAATCTGAGAATAGAAAATAAATTCCAAGAATTAGAAAGTGCGGAATTTTAACCATTGAACAAGACTCATTCCCGTGGAAATAAATACTTTCTGGAAACTGGTATAGGATTCCAGTGTCCTTAAGCAGGTAAGTCCTCTTTTTTGCGTGCAGATTTGTGCACTTGTGTGGTACACTATTTTTCCTTACAAGGAAAGTTTCCCTTTTAAAAATGTTGATCTACATCCACCTCCAAGCAGAGTTCACACAACCTGCCAGACCCCCAAACAGGT
Source organism: Vipera ursinii (assembly GCF_947247035.1). Lineage (NCBI taxonomy): Eukaryota > Metazoa > Chordata > Lepidosauria > Squamata > Viperidae > Vipera > Vipera ursinii. The sequence continues at coordinate 9,825,266 of NC_139513.1, forward strand.
GAACAAACCATGAAACATCAGTTCACATCCAATGAAATGGCAGGAAACGACCCTGGCTTCGGATGCCCCCTTTCTCTTCTTCTGGGTGGCCTTTGGAGATCCGTGTCTCCCTCTGACACGCAGGCAGGTTCACACAATTCTGCCTCCTCACCTGGCTTCTCTCCTCTGCTGCTAGGGCTCCGCCAGGTAGACCCTCCCCCCACTCGGGCTCTTCTTCCCCGGATCCGGGGCGGGAAGGGACCCCAGGATCCCCGCTGCCTTCCTGGGATCCCCGGTTCTTCTTCTCCTGCTCCGGAGCTCCGCTTCCCCCCTGCATGGAGAGGGCAGCTGGGGAACATGGGACCCGGGATTGCCGTGCACGGGTCTCCTCCTCCTCCGTCTCCTTTTCCACGGGAATATTCCCCTCCTCCCCCCCAAAGACACGTGTGAATCTCTTTCCCGCGAGACGCTCCCGCAGCCTCTTTTGGCTCCCACGGAGCTCCAGGGGTTAAGGAGAGCGAGTACGGCGTCCCAGAGCGGCAGGCGTTACTGTCTCCATTTCCACGGGAATATTTCCCCCACCCCCCCCCAAGACACGTGCGAATCTCTTCCCCGCGAGACGCCCCTCCGCAGCCTGTTCGCCTACCGCGGAGCTCCAGGGGTTAAGGAGAGCGAGTGCGGCGTTCCAGAGCGGCAGGCGTTTGTGACGCCACGCCTCCTCTGGAAAACCAGCTCTGACGTTCGCCCTCCAGTGGACCAATGGGGAAGCGCCCGGCGTTCCCTTCTCTTGGCAGAGCGCGCCCCCTGGAGGAGTCTGAGCAAAGTGCCAGGATTCCAAGAAAGGGTATGACTTGTGGACTTCAGCTCCCAGAATTCCTCAGTCAGCGTGCCTGTCTGAGGAATTCTGGGAGTTGAAGTCCACAAGTCATAAAAGGGCCAAGTTTTTCAGCGTGCCTGTCTGAGGAATTCTGGGAGTTGAAGTCCACAAGTCATAAAAGGGCCAAGTTTGAAGACCCCTGGGGTAGCGCATCTGAAGGGAAGGGTAGGGATGATGGGCATGGGAGTTAGGAGGAAAGGCCCCTCTCATTGGTTGCCTGTCTAAGAGTTCCCATTAAAACAGTCGAGTTTGTCCTCTGGGTCATTTTCTTCAGAAGGGGCTCTCCTTACTTCCTCCTTCCCTAGAAGCAACTTAGAACTAAGGAGAAACTTCCTGACAGTGAGAACAATTAACCAGTGGAACAACCTGTGCCTCCAGAAGCTGTGAATGCTCCAACACTGGAGCCAAAAGATACAGGGAACGGTTGCTGGAATTGGGTATATCTAGTTTAATGAAGAGAAGGGCAAGAGGTGACATAACAGCAGTTCCAATATCTCAGGGGCTGCCACAAAGGAGTCAAGCTATTCTCCAAAGTGCCTAAAGGCAGGACAAGTAGCAACAGATGGAAACTAGTTAAGGAGAAAAGCAACCTAGAACTAAGGAGAAACTTCCTGACAGTTAGAACAATTAGCCAGTGGAATAACCTGCCTCCAGAAGTGATGAATGCTCCAACACTGGAAGTTTTTAAGAAGACTGGACAGCCATTTGTCTGAAATGGTGTATTGTCTCAGACAGATGGATGTCGTCTCTTCTTAAAAATCTCCAGTGATGGAGCGCCCATGATTTCTGAGGGTAAGCTGTTCCACTGGTTGATTGTCCTCACTGTCAGGAAATTTCTCCTTAGTTCCAGGTTGCTTCTCTCTTTGGTCAGTTTCCAACTGTTGTTTCTTGTCCTTCTGGTGCTTTGGTAAACAACATGATCCCCCCTCTGCCTTGTGGCAGCCCCTCAGATACTGGAACACTGCTATCATGTCTCCCCTATTTCTTCTTTTCCTTAGACTAGCCAGACCCAAATCCCGTAGCCATTCTTTGTATGTTTTAGTCTCCAGGCCTTGGATCATCTTAGTTGCTCTTCTTTGAATTTTTTTCCCCAAACTCTCAACATTTTTTGTGGTATGGTGACCAAAAGTGGCTGCAGTATTCTAGGTGTGGTCTTACTAGGGCTTTATAAAGCACTAATAGTACTTTTCATGACCTTGATTCTATGCCTCTGTTTATACAACCCAGGATTTTGTTAGTTTTGGTTGCTGCTCACTTCTGGCTCATAGTCAACTAATCATCCACTAGGACTCCAAGGTCCCTCTGAGTTATTGTTTTTGAGCCAGGCCTCGCCTTCTTCTTCAAATAGTACTTGAAATGCTATTCTTTCTGCTATTAATATATATAACATACATACATTAAGTATATAGTTCATCATATTTTTTCTAATATTACATCTAACAATAGTTCTAAATTACATCTTTTCTATCCAAGTCATATCAATTTTATTTGCAATTAAATTCACCTTAAGCCAATGTCCTGTTTTCCCAACTCTTATTTCAATTTTGTTTTTCCCTTGTGTTCAAAATATCTTTATAAGTTATGTATAAGTTATAAGTCAACGATTATATTAAGATAAGTAAATGCTTCCCTTAGGAGCCATTCTATTATTTTTGTGTTTCCCATCTCGTAGAAAAGTATACCATCCTAAATATAAATCCTATCTTTCTAAATAAGATAATCTCTTTGTATGTAGAAGTTATGTTTCTAGCCATGTTAAAACACCTGTTTGATAACATAGGGCCCCCAGTAATAGATCAAGTCTTCTATTTTCTTTAGTCTAACTCTTAGCTTTCTTTTTTTGCCAGATAGGCTTCCAAATCTGTGTGTCTAAATCGTCAAAGAATTTTTTCCTGTTTTTATGGGATCTCTTTTTTATTGGGGAGAGCCAGTTAAACTACCTTTAAAAATCTGAGCTTCATAAATAAAACACTGCTCATTCTTTTCTCTTTTTGTTAGTCTTCATCTCTCAGGCTGCTACGAGGGTTTGGTCCATTTTTTTTTAACCTTCCCTAGATTACACACAAATAGACAATGCGTAGATTTAACAGAGATTCTCACCCAAATATATGTTTATTGAAAAATTAGGATATTGCTCCTCCTGAAATTCTTCCCAAGCTACTCATATTTATATGATTTCTGTTCCGTACGGATTCTTTTATGATATGTAAGGGAACTATTAGGACTGAAGCTTTTTTTCCACACTTCACACATTTCTACATCCTCTCCCATGTGGATCCTTCTATGGAAAATAAGATTACTGGTCTGAGTAAAGTTCTTTCCAAACGTGATGCTTTTATAAGGATTTTCTACTGTGTAGATCTTTTTATATAAGTGACCTATTTTTATAGAAACTCTTTCCATATTCCACAATTTTATATGGCATCTCCTGTGTGAATCCTTTTATGGAAGAAAGACAATTACACAAACTGACGCTCTTTCCACACTCCATGCATTTATAGGGCTTCTCTCGTGTGGATCCTTTTATGGGAAGTAAAACCACTGGTCTGAGCAAAGGTCTTTCCAAACTCCTGTCAACTATATAGCTTTTCTCCTGTGTGGATCCTTTTATGAGAAATAAGATTACTGCTATAAGCAAAAGTCTTCCCACACTCCATGCATGTATATGATTTCTCCCCTATGTGGATCCTGTTATGGGAATTAAGTTGAGGCCTATGGGCAAAGGTCTTTCCACACTCCAAGCATTTATAAGGCTTCTCCCCTGTGTGGATCCTTTTATGGGAAATATGACCACCGGTCTGAGCAAAGGTCTTTCCACATTCTGTGCATTTATATGGCTTCTCCCGTTTGGATTCTTTTATGAGAATTAAGTTGAGAGCTACAAGCAAAGGTCTTTCCACACTCCAAGCATTTATAAGGCTTCTCCCCTGTGTGGATCCTTTTATGGGAATTAAGTTGAGAGCTACGAGCAAAGGTCTTTCCACACTCCAAGAATTTATAAGGCTTCTCCCCTGTGTGAATCCTTTTATAGGAATTAAGTTGAGAGCTACGAGCAAAGGTCTTTCCACACTCCAAGAATTTATAAGGCTTCTCCCCTGTGTGAATCCTTTTATAGGAATTAAGTTGAGAGCTACGAGCAAAGGTCTTTCCACACTCCAAGCATTTATAAGGCTTCTCCCCTGTGTGGATCCTTTTATGGGAATTAAGTTGAGAGCTACGAGCAAAGGTCTTTCCACACTCCAAGCATTTATAAGGCTTCTCCCCTGTGTGAATCCTTTTATGGGAATTAAGTTCAGAGCTACAAGCAAAGGTCTTTCCACACTCCAAGCATTTATAAGGCTTCTCCCCTGTGTGGATCCTTTTATGGGAATTAAGTTGAGAGCTACGAGCAAAGGTCTTTCCACACTCCAAGCATTTATAAGGCTTCTCCCCTATGTGAATCCTTTTATGGGAATTAAGTTCAGAGCTACAAGCAAAGGTCTTTCCACACTCCAAGCATTTATAAGGCTTCTCCCCTGTGTGGATCCTTTTATGGGAATTAAGTTGAGAGCTACGAGCAAAGGTCTTTCCACACTCCAAGCATTTATAAGGCTTCTCCCCTGTGTGAATCCTTTTATGGGAATTAAGTTCAGAGCTACAAGCAAAGGTCTTTCCACACTCCAAGCATTTATAAGGCTTCTCCCCTGTGTGGATCCTTTTATGGGAATTAAGTTGAGAGCTACGAGCAAAGGTCTTTCCACACTCCAAGCATTTATAAGGCTTCTCCCCTGTGTGAATCCTTTTATAGGAATTAAGTTGAGAGCTACGAGCAAAGGTCTTTCCACACTCCAAGCATTTATAAGGCTTCTCCCCTGTGTGAATCCTTTTATGGGAATTAAGTTCAGAGCTACAAGCAAAGGTCTTTCCACACTCCAAGCATTTATAAGGCTTCTCCCCTGTGTGGATCCTTTTATGGGAATTAAGTTGAGAGCTACGAGCAAAGGTCTTTCCACACTCCAAGAATTTATAAGGCTTCTCCCCTGTGTGAATCCTTTTATAGGAATTAAGTTGAGAGCTACGAGCAAAGGTCTTTCCACACTCCAAGCATTTATAAGGCTTCTCCCCTGTGTGGATCCTTTTATGGGAATTAAGTTGAGAGCTACGAGCAAAGGTCTTTCCACACTCCAAGCATTTATAAGGCTTCTCCCCTGTGTGAATCCTTTTATGGGAATTAAGTTCAGAGCTACAAGCAAAGGTCTTTCCACACTCCAAGCATTTATAAGGCTTCTCCCCTGTGTGGATCCTTTTATGGGAATTAAGTTGAGAGCTACGAGCAAAGGTCTTTCCACACTCCAAGCATTTATAAGGCTTCTCCCCTGTGTGAATCCTTTTATGGGAATTAAGTTCAGAGCTACGAGCAAAGGTCTTTCCACACTCCAAGCATTTATAAGGCTTCTCCCCTGTGTGGATCCTTTTATGGGAATTAAGTTGAGAGCTACGAGCAAAGGTCTTTCCACACTCCAAGCATTTATAAGGCTTCTCCCCTGTGTGAATCCTTTTATGGGAATTAAGTTCAGAGCTACAAGCAAAGGTCTTTCCACACTCCAAGCATTTATAAGGCTTCTCCCCTGTGTGGATCCTTTTATGGGAATTAAGTTGAGAGCTACGAGCAAAGGTCTTTCCACACTCCAAGCATTTATAAGGCTTCTCCCCTGTGTGAATCCTTTTATAGGAATTAAGTTGAGAGCTACGAGCAAAGGTCTTTCCACACTCCAAGCATTTATAAGGCTTCTCCCCTGTGTGAATCCTTTTATGGGAATTAAGTTCAGAGCTACGAGCAAAGGTCTTTCCACACTCCAAGCATTTATAAGGCTTCTCCCCTGTGTGGATCCTTTTATGGGAAGTAAGACCTCTGGCCTGAGCAAAGGTCTTTCCACACTCCATGCATTTATATGGTTTCTCCCCTGTGTGGATCTTTTTATGGAGGGCAAGTTGATAATTCAAACCGAAAGGCCTTTCCACATTGCACACATTTAAATGCCTTTTGCCTTGTATGGATCCTTTCATGGTGTATAAGGGAAGATTTTGTTTTGAACCACTTTCCACACTCCTTGCAACTATATGGCTTTTCTCCTGTGTGGATCCTTTTATGACAAATAAGATTACTGCTATAAGCAAAAGTCTTTCCATACTCCAAGCATGCATAAGGCTTCTCCCCTGTGTGGATCCTATTATGTTTACTAAGTTGACTTCTAGTAACAAAGCTCTTCCCACACTCCATGCATGTATATGGCTTCTCCTCCGTGTGGATCCTGTTATGGGAATTGAGAGCTATAAGCAAAGGTCTTTTCACATTCCATGCATTTATATGGCTTTTTATGGAGGGCAAGTTGATAATTCGTCTGAAAGGCCTTTCCACATTGCACACGTTTAAATGCCTTTTGCCTTCTTCTGATCCACTTTTCACCTTCCTTGCAATTATGTGGCCTCTCCCCTGTATGGATCCTTTTATGAATCACAAGTTTACTCCTGTGAACAAAGGTCTTCCCACACTCCATGCATTTATGTGGTTTCTCCCCTGTGTGGATATTTTTATGGTAAAAAAGACCACCTTTCGATCCAAATCCCTTTCCACAGTCCATGCATTTATATGGTTTCTTCATTGTGTGAGCCATTTTATGTACAGTAAGATTTGTGCAAGAGCTATTTCCACATTTCATATACTTATATCGCTTCTGTCCTGTATGGATCATTTTATGGAAAGTAATTTTACTGCTTGTTCTGAAGCCTTTTCCACATTCCACAGTATGGAAACCTCTCCATTTCTCCTCAGCATGGCTGGCTCAGGAATTCTGGGAGCTTAAGCCCAGGACTCATAAAAGAGCCAAGGTTGCCTACCCGAGTCCTTGGGGCTGGCAGCCCCACCTGCGCCTCCTTACCCAGGTTCTTAAGGTAAAATCCTTTTTAAAAAGCCAGGCTTGCACACAGGTGGCTGTGAGCAGCTCCAAGACCGTTTCCCCTCAGCTGCTTGGGAACGAGTAAACACCCCTCCCATTTGGTGACTGTTATTATTCATTTATAAGCAAAAGAAGAAAAAAAGAAAAATCGAAGAGATAAAAAGGGGGAAAAAACAAAATACACCTTAATCAAAGGATTAAGGCATGCGAGTGCGGCATCCTAAAGCGGCAAGCATTTGTGACGTCACTTCCTTCGCAGCCTCCTCTGGAAAGCCAGCCGTGACATTCGCCCTCCAGTGGCCCAATTGAAGAAGCACCTGGCGTTTCCTTTCCTTAGCCGAGGGTGCCCCCTGGGGGGGGTGTTTCTGTGTAAATTCACCGGATTTCCCAGAAGGGCGGGAAAGACTCCTGAGGGAAGCAAAGAATAAATGAGATTCCCCCCCCCCCATAGCAGCTGGGGAGGTTGTGGGTGGCTGATTGGAGGCGCTTTATCCTTCCCGCCTCCCAAAAAGGTCTCCTGCTTCTCACTTTCCCAGAATTTCCCTTTCTCTCACGCTGGAGGGAAGCCATTCCAGCCCTCCTTTCACCCACATCTTCTGAGGGAAGATTTACCTTCATTTCCTGGAAACCTTTCTCCCTCAGGACTCGGCTTTGCATCTTGTGAAGTCTTACAAAGGAGAGACTGGCAAAGGTTACCTTCTATCCATCCATTTATTTGTGTGGGATTCGTTGTCTGGTTGAAATAAAAATGACAAGCCAAAACTTCCAAGAGAAAACAGTAATTTATTTGTACTCCTTTGCAAAGGGGATGCTCCTGGAGACTAAAACATACGAAGAACGGCTATGAGACTTGGGTCTGGCTAGTCTAAGGAAAAGAATAGGGGAGACATGATAGCAGTATTCCAGTATCTGAGGAGCTGCCACAAGGCAGAAGGGGTCAGGTTGTTCATTAAAACACCAGATGGAAGGACAAGAAACAATGGTTGGAAACTGACCAAAGAGAAAAGCAACCTGGAACTAAGGAGAAATTTCCTGATAGTGAGGACAATCAACCAGTGGAACAGCTTACCCCCAAAAATCGTGGGTGTTCCATCACTTTTTATATGGTAAAAAGTACGAAAAATGCTGATCTCCGAGACTGAAAACTTTATTAGAAACTAAGCTTTTGTCAGCATGTGTCAAAGTATAAGCCAGGATCTGGGATCGCTTGTTTTTATAGCCTTTTAGAATTTACTAATTTGGCCAATGCATGTGTCATGGGTCTGTCCATCCCCCACCTGCCATTGGCTGCCTCAATGCTGCCTGTTGTGCTGGCCAACATCTGTTTTGATTTTACTGCTCTGCCTCTCTCTGCCTGCTCCGTCCAAGCACATCCGGCTTGCAGCGTGCAGTCATTCTGCGCCACCTGACCATTCACCTTGCTGTCATGCTTGAGTGCATCAACAGCATGTCATGTCGTCGTTCCAGCACGCAGTCTCTCCGGTGTTTTAATTGACAGTTTGGACAAGAAGTGTGTCATAGGTCTGTCCATGCTCGGTCCGGCTGCATCTGGCTGTTATCAGTCCTGTTTCCATTGTGCCGGCCATGTTTGATTTTTACCACGCTGCCTCTCCCCTCTTGCCCCACCCGAGCACATCCTCTTACAGCACGCAGTCATTTGACGACACCTTTCCTCTGCCTCTCACACACTTCTCCCAGAAAGCCTTTCCTCTGCCTCTCCCACTGATGAAATATTGCTTCAGACACCGCAACCCGTGCTGCAAAATTTCCATCTTTTGTGAAGAGAAAACCATAGGGCCCTCTGATAAACTATGTGTATATTAAGGGAGGAGAGGGATGGGAAAACAATTAGAATAAGAATAGGGAAAATAAAGTAATTTTATGGGAAGTGGCCTTGAGTAATATAGATGAGGTTCCCTCTACTGGCTAGTGAAGCAGCACATTAAACATCTGCCAACTGAAAGCAAAATCAAGAGAGAAGAAACAATTTGTAAAAGTTAAGAAAAAGATTTTCATTCTTCATGTACAAATAACATTGGTCATATTCCAATGACAGTAACTTCAAAAATCTGGGGTTCATAAATAAAACATCATGTGCTTGTTTTTTTGTTGATGTTTTTTACCAGTCATTTCAAGCTGCCACTTAGAATAGAGCTGGAATGGACCTTGGAGGTCTTCTAGTCCAGCCCCCTGCTCAAGCAGAACCTATACTTGTGAGGGTTTGGCCCAATATTTTTTTTCCCTTCACTAAATCATTACACACAAAAACTTTTACAAGGCTTTTCTACTGTGTGGATTGTTTTACGTAACATGTGATCGAGTTTTGTAGAAACCCTTTCCACATTCCAAACATTTATATGGCATTTCCCGTGTGAATCCTTTTATGGGAAGTCAGATAACCCCTCCGAGTGAAGCTCTTTCCACACTCCAAGCATTTATACGGCTTCTCCCCTGTGTGGATCCAATTATGTTTAGTAAGTTCACTTCTATAAGCAAAGTTCTTTCCACACTCCATGCATTTATATCGCATCTCGCCTGTGTGAATCCAATTATGTTTAGTAAGTCCACTTCTATAAGCAAAGGCCTTCCCACACTCCATGCATTTATGTGGTTTCTCCCCTGTGTGGATACTTTTATGGGAATTAAGATAACTCCTCTCAGCAAAGGCCTTCCCACACTCCATACATTTATGTGGTTTCTCCCCTGTGTGGATCTTTTTATGAATTGTAAGTTTAGTCCTCGTAGCAAAGGCCTTCCCGCAGTCCATGCATTTATAAGGCTTCTCCCCTGTGTGAATCTTCTTATGGGAATTAAGATGAGTGCTCTGAGCAAAGGTCTTTCCACACTCCAAGCATTTATATGGCCTCTCTCCTGTGTGGATCCTTTTATGGAGGGTAAGTTGATAATTCGTCCGGAAGCCCTTTCCACATTGCACACATTTAAATGACTTTGGCCTGGTGTGGATCATTTCGTGGAGAATAAGCGAAGATTTTCTTCTGATCCACTTTCCACCTTTCTTGCAACTTTGCGGCTTTTCCCCTGTGTGGCTCTTATTGTGATTAGTAAGTTGACTTCTACAAGTAAAGGTTTTTCCACACACCATGCAATTATATGAATCCTCCCCTGAGTGGAACCTTTTATGGGAAATAAGAATACGTCTGTGAGCAAAGGTCTTTCCACACTCCATGCATTTATATGGCTTCTCCCCTGTGTGGATCTTGCTTTGGTAATTAAGATGACAGCTATGAGCAAAGATCTTTCCACACTCCATGCATTTAAATGGCTTCTCCCTTGTGTGGATCCTTTTATGGAAAATAAGACCACCCCTCTGAGCAAAGGTTTTTCCATACTCCAAATATTTATATTGCTTTTCCCCTGTGCAGATCCTTTTATAGAACGTAAATTTACTCTTGTGAGCAAAAGTCTTTACAAATTTCATGTATTTATATGGTTTCTGTCCTGTGTGGATCATTTTATGGAAAGTAAGTTGATTGCTTGTTCTGAAGCCTTTTCCACATTCCACACATTCATAAGGCTTCTCTTCTATGTGGATTCCTTTTTGAGATATAAGGGAGTTATCTCCAAGAGGAAGAGTGAAAAACCCATTGTAATATTTTCCATTGTGTCTGTCTACATCATCTTGTTTGTTTTGGACTGGATAGTGTTCATTGACATGTAATTTAGCTTTCATTAGTTTCATGCTATTTCTAATATATTTCTTTATATTCGCTTGTTGGGCAAAAAAGTCTTGCATTGAAGCATCAATAGAAGATGACCTTTCCTGATTCCAATTATTAAGCTGGTTTCTTTCAAGTCTTTCTCCTTTTTTCTGAATTGCAAACTTCTGCATTCCATCACCAGCATTGATCACTTGGCACAGTTCACAGGAATCTTCATTCTCTTGCCCATTATCACCTTCAAAGGAAAAGAAAAATGGCTAGTGAAAAAACATCAAACTGTAGGAAGTGATCTTAACTTTTGTGAAATTCCAATATATTGCATGTTTGCATGCTTACAATGATATAGTGTAGAAATTATAATTACAATTATATAATTATAATTTCTATACTCATAAGCCATAAAAGCTTTGGAAATATCTAGAAAATATCTCTTTCTCTACAATTATCCATATGTATTCAAATTTTATTCAGACTCAGCTCACACTTAAGCAATAATCAGAGGAAACATCCAGAGAGGTAATAGGACATAGCCTAAAATTTATTATACTGGGTTAATTTCATCAGAGACCTGTGAGAGCTAAAGCAATTTTGAAACAAGTCCTCTTTTTTTCTATCCAAACTGCCTTCTCTTTACTACTCATTTTCTCTTGCCAAAATCACATAGCCGCAGAGAAAAAAACCCAGGAGTACTTCTATTAACTCTCTACAATGGAAAAACAACATTAACATCTTTGCAATGGAAAAACAACATTAACCAAAGGGTGGTCAAACATATGGGCCTGGTTTGTCCAAAATGCCTAACTTGATTGTACTGGCGTAACATACATCTCCTTCCATAAAAACAGAAATACTCTTATCTCTTTTCCATCTAGCCCAGGGGTCGCCAAGCCCTTCCGTGAACATGTTGTCGCAGGCGTTCCACGGCCCCACTCACGTGAGCGTCACTGAGTGTTGTAGGCATTCAAGGCCCCACATGCGCGAGCAAAGGGTGTTCACATGCATGTTTTGTCTACCCCCACACACACAGCCATCCCTTCTCCCCCCCTCCCCCCTGCTCCATGCCGCCAACCCTGAAAGGTTGGGGGATTCTGATCTAGGCCACCATGAACAGGCGGTACTCAGCAGCTGCACAAAACTGGGATTGAAGTAGAGGCCTGTGCTTCAACTTCACCCCTAGCACCAACACTTCCCCTCAAACAACCAGTGATTATACCATAGCCCAGAGCTCCTTCGGATCTGCTGCACCTTGCTTTACTTTGTTGACAGGCCTGTGTGGACTACCCAAGGCTGCACAGAGTCATATTGCAGGCAGCCTTTGTTTTTTTAACTGGCTTCAGAGGATGCTCTTTCATGGATTCGGCAGCCTCCAAGGCTGCATGAAAGGTAGTCCTGTTCTCTCACAATTTTGGGAGGCTCCCAAAGGCCACACAAGAACGTATTTTCTTCGCGTGACTTTCAGTTAGTGTAAGAGAGCCCACCTCATTCTTCTTTGGAAAATAGTACGTGTCAGGTTTTGGCGAATGATGCCATGTACTCCCCAACTTCATGGAATGTCCTCTTTCACATGTGTGTGATACGTTCACTATCATTGATTTACCCCCTAATCCCAAGGTTTAGGACAGAAATAAAAAGGAAGTCACTAAACCAAGAGCATGAAGAAACGACAGTCGTTCCTAGGATAGATAGAAAAGCACCCAAGACAACTCTTGGATGACCATGTACTTGCCTGGGAAGAGCAATCTGGACAATTGCGATTCTCGGGAAGAGTGAGGGTTGGGCCTCCAATTTTTTCTGTCAGTGTTTTTTGTTTAGGGATGCCAAGATTTTAAATAGCGTGTTTTAAACTTTTTCTCCCCCTTTGACTTACATCTTTAACAAATTGTCTAATAGAACATTGATTTATTTTATACCATATTGTTGGACTGTGAACTTTTTCCCTTTTCTTATTGCTTTACTTCAGACTTATGTAACACTTACATTTATTGCAGCATGGAAATCAATGGCGCCTTCTGTTTGGTAGTGAAATAGACCAGACTTGATTTATATTTACATTAGATTTCTACTGCAATTTTTTTTATTTTACTACAAGATGGAGAAAAGGCAGCATCTAAAGGTGTATACTTTTATCAGTGTACTTGGAATCCTTTGTTTTAAATACCATCCCCCCTGCTGTCTTATCGGAGAGCCAACATTCAGAAAGAGCTGGGAAAAAGCTGAGAACATGGGAAGAAGAATCAACAACACATGCCGTGTACATTCGGCAATACAAGGCAATTCCAAACACACAAAATAGTTGAAAGTTGACAGTTACCTAATGAGCAGACAGACAGCCTCTGTAAATATCTCTTCTCCCACAATTCTCATTGCTGGATATGATGCTTTAGAGTAAGATTTACAAGCAGAGTTCCAAAGTCAACAGTTCATAAATCTCTCCTCTTCAATGGAAGAGAACTCTTGGAAAATACGGCTGCAATCTGCTCTGCAGCCACACAGAATGAGGGTGAGAATATTGACCTAATAAATATAACTAACATAACTAGACAGAGTCTACTGACACCACAAACGGTCCTCTTTCATGGGAAAGGAAGAAAAACAAGCTTCTAGTGGACACTTAACCAAGAGACAGAGATTTCCAAAACATAAATATCATTTACAGTCCATACAAATCACCTCAGAAATACTGAACAACAAAGCTTACCAAGGTCAACAAGGAACAAAAAGAGCAATTTTCTTACCTCTAACCAGTTACTACGCTGCAAGAAGCAGCAGAGTGCCTTCCGTCTAACAGAGATGGAGACAAAATTCTACTCACATTTAAGTAGCCTAAAATTCCTACAATATTGTTCAAAATGAGGCCTTTTCTTTATAACTTTTCCATCTTTCTACTCTGAGCATTTTGCTCAGAAGAACTCAGCCTACTCTCCTAAGCCAATCTGGCCCATATCTACTGCCACTTTAAAGAAGAAACATGACTATCTGATTTTAGATTTTAGTCACCTTATTAACTCAGCTCCCAAGAGATGACTGTGCAGGCAAAAAGTGATCTTTCTAGAACAAGACACTGCACAGACAACCTCTGGGGGGAAAAAAATCTGATTAACTCTTTCAGTGCCCTGCCAGACTTGCAAAAAGCTGATATTATCCAAACACTGGACAGCTTAAGAGAAACTTTAGTGGCCACACATAAAGCAGCCAGAGCTTCAATTGACCTGATTTCACTAACCACCCAAAAAAGCTGCCAGCACATTCAAAAAAGACCTGCCACTATGGCAGTCCATTCCTCTGACCAAGGGAATCCAGATCCCCATACCCTCAATATAGGTTCCCCTGGAGCAGATTCAAATCCCTCCATCCTGCCCCGTTAAAAAACTGTAACATGCAGAAACGTCCAAGAATAATAAACCAAATGCTGCTCTAACCACTTAAAGACATGGGAACCACCATCTGAGCCAGGCAAGTGGTCTGCTCCAGTAATATAACATGGACCTTTGTGACAACACATCAAATAACTGCCATACATTTTAACCTCCGAGGCAAATTTTTGCCTCATGTATCATATGAAATTACAACAGTGGCAGCCTCTGACGTGGAAAAGACACCACCGCCAGGGGTAGAATCAATCCCCACACCAAGTCATACCGAAACAAAACAACAAGCTCAAAATGTCCACCACATTAAGTATAAACAAACACCAAAGTTATTTGACTCCATATAGCAGTATGTCTTCCTAGACACTGAAGGGATTTTGGATTTCATTTCAACCCAAGTGTGACTACATGGGTCATATCAGCCAGTCATACCCCTCAACACACCGCCAGCTACCCCCTCAGTCAACAAGCAAGGAAGTTCCCCATTAGAATACTGTCCTTGTTTTTCTGGAACATTGCTGAATAGATACCCAAAAAGAGACTCTGCCTTTATAAGTGATATCTCTCAATTCAACATTCTTATGTTCCATGAGACATGGTCAACAAACAACCTCTTTATTGAGGGATGTAAGTCATTATCTCTCTCAGCAGTTCCTGACATTGGAAGAGGTAAACGTGGTGAAGGTCTTAGCATCCATATTGCAACCACTTTAAATAGAAAGATTCTATCAACAGACCCACTTGAGAACTTTGCACAGTTACTTTGAACTTTTCTGGAGAGAAATTGGTTTCCATTAATTTGAATGTACCTCCTCATATCCCTCGACCATGCATTGTTGAAATCTGGGGAAAAGTAGAAATTATTATCAATGCTCTTCAACTATGCTTTCTCACTGCTCATATCAGATTACACCCCAATGACAATCAGCTGTTTGCCAAATTCTTCAAAATTCTTGGTCACTGTCCTTAGGCTTTCCTTAGAAAAAGTTCAGTCCAAATTTCTGAGAACCATTTTTTGATTAACACCTTGTGTTTTGAACACAGTACTTTGCCATAAAGTTGGCCTTCTCAAAATCGAAACCTCTGCCTGCTTTTACATCTTTTCCACTACTAAAATTTTTTCTCCTTTCCAGTCAGTTTGACTCCTCCACAGATGACCGACAACTTCTGGTACTCAAGAAGCCAGGCAACACATGCCAATTACACCTCTATGGCTATTCATAGCCAACCACCACTTTGATGAGCTATAGCTGTACTAACTGAGGTTAGACAGTGGGCTATTTAGAGTTGCAAATTGACTACTTAGACTCAAGAAACACCATCTTGACCCATTCTGCACATCCTCTCCAACCAGCCAGATATCTCAGTCGCATAACAATCCCAAAATTCAGAAGGGCCCTTTCTTTAGCCAGATTCACTGCCCTTCCAACAGCTGTTACTGAAGAAAGATACCCCCCCAAATCCCCTTTGAACAAATATTGTATCCATGCGGTGGTAGGATAACTGAATTGTTGGAACACGTTATGCTCTACTGTCCCCTCCATGCAAGAGCAGGAGTTAATATTTCCATTTAAATTAAATGGAAATAAAATTATTTATTTTATTAAATACTCTGGTCATTCTGATTTGTTTCCTCTTAAAATGCTATTATCAGATCACACTGAGTCCATCTCTTTGTTCACAGCCCAATACCCAAACCTCGTTCTGTCTTGGAGCAGAAGACCAGATGTTTTCCTTCTCTATCTGATATCACATCTGGTCTGAGACTGATGGCATCTAGGTGAAGAATGTTTTTGTGAGCACCCTATTGGAAAGTAGCAAATCCTTACCCAGAGAGGCCACATTCCTGTGATTTTCCAGCATAACTTCCCAATGCAGGGCCTTTTGGTCAGGATCCAGCTGAGACCACTCCTCCTCAGAGAAATACACAGCCACCTCCTCAAAGGACACAAGACCCTCCTGAACAAGGAAAAAGAGAAAAAAACCCAAAGTGGATTTGCGTGGCTTGTTCCATTATTCACAAATTCCCAAAGCAAAGCTATTTGCTAACTTAAATGGCGTGCTTGATATGAATCCAAGGCTTATGAGGAGATGGGATAAGACAAAACAAAGAAAATTCCCTAGGAAGGGCATTCCTCAACCTTTGAAGAACTGAGTTGTTTGGTGTCTAAATACTGCCACAAATGAGTGGATCAGAAATTACTTTGCAAGCCAAAACTGCCTTGATTATGGGCTCCTTCAAAACCATTTTTACTTATAGATTTTGCCATCTGGCCACTATCATTGGATTTTAATATTCTGCATTATCTTCTAATCTGATGAACATACTTTAATCAATGGTTACAAACAAGACATTTTAAAAATGGTAACTTTAGTTATTTTTGATTACCCTTGTACAATTCCAGACCAAAGGATAATAAAAAGCATGGATCTTTTTAACAGTTGCTGCCACTGTGATGCATTTATTCCATCATTCAGAAACTTGAAAATAAGAAAGCCCAAACAAGAGGGGAGGTGGGGAGGAAGGGTAGGTGAATAGTGTGCTCTGTACGCCATCTCGACTTCCTGAAGGCAAGAGAGAATACAAATCTCGCTTACGTCCCCCACTTACTTCATTTGGAGGTTCAACCACTGTTTCAGCTCCACCAGAAAGACCAGAAAACTCCATTCTCTGTTTCCCTGTGAGGAAGACATTCATAATTATTAACAAAATAGAAGGACATATTCAACAGAAGAGAAGACATAGACAAGGTAAGATAGCTGGGATCTCTCTGGGGAATCGAAGGACCTTCGATTACCTTCCATGGTGTCCTGGCTTGAATCTTCCTGAAGTACCCTCTTGAACAACAAATCCTCAGGGAGATTTGATGGATTCCTCCTTCCTTCAGGATCTTTGATCTCCACAGTGAAGGACTTGAAATAGGAGGAAGGAGAAAAGAAGCATAATTCACAAACATCACACCTCCAAGTAGTGGTAATAAAGCCAGAAAATTCTGGAAGGGAGGTTGTGAAGAAGTCACCCCCTTCCCTTCAAAGCCCTTCTAGACTCCTGAGAAAGTCTCTCACCTCCAACTCAACCTGCTCCTTCTGCTTCTCTGCCTGGCTCAGAAGCCGGTAGCGACAGCTGAAGTATTCGAACCCATTCTTTGCTCCCTAAAACCATCCTGGAGTCCCAAGGTCTCTCACCTGCAACTCGATTTGCTCCTTCTGTTCCTCCACCTGGCTCAGGAGGAAGCCTTCTGCAAGGGCCACCGCCTGGGAGCTTGTCTCTGCTCCACACTCCCTCACCCAGCTCTCCAACTCTGGGGGCAGGACAGCCAGGAGCTGCTCCAGAACAACCAGGTCCAGCATCTGCGCTTTGGTGTGCTTTTCTGGTCTCAGCCATCGCCTACAAGTGTCATGGAGCTGGCTGCAAAGTCTTCGGGGACCATCAGCTTCCTGGTATTGGAGGCTCCTGAAGTTCCAGGGCTGAACTTCTGAATGGATGATGGTTTCGTCCTCCAGGTTTTTCTGACCAGTTCTTGCCCCGAGCCTCCCACAGTTCCCAGGCTGAACAGCTGAAGAGCCATTTCTGGTTCCCTCATTTATTAAAGGCTGTGTCTCCATTCCGTCACTGTTCTGTAGAGCAGCTCCAAATGTGTTCCAGGACTCTTGTGTATCTCCAAACACCTTTTTATTCATAGGATGGTTTCTGTTCCTGCAGGGCTGACCACAGCAGGTTTTTCCGCCGTCTTTGCCCATGAGAAAATGTAATCGCTTCGAGTTTGTGTTACCTGAGCTGGAAAACAAAAATTAAATTCCAAGAATTAGAGACTATAATTTAACCACCTGAAGGCAGGACAAGAAGCAACGGATGGAAACTGATCAAGGTAGGGAAGCAATCTAGAACTAAGGAGAAATTTTCTGACAGAACAATTAACTGTCAGTGGAACAACCTGCCTCCAGAAGCTGTGAATACACTGAACAATCCTCACCCAATCTTTTCCAGAGTGCCAACAGCCGAGCACGAGGCCGGGGTCCTTCCCCTCCCCCAGCAGGACCGGGAAAGAGGCAGCTGGAGGGGCCGCTGAGTTAGTGCGATCTCTAGCTCTTTGTTCCTGATGAAGCTCTGCGAGAAGGCGGCTGGGGAACATGGGATTGGACCCGGAGGAGGGCGGGCCCGGGTCTCCCCTTCCTCACCCTACCTTTGCACGGGAAGAAGCCCAGTCCCCACCTAAGGCACTTGTGAATCTTCCCCCCCCCACACACTCTTCGCCTCCCGCGCTCACAGGATTAAGGCGAGCGAGGGTGGCGTCCCAGTGACGTCACTTCCCCCGCAGCCTTCTCTGGAAAGCCAGCCGTAAACTTCGCCTTCCAGTGGCCCAATGGGGAAGCGTCTGCTGCTCCCTTAGCCGAGCGCGCCACCTGGAGGATTCTGCGTAAATTCACAGGACTTGCCCCAGAGGGCGGGAGTGACTCGGAGGGAATAAACGTGATTTTCTCCCGCCACAAGGAATGCCCGAGAGATTGTAGGTGGCTGATTGGAGGAGCTTTATTCTCCCCGCCTCCCCAATTTATTTATTTATTTCCAGAATTCCCTCTTTCTCTCCCGCTGAAAGGAAGCCGTTCCGGCCCTCATTTCACCCACATCTTCTGAGGGAAGATTTACCTCACTGCTCACTTTTTGAAAATTTTTCGGCCTAAGTATTCCTCTTTGCCTCTTGTGCACTGAGCCTGTGTAGCCTTACAAAGGCGAGACTGGCAAAGATTATCATCCATCTTTCTTTTTATTTATTTGTTTGTTTGTTTGTTTGCCTGTCTGTCTGTCTGTCTATCTATCTATATCTCCATTTGTCTGTCTATTTTTATCTATTATTGGTACACATGGATTCCTTCATTCCTACTTCTTGAATTTTTTTAAAAATTACTTATTGTAAACTAATAGTAGGAAGAGTACCCAGCGGAAGAAGTTAACTAGTGGTCTTTAAAAAAAACTGGTCTTTAAAAAAAATTCCTAAGCAGAATCTAAAGGTAGAAATGACAATAGTCTACAGAAGAAACCTGCTGAGAGCAACTTGAACCAGCTATTTTCCTTTCCATGTTGCTCAGAAACACAGCTGAAATAAGGGGGGGGGGGTAGAAGAATGGAGTGCTCTGTACACCAGCTTGACTTCCTGAAGGCAAGAGAGAATATAAATCTAGCTTACGTCCCCCACTTACTTCATTTGGAGGTTCAACCACTGTTTCAGCTCCACCAGAAAGACCAGAAAACTTCATTTTATGTTTCCCTGTGAGGAAGACATTCAGGATTAATAACAAAATAGAAGGACATAATCTACAGAAGAGAAGACATAGACAAGGTACGATAGCTGGGATCTCTCTGGGGAATGAGGAAAGAGAAAAGAAGAAAAATTTATGGACATCACACCTCCATGTAGTATGAATGCCAGAGTAGTCTGGAAGGGGTGTGCGTGAAGAATTCAAACGCTTCCAAGCTCTTCTAGTCTCCTGGGAAAGAAAGTCTCTCACCTCCAACCTAACCTCAGCCATCGCATACAGGTGTCATAGAGTTGGCTGCAAAGTCCTCGGGGACCCTCAGCTTCCTGGTATTGAGGTACCTAAAATTCCAAGGCTGAACTTCTGAACGGATGATGGTTTCCTCCTCCGGGATCTTCTGCCCAGTACTTACCCAGAGACTCCCAGAATTCCCAGGCTGAACAGCTGAAGGGCCATTTCCAGTTGCTTCACTGGCTAGAAATTGAGTTTGCATCCTGTCTCTGGTCTGCAAGGCAGCTCCAAATGGGTCATAGGAATCTTGTGGCTCCAAATGCCTTTTCATCCTGGGTTGTATAAACAGAGGGATAGAACCAACATCAAGGGAAGTAATATTACCGCTTTATAAAGCCCTAGTAAAACCACACCTGGAATAGTGCAGCCAACTTTGGTCACCATATCGCAAAAAAGATTATGAGAGTTTAGAAAAAATACAGAGAAGAGCAACTAAGATGAAAGGCCTGGAGACTAAAACATATGAAGAACGGCTGCAGGACTTGGGTTTGGCTAGTCTAAAGAAAAGAAGAAATAGGGGAGACATAATAGCACTATTCCAGTATTGAGTGGCTGCCACAAAGAAGAGGGGGTCACCAAAGCACCAAAGGGAAAGACAAGAAGCAATGGTTGGAAACTGATCAGAGAGAAGCAACCTGGAATTAAGGAAAAACTTCCTGACAGTGGTGACAAGCAGCCAGTGGAACAGCTCACGTCTAGAAATCATGGGCACTCCATCACTGGAGATTTTTAAGAGGAGACTGGACATTCACCTGTCTGAAACGGTATGGGTTCTCCTGCTTAAGCAGGGGCTGGACTAGAAGACTTCAAAGGTCCCTACTAGCTCTATTCTGTATTCTATTCTAGTCTCCAAAAGACAAGCTCAGGATCCAAAAGAATCGACATACTTGAACAACTGGCTCTATAACAAAATGAAATCTAATGTGGAGAAAAGCAAGGTTTTACACCTGGGCAGGAAAAACCAAAGGTACAAATGCAGATTAGGCGAAACCTGGCTCAAAAACAGTAACTCAGAGACCTTGGACACCTAGTGGACGATCACTTAAAGGTAAGTCAGCAGTGTGCAGCGGCAACCAAAAAAACTTGTATAAACAGGCATAGAATCAAAATCATGTGAAGTATTAGTACCGCTTTATAAAGCCTTAGTAAGGCCACTCCTGGAATACTGCACCCAGTTTTGGTCACCATGCTACAAAAACGATATTGAGACTTTGGGAAAAAATCAGAGAAGAGCAACTAAGATAATCAAAGCCCTGGAGACTAAAACATATGAAGAACGGCTTTGGTTTGGAATTGAGGAGAAACTTCCTAACAGTGAGGACAATTAACCAGGGGATCAGCTTGCTTTCACACATGGGTGCTTTATCACTGGACGTCTTTAAGAAGACTGGACAGCCACTTGTCTGAAGTGGTATAGGGTTTCCTGCTTAAGCAGAAGACTGGACTAGAAGACCTCCAAGGTACCTCCATCTATCTATCTATCTATCTATTCATGGATCTCTATCCATGTATTTGTCTATTCATATTTTCAAATGACTACCTTCAAAAATCTGGGGTTCATAAATAAAACATCATGTGCTAATTGTTTTTTCTTTTCATTGGTCTTCATCTCTCAGGCTGCATCTTGTGAAGGTTTGGCCCATTTATTTTACCTTCCCTAGATCATTACACACCAATAGAAAATGCACCAAAAGTCTACATGGATTCTCACCCAAATATTTTATTGAAAAATTACATCATTACTCCTCCTGACCCTCTTTCAAGCTGCTCATATTTATATAATTTCTGTTCTGTATGAATTCTTTTATAGGAACTATGACTGATGCTCTTTCACACTCCACACATTTCTACACCTCCCATGTGGATTCTTGTATGGGAACTAAGATAACTGGTCTGAGTAAAGGTCTTTCCACACATGCTTTTATAAGGCTTGTAGATCTTTTTATGTAACTAAGTGATCTATTTTTGTAGAAACCCTTTCCACATTCCAAACTTTTACAAGGCATCTCCTGTTTGAATCCTTTTATGGGAAGTAAGACAATGATTCCGACTGAAGCTCTTTCCACATTCCATGCATTTATAGGGCTTCACCCCTGTATGGATCCTTTTATGGGAAATAAGACCACCGGTCTGAGCAAAGGTCTTTCCACACTCCATGCATTTATATGGCTTCTCCCCTGTATGGATCCTTTTATGGATGGTAAGATCACAATTCCTCCAAAAGCTCTTTCCACATTGCACACATTTAAAGGCCTTCGGTCTGGTATGGATCATTTCATGGAGAATAAGGGAACATTTTCTTCTGATCCACTTTCCACCTTCCTTGCAACTATGTGGCTTCTCCCCTGTATGGATCCTTTTATGAATCACAAGTTTACTCCTGTGAACAAAGGTCTTTCCACACTCCATTCATTTATGTGGTTTCTCCCCTGTGTGGATATTTTTATGGTAAAAAAGACCACCTTTCGACCTAAATCCCTTTCCACAGTCCATGCATTTATATGGTTTCTTCATTGTGTGAGTCATTTTATGTACCGTAAAATTTGTATAAGAGCTATTTCCACATTTCATATATTTATATGGCTTCTGTCCTGCGTGGATCATTTTATGGAAAGTAAGTTGACTGCTTGTTCTGAAGCCTTTTCCACATTCCACACATTCATAAGGCTTCTCTTATATGTGGATTCCTTTTTGAGATATAAGGGACCTATTTCCAAGAAGAAGATTGAAAAACCTATTGTAACTGTTTCCATTGTGTCTGTTTACATCATCTTGTTTCTTTTGGATTGGATAGTGTTCATCGACATGTAATTTAGCTTTCATTAGTTTCATGCTTTTTCTAACATTTCATTATTTTCCCTTGCTGGGCAAGAAAGTCGAAGCATCAATGGAAGACAGACTTTCCTGATTCCAATTATTTAACTGGTTTCTTTCATGTCTTTCTAGTTTCTTTCAAATTGCAGACTTTTCCTTTCCATTTCCAGCAGTGATCACTTGGAACAATTCATAGGAATCTTGATACTGCTGTCCATTATTAGCTTCAAAGGAAAAGAAAAATGGTTAGTGAAAAATATCAAATTGTAAGAAGTCATATGAATTTTCTTCTTAATTTTTGTAAAATTCCAATATATTGCACATTTTCATGCTTTCAATGACATGGCATAGAAATTATAATCTCTATATTCATAAGCTCTAAAAGCTTTGGAAATATTGAGAAATATCTCTCTACAATTATCCATACATATTCAAATCTCATCCAAAGTTAGCTCTCATGGAAGCAATAATTAGAGGAAACATCCAGGGAGGTAATAGGAGATAGCCTAACATTTATTAGAGTTGGGTCAGATTTGTACATTGGGGAAACAAAACCACCTCTTCATAAACACATGGCACAACATAGGAAAACAAACCCATCAGGACAAGAGTCAGCAGTCCATCTGTCTTTAAAAGACAAAGTCCACTCTTGAAGACAGCTAAGTCCATAATTAGGACAGAGGGGACCGCTGGTTTGAAAGATGCATCAAAGAGGCCATCTACTGTATATCAAAACTGAATAGCCGTCTCTCAACAGATAGGGAGGGTTACAACATCATCTATCTCCAGTCCAGAACACAATCCTTTGAATAGTTCCAAGAAGGCTCCACGTCCATTTGTATTACTCAGGTGATCCTGGTGGCCTCAACAGCTCTCTAAAAGAATGCAAATGACTAGCTTCCTGCAAGGAATATAAATGCTTCCATTCCCCATCATCCTGTCAGAGCTGAAGAAGCTTCTCAGATGAGAAGTGAAACAGCTTCAAAGAAAAACAAGAAAATCTAGTTGCCTTTTGAAAAAGCACCTTTAGGAAATTAGAGTTGGTTAATTTCAGCCGAGACCTGAGAGACATAAAATAATTTTGAAAGAATTCCCTTTTTTTGTATCCGAACTGTCTTTTCTTTAGTATTCATTTTCTCTTACCAAAATCATATAGCAGCAGAGAAAAAACTCAGGAGGACTTCTATTAACTCTCAACATTAGTTAGGAATAGCAAACACTTATCCAGAGTGGCCACATTCCTATGATTTTCCAGCATGACTTCCCAATGCAGTGCTTTTTGGTCATGATCCAGCTGAGACCACTCTTCCTCAGAGAAATACACAGCCACCTCCTCAAAGGACACAAGATCCTCCTGAAAAAAGGAAAAATAGAAAAGGCCAAGGAGGATTTGTGTGGTTTGTTCCATTGTTCACAAATTCCCAAAGCAAAGTTCTTTGCTAACTAACAGCTGTACTTGATATGAATCCAAGATTCAGGAGAAACAGAAGACAACACAGAGAAAATTCCCCAGGAAGGGCATTCCTCAGCCTTTCAAGAGCTGGATTGCTTGGTGTCCAAATCCTGGCACAAATCAGAGGACCAGAAATTACTTTGCCAGAAGTGCCTTTATGTATTCCTTCAAAACCATTTTTACTTTTCCATCTGGCTACTGTCATTGGCTTTTAATCATCTGCTTTATCTTTTAATCTGATGTACTTATTTTTTAATCACTGGTTACAAACAAGTCTTTTTAAAAATTGTAATGTCACAGTGTCACCATTTAGTTATTTTTGATTAGCCTTGTACAATTTCAGGTCAAAGAATAATAAAGAGCCAGGTGGCATAGTGGTTAGAATGCAATACAGCAGCTACTACTGCCGATTGCTGGCTGCCAGTAATTCGGCAGTTCGAGTCTCACGGATTCCAGGTTCACTCAGCCTTGAATACTTCCAAGGTTGGTAAAATGAGGACCCAGATTGTTGGTGGCAATGTGCTGATTCTGTAAACCACTTAGTGAAGGCTGTAAAGAACTGTGAAGCAGTATATAAGTCTAAGTGCTATTGCTAAAAAGCATGGATCTGTTTACCAGTTGCTGCCATTGTGACACGTTTATTCCTTTATTCCTATTTCTTGAAGGAATTTTTTAAAAATCACTTGTAAACTAATAGTAGGAAGAATATCCAGCGGAGGAAGTTAATTAGTGGTCCTTAAAAAAATTCTAAACAGAATCTGAAGGTAGAAATGACAAACCATTGTGTCCCAACAACAGTCTTCAGAGGAAACTAACCTGCTGAGAGTAACTTGAACCTGCTATTCTCCATTCCACATTGCTGAGAAACATGAAAATAACACAGCCCAAAAAAGATTTTTTTGGGGGGGGAGGGTTGGAATAGAAAAATGGAGTGCTCTGTACTCCAGCTTGACTTCCTGAAGGCAAGAGAGAATATAAATCTAGCTTACATCCCCCACTTACTTCATTTGGAGGTTCAACCACTGTTTCAGCTCCGCCAGAAAGACCAGAAAACTTCATTCTATGTTTCCCTGTGAGGAAGACATTCAGGATTAATAACAAAATAGAAGGACATAGTCTACAGAAGAGAAGACATAGACAAGGCAAGATAGCTGGGATTTCTCTGGGGAATGGAAGGACCTTCGTTTACCTTCCAAGGTGTCCTGGCTTGAATCTTCCTGAGATAACCTCTTGAACAACAAATCCTCAAGGAGATTTGATGGATTCCTCCTTCTTTCAGAATCTCTGATCTCCACAGCAAAGGACTTGAAATAGGAGGAAGAATAAATTTATGGACATCACACAACATGAAGAGAATTTTTGTACTCTGAACACAACCTCAAAGCACTCAATATCCATCAAGAAGGTGAGAGTAATGACTGGAACAATGTCCTACAAGAATTAGTGAAACACCTCCATGTAGTATGAATGTCAGAGAAGTCTGGAAGGGAGGGGGTAAAGAATTCAAACACTTTATTTCCTTCAAAACACTTCTAGACTCCCAAGAAGAAAGTGACTCACCTCCAACTTGACCAACTCCATCTGTTCCTCTGCCTAGCTCAGGAGGAATCCTTCAATCAGGGCCACTGCCTGGGAGATGGTCTTTGCTCCACACTCCCTCACCTAGCTCTCCATCTCTGTGGGCAGGACAGCCAGGAGCTGCTCCAAAACAACCAGGTCCATTATCTGGGCTTTGGTGTGCTTTTCTGGTCTCAGCCATCGCCTACAAGTGTTATGGAATTGGCTGCAAAGTCCTCGGGGACCCTCAGCTGCCTGGTATTGGAGGCTCCTGAAATTGCAGGGCTGAACTTCTGAATGGATGATGGTTTCCTCCTCCAGGATCTTCGGCCCAGCTCTTTCCCACACTTCCCCACAGCTCCCAGGCTGAACAGCTGAAGGGCCTTTTCCAGTTGATTCACTTACTAAAAGTTCCTTCTCCATTCTTTCTCTGTTCTGAAATGCAACTCCAAATGGGTTCAAAGAATCTTGTGGCTCTCCAAACACAGGACCCTTCCTGCAATTGCCGAACTGGCCAAAGAATGTGCTTCAGCCGTCTTTGCCCAGGAGAGAATGCTGGATGACTTCCACTTTATATATCTGAGAAGAAAAAGAAAATAAATTCCAAGAATTAGAAAATGGAGAATTTAAACCATTGAACAGCCCTCACACAACATGGGAAGATATATTTTTCTGATACAGAAGTGGCATTGAGCAAATGAGTTGTCTGATTATGTGTCTGCTTGTGTTTGTGGTGCAAAACACAATGGATGACTTCCATCAATGACTCGCAAAAGCCAATAAATACAATTTTTATTTCTATTCTCAAAGGCCAGGAAACGACAGTGGTCTGAAGATATCCCCTTTCCCTTCTTCTGGGTGGCCTTTGGAGATCCGTGTCTTCCCTGACACGCAGGCAGGTTCGCACAATACTGTCTCCTCGCTCAGTTTTTCTCCTCTCCTGCTGGACCTCCACCAGACCGACTCTCCCCTCCCCCAACTCGCGCTCTTCTTCCCCGGACGCGGGGCGGGAAGGGACACCCGGATCCCCGCCGCCTTCCTGGGATCCCTGGTTCTTCTTCTGCTACTGCTGTTCTGGAGCTCCGCTTCCCTCCTGCACGGAGAGGGCGGCTGGGGAACATGGGACCCGGGATTGGACCCAGAGGAGGGCCGGGCCCGGGTCTCCCCCTCCTCCGCCTCCCTTTGCACGGGAAGAGATCCTCCTCACCTAAGATACGTGTGAATCTCTCCTCCGCTCCGCAAGAGTCCCGCAGCCTCTTTCGCCTCCCGCGGAGCTCCAGGGGTTAAGGAGAGTGAGTGCGGCATCCAAGAGCGGCAGGCATTTGTGACGCCACGCCTCCTCTGGAAAGCCAGCTGTGACGTTCGCCCTTCTGTGGACCAATGGGAAAGCATCCAGTGACCCTGGAGGAGTCTATTCGGAATGTGACAAGATTCCCCCGAAAGGGCGGGAAAGAGGAGCTCATCTGAGGGGAAGGAGGACAGGGATGATGGGCATGAGAGGAGGAGGAAAGGGATTTATCATTGGTTATCTGTCAGAGAAAGATGGCAGCGTCTCCTGAGAGAAGAATTTTTTTTCCTGTCAGGAAAATGGAGATTTCTGTCGGTTTTTATCTATCTTCATACAACAACTGCCCTTCTCACATCCATGACTCTGGTTGCCTCAAGAATAATTGGAAAGACCGAGTGGCAGCTTGTGACAAAGGAAGAAATAAATAAAGCCCAAAATACAGAAAAAGCTCAAACTGGTGGATGTTCCAAAAAATTACCTCACAACAAGGCTCCTTGATGGAGAAATGAAAACAGGGAAAATGGTGCCTCATCTGACTGGAGAAAAATTCGAATTATAAACTAGAGGATTTTTTTTAAAAAAAAGTTTCACCAAAGGAAATCAGTTAAGTATATAAGTCAACAATTCACTTTTCTTTCAACAGTTATATTCTTGAAATATCAACATCAAATGTTATGTTCAAAGATCAACTTAAGTGTGGGGCACAAAAAGCCAACAATTCACTTTTCTTTCAACAGTTATATTCTTGAAATATCAACATCAAATGTTATGTTCAAAGATCAACTTAAGTGTGGGGCACAAAAAGCCAACAATTCACTTTTCTTTCAACAGTTATATTCTTGAAATATCAACATCAAATGTTATGTTCAAAGATCAACTTAAGTGTGGGGCACAAAAAGTTAAAAAGCATAAAAAGTTACACCCACGTACTAAAATTTTTTAAAAAATCTAAAAAGAATGTAAAAAGAATCTAAAGGTGTAGGAGCCTTACAATAGATGAAGGGGAGCCTGGCAAACTTCATCTCTCACAAAATAGCACTTAAGAATGATGAACTACTAGGTGCTCATTCAAACCAGTTTATAGCACAGGTCGTCCGATCAGTTTTAAGTACTGCTGCACAGAACCTGGCAACATTATATGCTTTAGCAGGTTATCTGGAAAGCTGCAGGGAGGTGTAGAAATGACCTTTATGCCTGGGTATTTATGCAATCTTTATTCATTATATACTGCCCATCTTGCTATGCAAAATAACTTTGGCTAGCCTACAATGCAATAAAAATATAAATATATGAACAAATATAAAAATAAATATAGATAGAAATAAATAAATATAGATATTTTAGAGAATAGTTTTACCTCCTCTGTGACAGTGTGGTGCAAAATATCTCAGGGAGGAAGAGAAGAGGGAGTCAAGCTATTCTCCAAAGCAACTGAAGGCAAGACAAGAAGCAATGGATAGAAACTAATCAAGGAGAGAAGCAACCTAGAACTAAGGAGAAACTTCCTGACAGAAGAATTAATCAGTGGAACAACCTGCCTCCAGAAGCTGTAAATGTTCCAACACTGGAAGTCTTTAAGAAGAGAATCAACAGCCATTTGTCTGAAATGGTATAGGGCAGGGGTGTCAAACTGCCAGCCCACGGGCCGGATGCATCATGCAGAAGCCACGCCCATCCCATTGCCAGCAATTGCAAAACCGTCCCGATACGTTGCACAACATCACATGACATCGTGAGTTTGACATCTCTGGTATAGGGTTTCCTGCCTGAGGAGGGGGTTGGACAAGATGACCTCCAAGATCCCTTCCAACTTTATTATTATTATTAAATGGTGAAATCATAAGGGACTGAAGATTGAATATCCACCTGCAATTCTGCTCTAGTGGAAATATACGCCAGGGAAATCCTAGGAAACTACTACTTCAGTTGTGGGCTAGACACCATTAAGAGGGCAATCAATGCCCTTTATTTCTATTCCTCATTTTTTGCCTTGGAACCTCCTACTTAGCAAAAATCACAATTAGGATTGTGGAGTCACCTTGTCTGCTTTGGACTGGAAAGAAAATATTCTCACATATTTGTATAGATCTAGTATTTACAAAGAGTATTACCCAAGTGGACTCTCTCATGAGATTTCAGATTACTATTCCTGTTGAAGCTCTTGCCACACGCCTTGCATTGATATGGCTTCTCTCCTGTATGGATCTTTTTATGGCAAGTAAGAAGGCTACTCCTTCTAAAGCTCTTTCCACAGTCCATACATTGATACGGTTTCTCCCCTGTGTGGATCCTTTTATGAGCCGTAAGATAACTGTTGGTACTAAAATTCTTCCCACATTCCACACATTTATACAGCTTCTCCCCTGTGTGGATTCTTTTATGGGAAGAAAGATGACTGCTCCGAGCAAAGGTCTTTCCACAGGTCATGCATTTATAGGGTCTTTCTCCCCCGTGATTCCTTTGATGGCTTCGAAGAGAATAATCATCAGGGAAAATCTTTCCACACTCCAAGCAGGTATGCGGTTTCTCTTCTGAATGGGTCATTTCATGGGAAATGAGGTGATCAGATAGTGAAAAACCCTTTCCACAGTCCATGCACTTATATGGTTTCTCCCCTATGTGGATCTTTTCATGTTCCATAAGAGATGCATTTTCACAGAAGCCCATTCCACATTCTCTGCATTTATATGGCTTCCCCGCTTTGTGGATTCTTTTATGGGAAGTAAGGTTACTGCTTTGAGTAAAAGTCTTTCCACACTCCATGCATTTGTATGGTTTCTCCCCTGTGTGGATAAACTTATGAGAAGTAAGATGACTGCCCTGAGTAAAGCTCTTGCCACACTCCATGCATTTATATGGTTTCTCCCCTGTGTGGATCCTTTTATGGGAGGTAAGATCAGCATTCCTCCTAAAGCCCTTTCCACATTGTATACATTTATATGGCTTCTCCCCTGTATGGATTCTTTTATGGGAAGCAAGATTACCACTTTGAGTAAAAGTCTTCCCACATTCCATGCATTTATAGGGCCTTTCTCCCTTGTGATTCCTCTGGTGACTTCTGAGAGAGCAATTATCACGGAAGGCCTTTCCACACTCGATACAGGTATATGGTTTCTCTTTTGAATGGGTCATTTTGTGGGAAATGAGGTGACTGGATTTAGAAAAGCCTTTTCCACACTCCAGACATTTATAGGGTCGTTCTTCTGTATGGATCTTTCTGTGGTAAGTAAGTCGACTGATCCAAGAAAAGCTTTTTTTAATTCCACTTTGTGATCGGTTTCTCTCATCACTTTTTGGTTCCAACAGCTTGGCAAACTTCCCTTTTTCCTCTTTTGGATTAATTGCTTGGCATTGTTCTTTGTAATTCTTATCCTCCTGGACATTCTTTTCTTTAAAAAAAAGCCATGAGAAATTGTAGCAAGATTAGAAATATGATTAGAGATCAAAGTTTTCTTCTGAAATTTTGCCAATGAATCAATATAATTTGGCTGTTTTGCTGACTAATACGAAAGAATCTGATCTAAGCTTCTGCTAAATGAATTCCCAAGTGGGCTACTACAAAGTTCATGTATCCACATCAAATCAGATTACCATAGCCCTCAGAGAAAATGCAGATCTAATCTTTGACAACCAATGTGTACAAGGTATTTGATGACATGGATCGGTTCCATGTTGCCATGAACTGTGCTGCATCATATGCTCTACCACCCTTGGCCAAATTAAATCCCCAGTAACTATCAGACCTGGGCACTCATCAAGCAACCACAATCAGGACTGGCAAATTGGTCACTAAGTGGAAAATCACATGACTGTGACTGTGCTTACAGTTTAATTTCAGCTTTCCTTTTTCCTACTCCGATACTCCCATATTACACCCCTCCTGCGTGAGCTGCATTGGTTACCGGTTGCCCTCCGGGTGAGATTTAAGATGCTGGTACTTACCTTTAAAGCCCTACATGGCTTAGGAATGGGATACTTGCAGGACCATCTACTGCCAGGAACGAATTCCCATGGCCCAGTACGCTCACACAGAGAAGGCCTCCTCAGGGTACCGTCGGCTAGACAATGTCGGCTGGCGACCCCAGGGGGAGGGCCTTCTCTGTGGGAGCGCCAGCCCTGTGGAACCAACTCCCCCATGAGCTTCGGATGGCCCAAGATCTCCAGTCCTTTCGCCGTGGCCTCAAAACACTCCTTTTCCACCTGGCTGACCTGGACTGACAGGGATTTTAATTATGTTTTTAATTTTTAACTCTAATTTTTAATTTATTTTGATTTTGATTTTAATTTATTGTACAGAGGCCTTTAATTTTAATTTTATCTTAACTTCTGTATTTATTATATGCTATTGTTGTTAGCCGCCCTGAGTCCTTCGGGAGATAGGGTGGCATATAAGTCCCAATAATAAATAAATAAATAAAATAAATACTCCCCTGCTCTTTGGAATTCTCATCTAGTTCTGATATAATTAACAAAAAGGACATAAAGGTTTGTACTGTATTTACATTAACTGGAGACAAAGAGATGCAAGAGAGTAAGCAGGAACACAATGGGAATTCAAATCAAAATGAATATGCTGGCACCCACAGTCTACCTAGCTCTGAGCCTCTTAGAAAGCAAACAAAAGCCAAGGGCGTAAAATTACAGGCAGCACCTGCAAGACAGCAAATTAAGGTTACAGATTATCAACTTGTATTTAGAAATTTGTAATGACGTATGGTGCTGAGAAAAGCAGCTCAGGCTGCTTTTTTAAGCAATCTCTGTGAGGGTGGGAAAATGCTGGGAACAGGATAACTTATACTAATTGGCAAACGTAACTAAGAGACTCTCCAAAGTTTCTTAACCCATGGAACAAGACAAAAATTGCTTTAACTTGACCAGGCAATCAACAAAAGGACCACCCGGAGGCTCCAACTGGTGCAGAATGCAGCCGCGCGAGTTGTGTTGGGGGTCTCCCGATACTCCCATATTACACCTCTGCTCCTTGAGCTGCATTGGCTTCCGGTTGCCTTCCGGGTAAGATTCAAGGTACTGGTTATAACCTACAAAGCCCTACATGGCATGGGTCCGGAGTACCTTAGGGAGCACCTGCGGCCAGCATCAACTGCCCTCCGCCCAGTGCGCTCCCACAGAGAGGGCCTCCTCAGGGTGCCACCGTTTGGAGAATGCTGTCTGGTGACCCCCAGGGGGAGGGCGTTCTCTGTGGGTGCACCTGACCTGTGGAACCGTTTACCGGTTGAGCTCCGGATGGCTCCCGACCTTCGCTCCTTCCGACGCGACCTAAAAACCTATTTGTTTGAACAAGCCGGCCTGGTCTGATGGGTTTTGTTTTAATTATTGTTTTAATGTAATTTATTTTCTGCATTTGGGCATTAGGGTTTAATTTGTTTTTAATTTCTGTATTTTGGTATTTATGTCCCTGTTCACCGCCCTGAGTCCTTCAGGAGAAAGGCGGTATACAAATCAAATAAAATAAATAAAAGTCAAGACTGTCTTGAAAGCATGATTAGAAACATTGAATCAATAAATTTCATTTACAGTTTGAGAAAAACTGAAATATCTCATCCAGAATCCAAAGGTTCATAATCATAGAAAAGTCAAAGAAAGAAAAGAGGGACATCACATTATTGGTCTGAGAAAATGCCAAAATTCATATGGCAAACAGGAAGATATCTGGTCTCAAACAAGCAGAGGACAGTGTGGTATGGTCACATACATCTACAGCCAAGAGGTCAAGCTCTCCTTGATGAGATTCAAAAGAAATTTTAAAAATTAACTAAGAGAAACCCTCCCTCAAATATTAGATGGAAAATACTCATATACATCTAAGGAGATAGCTATTAATTTCCTTCTTCAATAAAACAGGTTTTTTTTCAAATAGATGGTTACATTTAAGCCCTAAATGTCTTCTCTTAGTTTCTGACCACAAATAGAATTCTTACCCAGAGAAACCAGATTCCTGGAATTCTCCAGCATGACCTCCCCATGGAGAGCTTTTTGGTCAGCATCCAGCTGAGACCACTCCTCCTCAGAGAAATGCACAGCCACTTCCTCGAAAGACACAAGATCCTAAACAAGGAAACAAATTTCCCCATTAACAAACAACCCCAAGAAAAATGTGAGACTTCTCTTCAATCAATGCCAGGGGAGATTTGCAATCAATGAAATGAACTGCTGCATAATTCAAAATAAGATCTCACAACTTTTGGCAGATGGCACAATGTCAATGGTAGCAGTGTTTCAATATCTCAGGGGTTGCCACAAAGAAGAGGGAGTCAAGCTATTCTCCAAAGCACCTGAAGGTAGGGCAAGAAGCAACAGATGGAAACTAACCAAAGAGAGAAGCAACCTAGAACTAAGGAGAAACTTCCTGACAATTAGAACAATTAATCAGTGGAATAACCTGCCTCCAGCAGTGGTGAATGCTCCAACACTGAAAGTCTTTAAGAAGAGATTGGACAGCCATTTGTCTGAAATGGTATAAGGTTTCCTGCCTGAGCAGGTGGTTGGACTAGATGACCTCCAAGTTCCCTTCCAACTTTGTTGTTGTTGCTTTTGGTTTTTAACTTTCATTTACTTGTTAATTTTAATACTTTCATATTTATGCTTTTACACCATTGTAAGCCACACACAGTCACTTTGGATAGTGAGACAGGAGGCATATAAATTTAATAAATTTTAAATCTTATTTATTTATATGGATTCCCAAATCGCTCTCAGTGACTCGAGGTGGCTTATGATATATATTACCTTGAACTCCAGAACAAAATGAAACCCATCCAACTTTTCCAAAGTTTTCTCCTACCTGAGGCAGAGCCTCAGCCATTCTTTCAGCTACATCATGAAGAGGAGGTGATTCTAAAAATACCAAGGACTGGTCTTGGTTCTCTGTGAGAGGCAAAAAAATAGTATGAAAGCAGATTTGATTAAAAAAAAGACAGAGATTCCACCCAAGAGGGGCAAAAGAATCAGAGTTAGCTGGATGTCCAATCCTTATAAAGAAGGAGCTTACGCTACCTGACATGGCATCCTGATCTTCATTTTTCTGGAAGATCTCCCCAAGCAGCAGTTCTTGAGAGCGTTTGGACGATTCTGTCCATCCCTTGACATATTCAGTGACTGCTTCCAAGGACATCTGGACATTTCCCAGGAGAAACAAGGAAGAACAGAGGGAAAAGAATGAATTCCCACACTGCACCCCCAACTTAGGAGACCCAAATGCTCATCACTGAAGCTGGAAAGTGAGAATGGAAGATTTCCCTCACATACATTCTCTAAAAGAACGGAATAACTCTAAGCTCATCTTTAGAACTGCCATATGAATATATCCTCACACCTGCAACTCTTCTTGCATCTTTTCCTCCTCCTGGCTCAGCAGGAACCCTTCGGCCAGGGCCACCGCCTGGGAACTCGTCTCTGCGCCACACTCCCGTACCCATTTCTCCATCTCTGAGGGAAGGACAGCCAGGAACTGCTCCAGGAGAACCAGGTCCAACATCTGAGCCTTCGTGTGTCTCTCTGGCTGCAGCCACTGAAGGCAAAGGCGGTGAAGGTGACTGCAAACATCTCGGGGTCCAGTCACCTTCTGGAACTGTACTTTTCTGAAGTGACAGCAATGGACCTCTAAAGCGTTAGTTCCCACTTCCTGGACCTTCTGCCTAAGACTTGACCCATTCTTCCCACAGCTCCAAGCAAGAGGGTGTTTTCCAGTTCCTGCATCTGCTGGCTGTTGTCCCTCCATCTTCTCTTTTTTCTCTAATCCTGTTGCAAAATGGGTCAATGGATCTCTAGAGGTCTTCCTATTCAGAAGAGTTGAATTTCACGATGAGGATCTGGTCAAGTTTCCCAAGGACATTCAGCCCTCCACACCTGCAAGATGCTTTCATCTTCAGATGGAGCAGGAAAGGTTTTCACTCTACGTAGCTGAAATGGAAAACAAAAGATATTTCCAGTAATTACTGGGTGACTAATTTAACTACAGAGGATCCTTCTCCCAAATAAAAAGATGTTAAATGAATCTACTAATATTTGGAAAAATGGAGGAGAATCTTATTAGGTAGGTTGATTTATCTGGTGGAAATTAAGGAGAACCTTTCTGGATCAACTTCTTCCAATGACTTAAAATATTGGAAAAACACAAAAAATAAGATTGTGGATTTCTATTTCTGAGGTTTCTGTTAAAGTGATTTCTGTGGCGGTGAAGAAAGATAAGAGAAACCCTTAAAACAATCTGATTCATGAGTGTTTCAGGTCACAAACAGAAGTTAAGACGAGTGATATATAAATCTATTTAATAAGTAATTAAATCAACATTTGAACATATAGTAAAAGCAGCAGAACCCCATTAACCACCTGGCAGAAATACCCTTGAGGAACTTTAGAAGCCTGAATTAATAAACCACCATCCAATACATAGAGCAGATGTGGGTGCGGCTTCTGCATGATGCGTCCGGCCTGTGGGCTGGCAGTTTGACTCCCCTGACATAGAGGAATAAAAATCAAATAAATAAACCAGCTACACATGCAATTCCTAGAAACAAAGTCCCCTATTTTTAGCCTAATCCAGTCTTTTTCCAACTTCCACTTCAACACCCAGAGTGTAAAGTTGCCAACTTTGACGAACACTGGTGTCATAGGAAGCTCAGAGGAAACTCACTTCCTGGTGTTCAGGATGCTGCTTATAAGGCCTATGTGCTTAGTGGTCAAAGCATTGTTAGAGACCCCACCCACCCACTCTACCCTTCCCTCTGGGAGGAGGTTTTGAAGTATTTCTAGCAGGACTACCCAGTTCTGTAATAGCTTTATTCCCTATGTGCCATCCGTCCGGTAAACTTGCAAGATTTGTTTTTCTTGCCATGTACATCCAATCTAGACTGTGTTGTTTCCCTGTGTTATATATGTGGGTATAAGCATAATTCTGTATTTATTTATTTTTGAAATATTTATGTAGTGTACATTGGAGGTGGTGACCCTTTGAGAGCTGTAGGCAACGAAAATTCATTTTAATGTATGCTGATTAGTGTACATTCAAAGTGACAATAAAGTTATTATTCTATTCTATTCTGTTCTACTCTACTCTATTCTGGATTCTATTCTTTCTCTGTTCTGTTCTGAATACTATTCTATTCTAAAAGCTATTCTATTCTATTCTTTATTCTATTCTATTCTGTTCTGAATGCTATTCTGTTCTGTTCTTTCTTCTATTTCTTCTATTGTCTGTTCTATTCTATACTCTACACTATTCTGGATTCTATTCTCTCTGTTCTGTTCTGTTTTATTCTATTGTATTCTGAATTCTATTCTTTCTGTTCTATTCTATTCTTTTTCTATTCTATTCTATTCTATTCTTTATTCTATTCTTTATTCTATTCTATTCTTTATTCTATTCTTTATTCTATTCTATTCTTTCTCTATTCTATTCTGAATGCTATTCTTCTATTCTGTATTCTATTCTTTTTTCTATTTTTATTCTATTTTCTCTTCTCTTCTATTTTCTCTTCTCTTCTACATTCTATTCTATATTCTATTCTATATTCTCCTCTCCTCTCCTCGTCTGCCCACGGTGCGAATGCTGCATCTCAGCACCACTTGCACCTCCCTCCCTGCAACGTTTCCCTTCGTCTGCCAGTCGTGGGGAAAGGCGGGGAGGCAGCATCCCAGTCCTCGCAGCCGGGGCCCCGGCCTTGCACCCAGGACCGGCAGGGGGACTTCCGGCCAGCCTTCCCCTCCACCCGCCATGCAGAGGCTCCCCCAGGAAAAGGGGGAAAACGCCCCCTCCCTCCTGGCGCCCCCCCCCACGTTTCTCTCCTTTGCTCCACCCGCCCCCTGCCTGGGAAAGGGCGGCAGGGGAACATGGGACCCCGGACTTCCACCCCGGGGAAAGACTTGGCCCGTCTCCACACTCACCTCCAGCGCGGGACCCCTTTGCACGGGCAAAGCCGCCACTCACGGAACTCGGGAGTCTCGTCGGGATGCACCTCCACGCAAGGCTTCCCGGCAGCCTCTGCACCAAGCCCCCTTCTCCCCCCCCCGCCTCAAAGCGGAAGGAGGGGGGAAGAGAAAGAGCCTCTCTTATCCCGTCTCGGCTGGATAAATAAATGGCTCTCCCATCTTTTCTTAAAAACCCTGAGTGATGGAGCACCCACTGCTTTTGAAAGCAAGCCATTTCACTGATTGATTGTTCTAACTGGCTTTTTTCTATGTTGGATCTCTCACTGATTAGTTTCCATAAGACGGGTCTTCAAGCTTGGCCCTTTTACGACTTGTGGACTTCAACCCCCAGAATTCCTCAGACAGGCCCGCATTTTTGCACCCCTGGTTTTTGCGTGCCAAAGCGGCACTCAGAGATGCTTCCCTGCCCCCCCCCCCCCAGGGCACCACAATGCTGATGCGGCCCTGGCACTTTGCAATAAATAAGTGGGGTTTGGGTTGCGGTTTTGGCACTTGGTCTCTAAAAGGTTTGCCATCACTGTCCTATATATTTCTGGAATGGTTTGTGATATTAGGACACACAAACTCTTTTGCTATTTAACTTTGCAATAAAAACAAGGGAAGCACACAAAAATCACCACAAAATTAGGATACATAGCCAATGAGCTCTATGTTAACATTCAGGTTGTATTTTCTAACCCTATGCTCCTTATGGTTTTCTTTCTCAGATATTACTTTGCATTACATAATGAGAAGCAAGGATGGAAAGGCAGATTGTAACAATATTAAGCAAATGAAGAAATAGTGCAATCATAATAAGGGATTAAGGGTTGATTATCTGCCTGCAATTCTACTCAAGTGGATATATTCATCAGAGGGAATTCATAGAAATCTACATTTCTTAAATATTGTACTAGACACAATTAAGACACCATAAATACTCTTTAGCTCCACTTATTTCTTGCCTTGGAACCTCCTACTGAGTAAAAATTACAATTAGTATTGAAGATTCATCTTCCAGTCTGCTTTGGACTAGAAAGGCAAAATATTCTCACATATTTGTATGTCTAATATTTATGTGCAGTATTGCTCAACTGGACTCTTTCATGATATATTAGATTACTATTCTTGTTAAAAGCTCTTCCCTCATTCCTTGGACTGATATGGCTATTCTCCTGTGTGGATTTTTTTATGGTAAGTAAGAAGGCTACTCCTTCTAAAGCTCTTTCCACACTCTGTACATTGATAAGGCTTCTCCCCTGTGTGGATCCGTTTATGGGCAGTAAGATAACTGTTGGTACTAAAACCCTTCCCACATTCCACACATTTATAAGGCTTCTGCCCTGTGTGGGTTCTTTTATGGTAAGAAAGATTACTGCTCCAAGCAAAGGTCTTTCCGCAGTCCATACACTTATAGGGTCTTTCTCCTCTGTGATTCCTTTGATGGCTTCTAAGGGAATAATTATCAGGGAAAATCTTTCCACACTCCAAGCAGGCATGCGGTTTCTCTTCTGAATGGGTCATTTCATGGGAAATGAGGTGATCAGATAGTGAAAAACCCTTTCCACAGTACATGCACTTATGTGATTTCTCCCCTATGTGGATCATTTCATGTTCCATAAGAGATGGATTTTCACAAAAGCCCATTACAAGTTCTCTACGTCTGTATGGCTTGCCCCCTGTGTGGATTCTTTTATGTGAAGTAAGGTTACTGTTTTGACTAAAAGTCTTTCCACACTCCATGCATTTGTATGGTTTCTCCCCTGTGTGGATGAATTTATGAGAAGTAAGACGACTGCCCTGAGTAAAGCTTTTTCCACACACCATGCATTTATATGGCTTCTCCCCTGTGTGGATAAACTTATGAGAAGTAAGATGACTGCCCTGAGTAAAGCCCTTTCCACACTCCATACATTTATATGGCTTCTCCCCTGTGTGGATTCTTTTATGGGTGGCAAGAGCACCACTTTGAGTAAAGGTCTTCCCACACTCCATGCACTTATAGGGCCTTTCTCCATTGTGATTCCTCTGGTGGCTTCTGAGAGAGCAATTATCACGGAAGGCCTTTCCGCACTCGATACAGGTATATGGTTTCTCTTTTGAATGGGTCATTTTGTGGCGAATGAGGTGACTGGATTTAGAAAAGTTCTTTCCACACTCCAGGCATTTAAAAGGTCTGTCTCCTGCATGCATCTTTCTATGATAAGTAGGTCGAGTGATCCAAGAAAAGCTTTTCTTAATTCCACTTTGTGGTCGGTTTCTCCCATCACTTTTTGGTTCCAGCTGATTGGCAAACTTCCCTTTTTCCTCTTTTGGGTGCATTGCTTGTTGCTGTTCCTTGCAAGTCTTACCCTCTTGGACATTCTTTTCTTCAAAAAGAAACAAGAAATTGTAGCAAGATTAGGAGCATGTTTAAAGATCTTTTTTTTTCTGAAATTTTTGCCAAAGTATCATCAATATAATTTAGTGGTTTTGCTGGCTAATATGAAAGAACTTGATTTAAG
Organism: Vipera ursinii; assembly: GCF_947247035.1. Classification (NCBI taxonomy): domain Eukaryota; kingdom Metazoa; phylum Chordata; class Lepidosauria; order Squamata; family Viperidae; genus Vipera; species Vipera ursinii. The sequence continues at coordinate 9,864,196 of NC_139513.1, forward strand.
CTTCTGCTAAAGATGCATTTGCAAGAGGGGTACTACCAAATTCATATATCCACAGCAGATCAGATTACAATTACCCTCAGAGAAAACACAGATCTAATCTTTGGCAACCAATGTGTGCAAGGCCCTTGATGACATGGGTCAGTTCCATGATGCCATGAACTCCTATGGTGCATTGTATCCTCTACATGAGTAGGGGTTTGGACTAGAAGATCTCCAAGATCTATTCTATTCTATTCTATTCTATTCTATTCTATTCTATTCTATTCTATTCTATTCTATTCTATTCTATTCTATTCTATTCTATTCTATTCTACTCTACTCTACTCTACTCTACTCTATTCTCAACCTATTTCCGAAATAATGGATGAAAAATAATCAAGGATTGAAGCAACCTAAACTAAGGAGAACTTTCCTAACAGTGAAAACAATTCACAGCTTATCTTCAGAAGTTGTCAGTTTTAAATCACTGGAGGCTTTTAAAAAGAGACTGGACAACCACTTGTCTCAAATGGTAGGGTTTCCTGCTTGAGCAAGGGGTTGGACTAGAAGACCTCCAAGGTCCCTTCCAACTCTGTCATTCTGTTATTCCTGGTCACTTCCTAATCATTCCTCTTGGGAATCTGCCAATTCATCATGGGCCAATTTGCTGCAGGACAAAACAGTGATAACTCACTGGGTGTTTGTGTTTTTTTGACATTATCTCAATTTTTGTCATTCACATTTGATTTAGTCCCACCTTTAGTGATTTTTTTTAATGATTCTAGTCCACCATTTCTTCAATATTAGTGTAACTCTTGTCCTGTGGCAAGTTGGCTGCGACGAATAAGAGATAAAACCACAGATAGAGGTTCTTACCCAGGGAAGCCAGATTCCTGGAATTCTCCTGCATGACCTCCCCATGAAGAGCTTTTTGGTCAGGATCCAGCTGAGACCACTCTTCCTCAGAAAAATACACAGCCACTTCTTCAAAAGTCACAAGATCCTAAACAAGGAAACAAATTTCCCCATTAACAAACAACCCCAAGAAGAATTTGAGACTTCTCTTCCATCAATGCCAGGGGAGATTCGCAATGAATGAAATGAGCAACGGCTGCAGAATTCCAAACAAGATCTCACGGCACAACATTTTATGAGGTTTACTGCAGGACTTTTCATGCCTTTCAGTGAAGGCAAGTCAAATAGTTTTATCAGCAGCTCCAATTCTTTCTATATGGGCAGAAGGTAATACTGGAGAAACCCATCTGACAAATACCATGGTTCCGACAGATGAAACTCTTCAAAACAACTTCAAGGCATTGTTTACCTTAAAGCAGGAGGGTCAAACTGCCGGCCTGCGGGCTGGACATGTCATCTGGAAGCCATGCCCACCCCATTGCCGGCAATGGCAAAACAGTCCTGATACGTCTTGCAACATCACTGACATCCCAAGTTTGACATGTCTGCCTTAAAGAATCTTTTGAGAAACAAAGTATCAGCACTACAAAGTGGAAACCAAAAACTAAATTCCCCTCCCCTGGATACAAGTATCAAAGCACAATTCCCTCCTCCAATCAACAGTCATAAATCACATTCCTCAATTAGCTTGAAGCATGGGCTTTCTCCCCAGCTCTCCAGACTGCCAAAACTCTATCAAGTCTAGGCCCAATGACCTTGGATTCCCATGGGTGAGTTATTATTGTTATGACTAGCTGGACTCTCATTTACATTCCCCCTCCCAGCATCAAGTAACTCTAGAAGCAACAGAGAAAAATGGCTGCATTTCCATCTGTTGCAGAGAAAGAACATCCAATGTTAGCAGTGTTGACAACATTTTTGCCAACTGCCTGCTTTATCCACTTAGGGCCACCAGGCTCACACTCTGCACTGCAATAAAAAATATTAAGAGAGCTTGTAATTGCGTATGGGATTGATCCTGGGAGACAGGAAGAAGAGCCTTAGCCGAACAACGGTATGCTCAATGAAATCTCAATTTCAGAAAACAAAAACAAGGGATGGGAGGGGGGATTTCCTTTAGACTTGCAACATTAAGTAGAGCTAGAATTCGTTGTCCTCGTTCTTGTCTGGACTATCTTGAAAGGCTAACAGAACTCATCTATGTGAGGACTACCAAGAGGTGGGTGAGATGCAGCCCAAGATCTGGTTCTCCTCGATTTCCAGGGAAGCTGCTCACCTTCTGAACCACAGCAGTGAAGAACATTTCTTGAGAAGACGTGGTCAACACTGCTAACATCGGATGTTCTTGCTTTGACAACATATGGACATGCAACCATTTTCCTTCTTATGTTTTATTCTTAGAATTAGAGTTAGAATTAGATGATACTGGAGGGGAGGAGGAGGAATGTGCATGGGAGTTGTTAGACATAACAATACTGCAACTAGTGTGAGAACCAAGGTTTTTGAAATAAAAAGATGATAAGAATTGGCAGGCTGAAGAACTGGAGGGAGAACCTGCATTTCATACTAATTGGAGAATGGGATTTATGACTGTAAATTAGAGGAGGGAATTGTGCTTTGATACTATGTGCTCAGGGGAGCGGAATTCAGATTTTGGCTTTGACTATGTACGTGTCAATGTTATGCTTCTCGAATAAAGATTCTTTAAGGTAAACAATGCCTCGAGGAACAAATCAGGTTGTTAGAAATTCCTCACAAAGTTCTAAGTGCTTTGATTATGAACCACTTGGGCATACTCTTTATGAAGCGTCGGAGACGAGGTCTAGAGAGCGGTTGGAGATCCAGCCGATCCGAATCCGACCGATTGCAGTTAAGAACCTTTATAAGGTCTTATCTTGCGGCGATAAGGACGGCGAAGTCTAACTACTTTGCCGCCCTTATCGCGTCCGCAGATAATCGCCCGGCCGCCCTGTTTAGGGTGACTCGCTCCCTCCTTAACCAGGAGGTGAGAGAGGATCCCTTGCAGGGACGAGCCGAGGAGTTTAGTCATCATCTGGCGGACAAAATCGCTCGGATCCGGACCGGCCTGGACTCTGACTGGGCAGAGTCTGATGTGGAGGAATCAGGCGGTCTTGAGCACGTTATCTGGACTGAGTTCGACCCTGTTTCCCCTGATGATGTGGACAGGGTCATGGGGAGACTGAGCACCACCACCTGTTTGTTGGATCCGTGCCCCTCCTGGCTAGCTTATGCGGCTCGGGAGGGAACACGAGGCTGGTTCCATGCAGTAATGAAGGAGGGTGTCTTCCCTGCCGCCTTGAAGGAGGCGGTGGTGAGACCCCTTCTCAAGAAGCCTGCTTTGGACCCGGCTGCTTTAAACAACTATCGTCCAGTCTCCAACCTTCGCTTTCTGGCGAAGGTTGTTGAGAGTGTGGTGGCGCATCAGCTCCCTCTGTTCCTGGAGGAAACTGATTATCTGGACCCGTACCAATCGGGCTTCAGGCCCGGACACAGCACGGAGACGGCATTGGTCGCGCTGGTGAATGATCTCTGGAGGGCTAGGGACAGGGGTTGCTCCTCTGTCCTGGTCCTATTAGATCTCTCAGCGGCTTTTGATACCATCGACCATGGTATCCTGCTGCAGCGTCTCAGGGGGTTGGGAGTGGGAGGCACCGTTCTACGGTGGTTCTCCTCCTACCTCCAGGGCCGCTCGCAGTCGGTGTTGACAGGAGGGCAGAGATCCGCCCCGAGGTCTCTCATTTGTGGAGTTCCTCAGGGGTCGGTCCTCTCGCCTCTCCTGTTCAACATCTATATGAAGCCGCTGGGCGAGATCATTCGTGGTTTTGGGGTGGGGTATCACCAGTACGCTGATGATACCCAACTTTTTCTTTCCACCCCGAACCAACCCAGTGATGCCCTCTCCGTGATGTCCCGGTGCCTGGAGGCGGTTCAGGTCTGGATGGGGAGAAACAGGCTTCGTCTCAATCCCGCCAAGACTGAGTGGCTGTGCATATCGGCATCTCGGGTTAACCAAGTTATTCCACCTCTAACGATGGGGGGTGAGGTGTTACCCCCCGTTGATAGGGCTCGCAACCTGGGCATCCTCCTGGACTCACGGCTCAATTTTGAAGACCACATAGGAGCCGTGACCAGGGAGGCTTTTGCACAGGTTCGCCTGGTGCGCCAGTTGCGTCCCTATCTGGACCGAGACGCCCTACGCACAGTTACTCATGCGCTTGTGACCTCCCGTTTGGACTACTGTAACGCTCTCTACATGGGGCTGCCCTTGAAGACCACTCGGAGGCTTCAACTGGTGCAGAATGCAGCCGCGCGAGTTGTAATGGGGGTCTCCCGATACTCCCATGTAACACCTCTACTCCGCGAGCTGCATTGGCTTCTGGTTGCCCTCCGGGTGAAATTCAAGGTGCTGGTTATCACCTATAAAGCCCTACATGGCCTGGGTCCGGGCTATTTGAGGGAACACCTGCTGCCGGCATCAAACGCCCTTCGCCCAGTGCGCTCCCACAGGGCAGGTCTGCTCAGGGTTCCGCCGGTAAGAGATTGCCGGCAGGTGACACCCAGGGATAGGGCCTTCTCAGTGGGAGCGCCTGCCCTCTGGAACCAGCTGCCGGTGGAGCTGAGAACTGCCCCCGACCTCCGATCATTCCGCCGGGGCCTGAAGACCTGGCTCTTTGAGCTCTCGGGCCCAGGCTGAGGAGAAATTTTTAATTGGGGTTTTAAGTGTACAGGGTCAATTTAATATTTTTTAATTTGGTTTTTAGCTTTTGTATGGTGGATTTTTTAATTCCCTGTAAACCGCCCTGAGTCCTCAGGGAAAGGGCGGTATATAAATGTAACTAAATAAATAAATAAATAAATAAATAAATTTACAGGTATTTTTGTTTGGCCATTTTATTAAACCTTTTTATAGTCTTGTATCAGATTGACTATATGCTCTGCAGCCAAAGATGGAGAAGCTCTATACAGTCAGTAAAAACAAGACCAGGAGCTGACTGTGGCTCAGACCATGAGCTTCTCCTTGCAAAGTTTAGGCTTAAACTGAAGAAAGTAGGGAAAAGCACTAGGCCACTCAGGTATGAATTGAATCATATCCCTGTTGAATATACAGTAGAGGTGACAAATAGATTTAAGGAATTAGATCTGATAGACAGAGTGCCTGAAGAACTATGGACAGAGGTTCGCGACATTGTACAACAGGTAGCAACCAAAACCATCCCAAAGAAAAAGAAATGCAAGAAAGCAAAATGGCTGTCTGAGGAAGCTTTGCAAATAGCTGAGGAAAGGAGGGAAGCGAAAGGCAAGGGAGAAAAACATAGATATGCCCAATTGAATGCAGAATTCCAGAGAATAGCTAGAAGAGATAAGAATGCCTTCTTAAATGAACAGTGCAAAGAAATAGAAGAAAACAATAGAATAGGGAGGACCAGAGATCTTTTCAAGAAAATTGGAGAGATGAAGGGAACGTTTAATGCAAAAATGGGCATGATAAGGGACCAAAATGGCAGGGACCTAACAGAGGCAGAAGAGATTAAGAAGAGGTGGCAAAATTACACAGAAGAACTATACAAGAATGAGCTTAACGTCCCAGATAATCACAATGAGGTGGTCACTGACCTCGAGCCAGACATCCTAGAATGTGAAGTGAAGTGGGCCTTAGAAAAGCTGAGCAACAACAAAGCTAGTGGAGGTGACAGTATTCCAGCTGAGCTATTCAAAATCTTAAAAGACAATGCAGTAAAAGTGCTACACTCAATTTGCCAGCAAATTTGGAAAACTCAACAGTGGCCACAGGATTGGAAAAGATCAGTTTACATTCCAATTCCAAAGAAAGGCAGTGCCAAAGAATGTTCAAACTATCGCACCATTGCACTCATTTCTCATGCTAGTAAAGTCATGCTTAAAATCCTACAAGCTAGACTTCAGCAGTATGTGGATCGAGAACTACCAGAAGTACAGGCAGGATTTCGAAGAGGCAGAGGAACTAGAGATCAAATTGCCAACATACGCTGGATCATGGAGAAAGCTAGGGAATTCCAGAAAAACATCTACTTCTGCTTCATTGACTATGCTAAAGCCTTTGATTGTGTGGATCATAACAAACTGTGGCAAGTTCTTAAAGAGATGGGAGTACCAGACCATCTTATTTGTCTCTTGAGAAACCTATATGCGGGTCAAGAAGCAACAGTGAGAACTGGACATGGAACCACTGATTGGTTCAAAATTGGGAAAGGAGTCCGGCAAGGCTGTATACTGTCGCCCTGCCTATTTAACTTATATGCAGAGCACATCATGAGAAAGGCAGGGCTAGATGAATCAAAAGTTGGAATTAAGATTGCTGGAAGAAATATCAACAACCTAAGATACGCAGATGATACCACTCTAATGGCAGAAAGTGAAGAAGAACTAAAGAGCCTCTTGTTGCGGGTGAAGAAGGAGAGTGCAAAACTTGGGTTGAAACTTAACATTAAGAAAACCAAGATCATGGCATCTGGCCCTCTCAATTCCTGGCAAATAGATGGGGAAGAAATGGAGGTAGTGACAGATTTTATTTTCCTGGGCTCCAAGATCACTGCAGATGGGGACTGTAGCCAAGAAATTAAAAGACGCTTGCTCCTGGGGAGGAAAGCCATGGCAAATCTAGACAGCACACTAAAAAGCAGAGACATCACCCTGTCAACAAAAGTGCGTATAGTCAAGGCTATGGTCTTCCCAGTTGCAATGTATGGCAGTGAAAGTTGGACCATAAGAAAGGCTGAGCGCCAAAGAATTGAAGCCTTTGAACTATGGTGCTGGAGAAGACTCCTGCGAGTCCCTTGGACTGCAAAGCGATCAAACCGGTCAGTCCTAGAGGAGATCAATCCCGACTGCTCTTTAGAAGGCCAGATCCTGAAGCTAAAACTCAAATACTTTGGCCACCTAATGAGAAGGAAAGACTCACTGGAGAAAAGCCTAATGCTGGGAAAGATCGAGGGCAATAGAAGAAGGGGACGACAGAGAATGAGGTGGCTGGATGGAGTCACTGAAGCAGTAGGCGTGAGCTTAAATGGACTCCAGAAGATGGTAGAGGACAGGAAGGCCTGGAGGAACGTTGTCCATAGGGTCGCGATGGGTCGGACACGACTTCGCAGCTAACAACAACAACAACAAGTCTTGTATGCATCCATTCATTTTTATACACCAATATGATTATGTGTTTAGGAAAAGAAGGTTGAATTCTTTCAAGGAAATAGAGAATGGAGGTTCCTTTTAATTGTTGCTGTCTAGTCACTTGAAATATTTTTACACTAATTATAAGGAAAAAAAAGTTACAAAATGGTGGTGGGATTACAATATATTTTCTTTCCTGGTTCTCCACAACACTCTTGAGGCAGGCTAAAGTGGGTGTGAATGTTCAATGACTCAGTTGAAATTTTCCCATTTCATGTTGCTTTGAAACAGCAATATTGTGCCCTTTTTCTGGATTGTGAGGTTCTGAGCTGAATCATTCATACCCTAGTCATCTCTTGTTTGGATCTGAGCCGTGGTGGCGCATTGGTTCGAATACAACATTGCAGGCTATTTCTGCAGTTCAGCATTTTGATTCTCACCAGCTCAAGGTTTGACTCAGCCTTCCATCCTTCCGAGGTTGGTAAAATGAGGATTCAGACTGTTGGGGGCAATATGCTGACTTTGCAAACTGCTTAGAGTGGACTGTAAAGCACTGTGAAGCGGTATATAAGTCTAAGTGCTAATGTTATTGCTATTACTGCAATATGCTTTATTTGGGGCTACTCTTGAAAAGTATTCGGAAACTATAGCTGGTACAGAAATGCTTTGGTTGCTGGTTTGCTTCCAGATCCAATTCGAGCTGTTGGTTATCACCTCTAAAGCCCATCATGGTATGGGACTTGGGTTATCTGAAGAACCATCTTGCACCAATTAGATTGGCCCAACCCACTTTTTCAGATACACATCTGAAGTAATTTGGGCTAGTGGGGTCAAGGAGAACAGCATTTCCTGCTGTCATCCCTGCCATTTATAACATGGTAATCCTCAACATGAGATCGGTCCCACCCTTTTTTGCTTTCCTTAAAAACTTGTCTATGCTGTTCGGCCTGGGGCCTGAATGGGGACGTGTCATGCTGGAACTGACTGAATAAAAAACAAGATTTCCACCTCCACTCCTTTATAAAACTCCCTGTCTTAGCTATTTCTTTGTTAACTTTAATGCTGTAGCTATTGTTCTACTCTTTTAATCTTTCATAACATTTTAGCGGAGTGTATACTGCCCAAGTTGCATGTCAGTGAAATGGGTGGCGTATCAATGTAACAGATGAAAATAAAAACATTTTGCTGCTGGAGATGACATCTCCCTCCACTTTTCTGGCTGTTCAGAAAGGTCTGAAAACCTGACGCTGCCAATTGCCTTGGGGGTCTGATGGGGGCGGCGGGGGTGGGGTGGCTATGCTGGAGGTAGTTGACTGAGTAAGAGACAAAAGTCCACCCCCCAAATGGTCCAGGCCACGGGTAGGCAACCTGGGCTCTTTTATGACTCGTGGACTTCAACTCCCAGAATTCCTGAGTTTTGGGAGTTGAAGTCCATGAGTCATAAAACAGCCCAGGTTGCCTATCCCTGGTCCAGGCTCTTGGTTTTTAATCTTCATTTAATTGTTGTTAATTAGAATGGTTTTATATTTATGCTTTTATGCCATTCTGAGCTGCCCAGAGTCACACTGGACACCGAGACAAGAGGCATATAAATTTAATAAACTTTATTCATAAGAAAATTTATATAGCCATCCAATTCATTCTCAGAGATTCTGGATGGCTTACAAAATATATATATTGCCTTGAACTCCCTGACAAAATGAAACCCATCCAAGATTCATGGATCTTTTTCAATATTCCTCCTACCTGAGGCAGAGGTTCAATTGCTCTTTCAGCTACCTCACAAAGAGGAGGTGATTCAAAAAATATCAAGGAGTGCTTTTGGTTCTCTGTGAAAAGGAGAAAAAGTGTGATAGCAGATTCGTTAAAAAAAATGCGAGAAATCCCACCCAAGAACAGCAAAAGAATCAGTCAGCTTGATGTCCAAACCTCACATCACACAGCTGCAGCTTCCATTACCTGACATGGCATCCTGATTTTGATCTTTCTGAAAGATCTCCCCAACCAGTAGCTCTCGAGAGAGTTTGGATTCTTTCCTTCCCTTGACATACTCAGTGGCTGCTTCCAAGGATAGCTGGACATGATGTCCCAGTAGAAACAAGGAAGAGCAGAGAGAAAAAAATAAATTCTCATACTGTACCCTCAAGCTGGGAGACCCCCGCTATGTGTATCATTGAAGGTGGAACAAGGGGGTGGAACTGGCCTTAGCAGTTCACAATCCCAGAAAACTCTTGTCAGAGTGACACTGACAAATTCAGAGAGTTCGTTAGAGCTGTATTCTTATACCTGCAACTCTTCTTGCATCTTTTCCTCCTCCTGGCTCAGCAGGAACCCTTCGGCCAGGGCCACCGCCTGGGAACTCGCCTCTGCGCCACACTCCCGTACCCATTTCTCCATCTCTGGGGGAAGGACAGCCAGGAACTGCTCCAGGAGAACCAGGTCCAGCATCTGAGCCTTCGTGTGTCTCTCTGGCTGCAGCCACTGAAGGCAAAGGCGGTGAAGGTGACTGCAAACATCTCGGGGCCCAGTCACCTTCTGGAACTGTACTTTTCTGAAGCGGCAGCAATGGGCCTCTAAAGCGTTAGTTCCCACTTCCTGGACCTTCTGCCTAAGACTTGACCCATTCTTCCCACAGCTCCAAGCAAGAGGGTGTTTTCCAGTTCCTACATCTGCTGGCTGTTGTCCCTCCATCTTCTCTTTTTTCTCTAATCCTGTTGCAAAATGGGTCAATGGATCTCCAGAGGTCTTCCTATTCAGAAGAGTTGAATTTCACAATGAGGATCTGGTCAAGTTTCCCAAGGACATTCAGCCGTCCACACTTACAAGGTAGCTTTGTCTCTAGATGGAGCAGGAAAGGTTTCTAATTTACATATCTGAAAGGGAATACAACAGAAATTCCCATTAATTATAGAATAACTAATTTAACTACCGAGGATCCTTCTCCAAAGCAAAAATAAAAAATCTAATGAACCTACAAATGTCTGGAAAGAGGAAGGAGAATCTTATTAGGTGGGTTGATTTATATGGGTCTGGGGGAAATCCAGGAGAACCCTTCTGGATCAACTTCTACCAATGATTCAAAATACTGGAAAAAATACATAAAATATGAGGTTGAAGGTTTGTTCTCCAAGATTGTGGTTTGGCTTCCAAACGTTTCATTACCAGGTTAGGTGACATCTTCAGAAATGTTCGGAAACCAATCCACAAGCTCGGAGAACAAACTTTCACCCTCATCCTACACCCCAGCTGCAGATATTCACCACTATTGCATACATAAAATATCTTTTGGAGTCCCATCCCTGAGTTATTTATTCAACTGATTTCTGTCACAAACTCTTTAAATCGTGAATGTCACAAGTCACAAACAAAAATTTTGAAGCAAGCGCTACATAAACCGATTTAATAAGTAAATAAATCAATATTTGAATGTATAATAAAAGCAACAGAAGCCCATCTGGTCCAAGCCCCTTTGGGAACTTCAGAATTAACAAGCCATCATCCAATGCATATGGCACTAACACCCATAGGAATAATCCACGTACAATTTAACATGATCTTCGTACAAACACATTCCCCACTTCTTAGCTTAATCCAGTCTTTTTCCAACTTCCACTTCAAGAGTGTAAAGATGCCGACTTTGACAAACACTGGTGTCATCGGGCACACGGTGTGAATGCTGATTCTCAGCCCCTCCATGCAACGTTTCCCTCTGCCGGCAGAGCCCCTTTGTGGTCGTGGGGAAAGGCTGGGAAGCAGCTCACCAGTTACGGTCCTTGCACACCCACCTGGGTCCGGGAGTGGGGCTTCCAGCAAGCCTCCCCCTGCCCCCATGCAGAGGCTCCCCCAGGAAATGGGGGGAAACGGACCCTCCCTTCGGGCGACCCCCATTTCTCTCCTTTGCTTCCCGCCCCCGCCTGGGAAAGGGCGGTAGGGGAACATGGGACCCCGGACTCCGAAAGAAGACTTGGCCCTTCTCCAAGCATGCCTCCAACGCGGGACCGCTTTGCACGGGTAGAGTCTCCAACTCACGCAACTTGGGAGTCTCGTCTGGATCCGCATCCCCGCAAAGTTTCCCGGCAGCCTCTGTCTCCCGCAAAGGCTACGCCCCCGCCTCCCAGCAAGTGGGGAGGGAGGGGGGAAAGAAAGGGCAGACGCCCCTCCAGCTTCTTCCCACTAACACCCCGGGCAACAGTGCCTTGTACTAACTAGCGGAAGAGGCTGGCGCATGCTCAGTTCTGTCCTGAAGCTGAGAGCGCCCCCTAATGGGCTCTGCGCACGACACCCTTCAAGGGCGGGAAAGAGGAGAGCTTCTGAAGGGAAGGGGAGGGCAGGGATGATGGGCAAGGGAGTAAGAGGCAAGGCTACTCAGTGTTTTTCTGTCAGAGAAAGGCTTCGTCTTCTCCAGAGGTGGCAGTTTCTCCATCTTCTTCTCTGGGGTCTGTGGAGATGGAAGAAAAACTATGAAACATTTGAACTCGCTTCCCTCAAGAACAGCCGCTCTGAAGGCTCCGCAGAGATTGGAGGAGGCCTCAATAGGGGCCAAATCCTCTTAGAAACGCCAAGGCGGTCAGGACCAGATTTCTATTGGTTTTTATTTCTTTAATCCAATATATGCAACTGCTTCTCAAATACTTGGCTCTGGCTTCCTGAGTGCCTAATAATAACTGGAAAGACCAAGTGATAGCTTATGAAAAAAATAAAAGAAAACCAGTTCCAAACTGGAGAAAAAGCTGAAACTAGTGGATGTTCCATAAATTTTACCTCACAAGTCTTGATGGAGAAATGAAGCGGGGAAAATGACACCTCATCAGGACAAAAAATAGAATTTTAAAGATGAAGGAAAGCAAATACTGAAAAAGGAACATAAAACCCAAACCATGTGGGATAAAACAAAAGAAAATCTGGGGGGGAGGGGGGAGGGGTAAGGAGGGAGGGATAGGGGAGGGGTAGGGGGGTTTGTTAAAGATAAAATGTATGATAAAACTTTTCAATAAAAAAAAAGAAAATCTGCTTTACATGGGGGCTGAGTAGGGAATTCACCTCAGGACACCAGAAAGCTGAAGGCCTTTGGAGATTTTAAAGCAATTGTAATATTTTTAGATGATGAATAAATAGAGAAAAAATTGCTCTAACCAAAAATAGTTGAAAACACCATCACTGAAGAGATTCCCATGTTTTGAGTTGACAAAACAAGAAAAAAATGGCTACCATTAGCAAAAAAAAAAAATTGAAATTGTGAGGGAAAAGTAATGAAAAAGCTATTTCAAAGCAATGTTCTCTTCAACCCATTTCTTTCCCTGTCCTGTTTTTTTTTCTAATTGTCTAATTTTGTACCTCTGCCTGTGCGGAAAAGAAGCCAGAGTTGCTGCCTGCACGTGGGAAGAGCCTCTGCAACCAGGCAGCACTGCTTTTGCCCCCATTTCTCCAAACTCCACACAGCCCTTGCTTTTCCCCAAAGGGAAAAGCCCCAGAAACCAGAGATGGGCTCCAGCACTGAGGCATTCACCCTCCCACTCAGCATTTGCTCACAAGCATCCACACAAATGTTCCACCTGTGTGGCCAATTCAGCCACAGCTGTCGAGATCCAGAGGCAGCTACACCTACCCTGCTCCTTAACCCAGACAAGCAAGTACCAAAATAAAGTGTGGCTAGATGTGTACAAGAAAAGGAGATCAGAAAACGACAAGCAGAAGGGAACTGTTGTATGGAGATTAGCAACTATTTCAGGCAGGCAAGAGGGATGTCAGCTGCCAGAACCACCAGCTACAATGAGCAGTGTATCCCGGTGGATTCTTGCCTGGAGCTGGGCCACATTGGAACAGCCTTTCAACCCAACCAGTGCGAGGGTGGTATGGTACTTTACACTTTGGGACTTTTGTTAGGACTGAGTATTAAATACCTAATTACTTTATAATAGCAACTTGCAAGACCTAGAAAGATGGAATTAACCCTTTTGTTGGGGAAGAGGTGCGCCACAATAAATAATTGTGTACAGATCTGCTATGCTGTGGTGTATCCAATCCTAGAAAGCAAAATCCCCTCCAGCTGCCCATCTGATATATGTGTCTGTAATGAGAAATTACAGTGGCTTGACACATCCAGACACATGCCACTTTCCCTTCCTTTATAAACAGTCTCCAGTGAATATGAGACTGAGACTGTTCTAATTCTCCTCCCATGCAGCACCAAAACTCTGTATCCCACTAAGAAAAATGCTTATTCACTCTCAGGTGCTTATTTTAATACAGTGAGAAAGAGGATTTAATATGTCACCAGAAAGTAACTACACCAATGATATTTAATTAATTTTATTTAAAGCTAATTTAAACCTTTTCATAGCCCTTGTGACACAATGAAAGGTATAATATGCTTGAAAAGTCTTTTGCAATGAGAGGCTTCTCATCTTTCTGGTTCCTTTTTAGTGACAGAATTCTACATCCTGAATCTCTTTGCACAGCCTATATCAACATGTATGTGAGGATTCTGTTATCCACACAGTCAGTTGGGAGGACAGAGAAGTGTCTGTCCGTTGATAAACTGTGAGCATATTAAGGAATGAGAAAGGGGGGGAAAAGACTAGGCAAAACTTCAAATTATGGGAAGTGGCTATGGATTAGCTGAGCTTCCATATGCATGTCTGCTATAGTGGAAGGAAGAATAGAGTTTCATTTTGCATCAAGGAGACTTTACTGCTTTTATTGCTAGGGGGAGAATACCTGTAAAATGCCCACCTGTTGATAACCCTCCCACAACGAGGATCAAGTAGAAAGAATAAACAATTTTTGAAAAGTTCCCTTGCAAAACCACAATATTGACATCTTTATAAAATTGCATAGTCCAGAATCTGAGATTATTAATAATCTTGGAACTGATCCCAAATGGAAATGAAACATTAAAAAGATGTTCATTATTGATATAAAATAAAGTGTTGTCACTTTCAAACCCACACTTCAGAATTAAAACAGCTGTGCCCATTGTTTGTGTTTCCATTGGCAATTTTATCTCAGGGGTTTCCAGTTGTGAGCGCACTCAAAAAAACAAACAAACCCCACAACCCTTCCTAGTTCAGCATACACAAAAAGAAAATGCATAGATTTCACCAACTAAAGCTGGAATTTAAATGGATTTGAACCAAAATGGATCTGTGTATGGAAAAGTAAGCCATTTTCCCACTCCACACATTTATATGGCTTTTCCCCTGAATGGATTCTTTTATGTCTCATAAGGGATGACATTTGACAAAAGCCCTTTCCACACTCCATGCACTTGAACAGCTCCTCTTCTGTATGGATCCTTTTATGAGAGTTAAGATAACTGCTCGTAGTAAAACCCTTGCCACACTCCGCACATTTATACGGCTTCTCCCCTGTATGGATCCTTTTATGGGAAGTAAAGGAACTCCTTTGACTGAATCCCTTTCCACAATCCATGCATTTATATGGCTTTTCCCCTGTGTGGATCCTTTTATGAGAAGTAAAGGAACTATTATGACTGAAGCTCTTTCCACATTCCATGCATTGATACGGCTTCTCCCCTGTGTGTTTCCTTTTATGTGAAGTAAGTTGACTGCTCTGAATAAAGGTCTTGCCACACTCCGTGCATTGATATGGCTTCTCTCCTGTGTGGATCCTTTTATGAGATATAAGGGAACGGCTCTCTCTGAAGCTCTTCCCACACTCTGTGCACTTATATGGCTTTTCCTCTGTGTGGACTCTTTTATGGGAGGTAAGATGACTGCTTTTAATAAAGCCCTTTCCACATTCAGGGCATTTATATGGCTTCTCCCCTGTGTGGATCCTGTTATGGGAAATAAAAGAACTCCTTTGACTGAAGCCCTTTCCACACTCCATACAGTTATATGGCTTCTCCCCTGTGTGGATCCATTTATGGGAAGTAAGATGACTGCTCTGAATAAAGGTCTTTCCACACTCCATGCATTGATATGGCTTCTCTCCTGTGTGGATCCTTTTATGAGATGAAAGGGAACGACTCTCTCTGAAACTCTTTCCACACTCCGTGCACTTATATGGCTTTTCCTCTGTATGGATTCGTTTATGGGAAGTAAGATGACTATTCTGAATAAAGGCTTTTCCACACTCCATGCATTTATAAGGCTTCTCCCCTGTGTGGATCCAGTTGTGGTAAATAAGATGACTGCTTGTTCTGAAGCTCTTTCCACATTCCAAGCACTTATAGGGCTTTTCCCCTGTGTGGATCCTTTTATGAACAGTAAGAGAGATGTTTTCGCAAAAGCTCTTTCCACACTCCAGGCATTTATAAGGCTTCTCCCCTATGTGGATCCAGTTATGGGAAGTAAGATGACTGCTTCTTCTGAAGCTCTTTCCACATTCCAAACATGTATATGGCTTCTCTCCTACATGGATCCTTTTCTGAGATGCAAAGGACTCATTTTCACAAGGAAGAGTCAATTTTTTTCCATTGTCTCTGCATATTTTACTTTCTCCTTTGGTTTGGGTTGGATAGTGTTCTTTCACATCTAATTTGTCTTTGAACAGTTTTACATTTTTCATAATGTGTTTTTTCTTTATTTTTCCTTGTTGGGCAAGAAGGTCTTGCATTGGAGCATCAATGGAAGAACTTTCCCAATTCCAATTATTTGACTGGTTTGTCTCATGTCTCTGTACTTTCATTTCATTTGCAGGCTTCTCCAGTCTGTCTCCACGAGTCATCACTCGGAATGCTTCTGTGGAATTTTCATTTTCTTGTCCATTATTATCTTCAAAGAAAGGAGAAATAAAAATGATAGTAAGTTAGGGAAACAGTTCAAACTGCAGGAAGTTTGAACATAATTAAAGTCAAGCTGCACCAATCTTCTTAGATGCAGCAAAGGTGTTTGAGAATTTGAACTGGACTGTGTTGATTTAAATTTTTGAGAATTTCCTTAAATAGGTAAAATCGACCTAATCTTTGCATAAAGCACAACTAATTGGAAATTTAACAATCCTTCTAAAATACAAAAAACAGAACATAAGGATGCCCTTTTTTTCATGCTGCATGTTGAATTTGAGAGATCTTCCAGAGCAGGGGTGTCAAACTCAATTTCATTGAGGGCCGCATCAGCATTGCGGTTGCCCTCAGGAGGCCAGGTGGGTATGGCCAGGGTGGGTGTGTCCTACTGCGTGGGCGTGGCTAGAGTGCATATGGCCTACTGGGTGGGCGTGGCCAGCTCTACATCGTTCACATCAAGGGTGCCTATGGGGGCCTGGGCAGGAGTGGGACAGATCTGAGGGTCTCTGGCAGAAGGAGGGTCTCTGGGCCAGGGCCAAGGCAGTGGGGGCCGTTCCCTTACTGTTTCCAGGATGGCTTCGCGGGCCACATGAAACCACTTTGCGGGCCGGATCCGGCCCCCGGGCCTTGTGTTTGACATGTCTGTTCCAGAGGGAATATAAATACCAATGTGGAAAAATTTAAGGAATTTAGGATTTTAATGAGCTTTAATAATTTAAAGACGCTGTTAACAAAAAATACAAAAATGGAAGATCAAATAAAATTAATGGAAAAAAATGGTTTTAAAACTGAGAAATTAAAATCAACAAGTTCAGTATTATTATGACCAATATGAACTGATAAAGGAGAACATTTATAGCTCGGTGTTGTAATACTAGTGCTGATGATGTTACCTAGTATGGATAATGAAACATCTGGAAGAAAACAACCAAGCTCAGAGAGCATCAAGGACCCTCTCCCCATGAACTGTATGTTATTTCAAAACAATTCTTTTAAAACGTGGAGTGAAAGAAGGATATGTTAAGCTAGGAGAAAATATGTACGTCATTGTTAGAAAGAATTTCCATGATAAAAATTAATGTTGGCCTAGAATAATATTTGTTTCAAATATCTTTTTAGACAACTGATGTGCCATTTAAACCAGATATATCCAACCTGCACGTTGCAGGCCACATGTGGGCGTGGACAGCTAATAATGCAGCCCCATAAGATATAAAAATATTTTTTAAAAAATAAAGTTTGTTATTTATATACATTAATTATATGTTTTATAGGTGGACCAAGACAATTTCTCTTCACTTAATGCGGCTCAGGGAAGCCAAAAGATTAAACTGTGGCAGAATGATAGACATAGGTTTGTATGGCAAGGGAAAAAGCCACAGGTTGAATATCAAATTCTCCAAGATGCAAAGGAAATAAGACCTGGTCTGCCTGATTTGAAATTGAACTTTGCATCCTGCTGTGTGCTTTCAATGAAAGAATGTGGATGTCAACGGTGCTAACATCGGATGTTTCTGCATTTACAACGGATGGAAATATAGCCATCTTTTCCCTTTAGCTTTTAGAGTTAGATGATGCTGGGAGGGGGGATATGAATGAGAGTCCAGACATAACAACACTAAACTTAGCATGGGAATCAAGGTTTTTGATAAAGAATTGGAGATCTGGAGAGGAAGCCCATGCTTCAAGCTAATTGGGGAATGTGATTTATGACTGCTAATTGGAGGAGGAAATTGTGCTTTGATACTATGTGCCCAGGGGAGGGGAATTCAGTTTTTGGCTTTGATTATGTAGTGCCGATATTATGTTACTCGAATAAAAGATCCTTTAAAGTAAACAATGCCTTGAAATTCTTTTGAAGAGTTTCATCTGTCGGAACCATGAGAGTGGGTTGCTGAGCAATAAAAAATTTTAGAATTTAAAAAGCATGACCTAAGATTTGGGTAATGTAGATTTTTAAAACAATAATTTTAAAAGTGCCATATTGAGAATATGGAACAGATACAAATCCAGATTGTGCCATTACAGCTCTCAACATAATAAGCATTTTACAGAAGAGAAGCAGTCAGCAAAGACAATGAATAACATGTCAAGAACCATTACAATTTGAGCAAGGGGAATATCAAATGAAATCAAGAGAGCAATTGGTGGCAGAAGAATATAGTTGTTGCTGGTTTTCAAACTGTCATCAGAAAGATTCAAGGTAGATAAAAGGACCTATGGTATTCAACAACCTAAGACAGAATTTGAATTTTGGTTGTGTAGAAAGGACAAACATGTAACTGCTAAAACCTATAAACAATTAAAGAATGTATGATAAAATCGACAAAGAGGTTTTCACAATATACAGATGTAACAAAATATGTGGTTGAAAGGAGTGAAATTTACATTATGTTACAATCTAAAAGGCAACTTTCATAAACTGTTGTAATACAAAAATTTTCAGAAGTGTATAAAGGTACCTGAAACTTATATTGGAAATGTGGGCAACATCAAGACTGTCGCATTTTGGTGGACAGGTAAAAAAGGCAGAAAATTTGAGATTCAAATACAGGGAACTTTAAAGATAAAATATCCAATTGAAATCAGAATACTTTGTTAGGACTAACGAACAGGCAGCTGGAAAACAGTCATAGAAGATTGCTTCTGACTTCATATGATAACTGCATCGAGACTATTATACCCCCAAAGCTGGAAGGACTCTATATAACTACAACGGTGGATGGCTGATGGAGATGACAGAATTATCAGAGATGACTAAATGACCTCTTTGATTTGAGAAAACACAATATATTGATTAATGATTGGAAAACCCTGATGGACTTCTTGCTAAAAAAAGAAAAAAATGAACTTCTGGTCTATAAGTTTGAAGATTAGAAAGGATCCATTACGTAAGTTTATCATATAAACTTATAGAAAGAAGCTAAATTTTAACATTTCTTAACTTTTTCTATTCTTCTGTTTCCTTTTTTCATTATACTTTTTAAAAATTCGTTTATCACCTTACTCTACCTTCGTTTCCTCTTCAAAACCTGTATTGTTTTTTGTCCTATACATTTGGTAAAATTATAATAAGAAAGACATAGTTGATATCATCTAATTACAGAACGTCTTCCCAAACTCTGATTGGGGAGTAGCAAATTCTTACCCAGAGAGGCCACGTTCCTATGATTTTCCACCATGACTTCCCAATGCAGCGCCTTTTGGTCAGGATCCAGCTGAGACCACTCCTCCTCAGAGAAATACACAGCCACCTCCTCAAAGGACACATAGCCCGCCTGAACAAGGAAAAACACATCAGAATAAGACCATTCAGTGAAAGGAACCCCAGCTTCCTTCTGGGTTGGTCTGTCTGTCTGTCTATCATCAAGACTTTCTGCATCTGGAAAGCCCACTTCTCAGTCACTTCAGTCCATTTAGCATTTCATTAAAAAGCTTAATGAAAAGTCTTTTTAAAATGGTATTGTGCTAATGTGATTATTTCAGTTATTATCGAGCAGTCTGGCACAATTGCATGTCAAAGAATTTCTAAAATGATCACTCTCTACTTAACAGATGCTCACACCATGATAGCCTTATTTTTTATTATTCTTCTCTTACTTGAGTTGTAAGTTCAATGATTGTTTCAGTTCCAGCATAATAAGCAGGCGTTATCTTCATTCTATTTTTCACTGCATGGGAGACAGAATTTTAACACCCACAATTAACAAAATAGGACTAGGTATTCTACAGAAGATGAAAATGAGTCAGCTGGGATTTCTCTAGGGCAGACATGTTAAACCCGCGATGTCACCTGATGTCACACAACGTATCGAAGCTTTTTTGCCATTGCCGGCAATGGGGTGGACGTGGTTTCCCAATGACGCGTCCGGCCTGTAGGCCGGCAGTTTGACACCCCTGCTCTAGAGAATGGGAGAACCATCAATTACCTCCTGAAGTATCCTGACTTGGACCCTCCTGTGAGATCCTCATCTCCTGAAGAGGATTTGATGGATTCCGCCTTCCCTCAGGACCTCTGATCTTCACAACAGACTTGAAATAGGAGAAAGGAGGGGAAAAAAAGATTTAATGTACACTCCAGAACAGGGGTCCCCAACCCCCGGCCTGTGGACCACTACCGGGCCACGGAATGCCAGCAACCGGTCCATACAAACAAAGTCCCATCTGTGGGATGCAGGCAGCACACAAAACCATGCTCCCTCTGGTCCATGGAAAAACCTCTCTCCACGGAACTGATCCCTGGTGCCCAAAAGGTTGGGGATTGCTCCAGAACATTAAGTTGATTCGCGTTCTCTGAATGCAAACCTGAAAACCCCCAATATCCATCAGTGAGGCTGAATGAGACACTAATGGAACAATGTCCTACAAGGATTAGGAAAAGGTCTCCATGTAATTTAAACGCCAGAGAAGTCTCAGAGGGAAGGGTGAAGAATTCAAACACATTCTTTATTTCCCCTTTGGGGCTCCCCACCTGCAACTTGACCTGCTCCTTTTGTTCCTCCACCTGACTCAAAAGGAAGGCTTCCAACAGAGCCACCGCCTGGGAGCTGGTCTCTGCTCCACACTCCCGCACCCAACTCTCCATCTCTGGGGGCAGAAGGATCAGGAGCTGCTCCAGAACAACTAGGTCCAGCATCTGGGTTTTGGTGTGCTTTTCTGGTCTCAGCCATCGCCTACAAATGTCATGGAGTCGGCTGCAAAGTCCTCGGGGACCCTCAGCCTCCTGGTATTGGATGCTCCTGAAGTTGCAGGGCTGAACTTCTGAATGGAGGGTGGGTTCCTCTTCCAGGATCTTCTGCCCGCTTCTTGCCCAGATCTCCCCACAGCTGCCAGGCTGAACAACTGAAGGACCTTTTCCAGTCGCTCCACTTGCTAAAAGTTGTGTCTCCATCCTGTCTCTGTCCTGTAAGGCAACTCCAGATGGGTACAAGGAATCTTCCGGCTCTCCTAAAGACATTTCATTCATAAGTCTGCTTCTTCAAATTCTGTTGCCGCCTGTCTTTAGCTAAGAAATAAATTTGTGTACATGCAAAGATGTAGAAATCACTTCCAATTTGTGTACCTGAGATGGAAAAAAGAAAAAGAATTTCAAGAATTAGAAAGTGGAGAATTTAACCACCGAACAACAGTCATCCCCATGGAAGGAAAGGTTTTTCTGAGCTGGTCTATGATTGCAATAGGGTTCAGCAGATGGGGTTTTTGCGGGAGGGGGGGCTGCATTTTGGAGCACTTTATATTTCTCTTGGTCACAAGAAAAAGCTTCCTTTTAAAAACTTGCCCTCTGCATTTCCCCCCCCCCCAAGAAGGATTTACACAACCTGCCAAAGAAATACTCCTGGCTGCGGATGCCCCATTTCCCTTCTTCTGGGGACACGCAAGCGAGTTCACACAATCCTGCTTCCTCGCCCTGCTTCTCTCCTCTCCTGCTGGACCTCCGCCAGGCCGGCCCTCCTCTCCCCCAACTCGGGCTCTTCTTCCCGGACACGGGCAGGAAGGGACCCCAGGATCCCCGCCGCTTTCCTGGGATCCCCGGTTCTTCTTCTGCTGCTGCTGCTCTGGAGCTCCACTTACCCCCTGCATGGAGAGGGCGGCTGGGGAACATGGGACCCGGGATCGGACCCAGAGGAGAGCTGGGCGCGGGTCTCCCCCTCCTCCGCCTCCCTTTACACGGGAAGAGCCCACCTCCCCACCTAAGACAGGTGTGAATCTCTTCCCCCGCGAGACTCTCCCGCCAATTCTTCGTCTCCCGCGGAGCTCCAGGGGTTAAGGAGCGAGAGTATGGTGTCCTAGAGCGGCAAGGCTCACAGCCGTCACTTCCTTCGCAGCCTCCTCTGGAAAAGACTTTCGCCCTCCAATGGCCCATTGGGGAAGCGCTTGGTGTTCCCTTCTCTTGCTAGAGTGCGCCCTCTGGAGGAGTCAATGCGGAATTCAGGTGCTCATGCTCAGGGAGTGTCAGGGAATTGCGCAGCGGGTGTCCAAGTGAAGTCATATAGATGCTTAGCCAAACTTGTAGCGTTATATAAATATAAATACTGCTATCATGTCACATTATAATATATATAAAGCCGAAGAGCCAGCGCTTGTCCAAGGACATCTCCATGGTCATGTGGCTGGCATGACTAGACACCAGAGGCGCATGGAACGCTGTTACCTTCCCACCGTAGTGGTCCCTATTTTTCTACTTGCATTTTTATGTGCTTTCGAGCTGCTAGGTTGACAGAAGCTGGGATGAGTAACAGGCGCTCACTCTGTTACATGGCACTCGGGATTCGACCTGCCAAACTGCCAACCTTCTGATCAACAAGCTCAGCGTCCTAACGCACTGAGCCACCACATCCCTCTGTGTGTGTGTGTGTGTGTGTGTAATTTTATTTCTAATCTGTCTTTTACACTTGGACTACAGTTTCTTTTCACATAAAGACTGATTCAAAGAATGAGTTAAGCATCTCTGCCTTTCTACTGCCTGTTACTTCCTTGCCATCTTCTCTCTTTAGTGGACCAACTGTTTTTTTGACCGTTTTCTTTTTATTTATATGTTGAAATAAACTTTAATTGCAAATCTTCATTCATTTTGAGCTTTTGCTTTCCTGACTTCATCTTTGCAGATGCCGGCTATCTGCTGATATTCTGCCTTAGTTATGTATTCCTTTTTTCATGTTTTGCACTTATCCTTTTTGTCTTTCAGTTCATCAGAAAGATCTTTGTGCAACTATGCTGGTTTCTTCTTCGATTTCTTGTTTTTCTTTTAAAGTAGTATTGTGTTGGACTGGGCTTTTATGATTTTTTATATTTTATGACCATATTTTTCAGAGTTTCACATGCTTCTTGAATTGTTTTCCCCTTTAGGATTTTTATCCATGGAATTTTTCTTGGCTCTGAGTTTGTTAAAATCAGCTCTTATAATGTTTAAGGCACTGGTTGGATTATATTCTATTGCTTGTGTTTGCATTATATTGAATTCCAATATGACGTGATCACTCTCGTCCAAGATTCCAGCAACTTCTACTCCCTCTATCACTTCTTCTCTATTAGTAAGAACTTTAAACCTCATGCACACAACCTGTTATTCTTTATGACCTTGTATGTACCATTGGCAAAAATTACTTTATATCCTTCATTTTATAAGCAAGACATACTCAGCCAATTGTGATCTAAATCTGGTACACATAAAACTTAATGAATGATTTACCGTACATATATAGTTCGTAAATATATTGTTCCTTCCTCCTATACAAATAATTACCATTTGCCAGGCTTACATATTCTTGGGCAGCTGATTCCATACTGAAAAAAGTTTTGGTTTATTTACAACAGTGGTCCCCAACCTTTCTGGCTTCACGGCCCAACAGGGGCGGGGTAACGGGGATGGTTTTGTTTGAATGGCAGGCATGCGCGCAAGCGTGCATAGCTCCATTTGCAGAAACATAGAGCTTTGTATGCACATTGCTCACGCAAGTGGAACTGCATGCATGCACTGCATGTACACACATGCTCGCCCACTACTCGTGCGGCCTAGTTCTGAATGGGCCGACCAATAGTATGCCACATGGGCCTGGGGACCCTTGATTTACAGTATTTTCTCTTTACTTTACTTTACTTTACTTTTATTAAATTTGTATACCGCCCTTCTCCCGAAGGACTCAGGGCGGTGAACAGGGCATATATAAACAACCAAATATCTTTAGTATGTTTGCCTTCATCACAGAAATTTGTGTCTTCCTTCTTCCATTGTTGTGCTGTTTTACTCCTGTTTGTAGCTTTTAATCTTACTGGAAAATTTATCTGGATATGTTGAGTGGATCCACATGCAGAGCATCATTTTACTACACAGATTTTCTCTCCCACCTTGTTATCTCACTGGAATGCAGCTCCTGTCTGAGATGTAAATTACTATTGTTTCTCCCACCTGCCAGCATTTTCTAGCACATTAGCCCCCCCCCCCCACACACACACCTATCTTCCAAGCACAAAATTATGCTGGCTGATGTGGTTTCATTTTGTCTTTGTCCCTTCTTATTAAGATCTGCTGGAGGATTGTTTACAACTGTCCGCAAATCCTCACTCCTCCGTAGAAACACCTCTATCTTTAGGCTCCATGAGAAATAATTCCTCTCATTAAAATGAGCCACAGGAAATCCTCCTCCCATTTCTGTAACAAATAGCATTGTGCTGTCCTCAGCATCCTTCAGATTCATAGAGAAACTTTTACTGGTGCTTCATTTCTGGGCCCTAGACATAGAGGACACAGAAGAAAAAGGCAGGAAAAAAGGGAAACTCCACCCTCCACATCCACAACAACCAATCACAGTGCAGAATGCCACTCGCAGGAGCCAGCACTCTCCAACCAATCAAGAAGAAGAAGAAGAAGAAGAAGAAGAAGAAGAAGAAGAAGAAGAAGAAGAAGAAGAAGAAGAAGAAGAAGAAGAAGAAGAAGAAGAAGAAGAAGAAGTAGTAGTTGGAAGGGACCTTGGAGGTCATCTAGTCCAACCCCCTGCTCAGGCAGGAAACCCTATACCATTTCAGGCCAATGGCTGTCCAGTCTCTTCTTAAAAACCTCCAGTGTTGGAGCATTCACCACCTCTGGAGGCTTCCACTGGTTAATTGTTCTGTCAGGAAGTTTCTCCTTAGTTCTAGGTTGCTTCTCTCCTTGACCAGTTTCCATCCGTTGCTTCTTGTTCTGATTTCAGGTGCTTTGGAGAATAGCTTGACTCCCTCTTCTTTGTGGTAGCCCCTGAGATATTGGAACACTGCTATCATGTCACCCCCTCACCCTTCTCTTCATTAAACTACACATACCCAATTCCAGCAACCGTTCCCTATAACTGTGTGTTCTGGCTCACTACTCCAGCTACTACATTTAAATATCATCTATCTATCTATCTATCTATCTATCTATCTATCTATCTATCTATCTATCTATCTATCTATCTTTCCTATGTATCTTCAAATAAATAATCAATGCAGGTGCTCATGCAGAGAGGGTAGCAAAGGGAGATTTTCTAGGAGGAGGGGGGGGAAAGGAAGCTGTCTCCCCCAAATCAAGAACCTTCTCAACACAACTACAGGGAGTGCAGAATTATTAGGCAAGTTGTATTTTTGAGGATTAATTTTATTATTGAACAACAACCATGTTCTCAATGAACCCAAAAAACTCATTAATATCAAAGCTGAATATTTTTGGAAGTAGTTTTTAGTTTGTTTTTAGTTATAGCTATTTTAGGAGGATATCTGTGTGTGCAGGTGACTATTACTGTGTATAATTATTAGGCAACTTAACAAAAAACAAATATATACCCATTTCAATTATTTATTTTTACCAGTGAAACCAATATAACATCTCAACATTCACAAATATACATTTCTGACATTCAAAAACATAACAAAAACAAATCAGTGACCAATATAGCCACCTTTCTTTGCAAGGACACTCAAAAGCCTGCCATCCATGGATTCTGTCAGTGTTTTGATCTGTTCACCATCAACATTGCGTGCAGCAGCAACCACAGCCTCCCAGACACTGTTCAGAGAGGTGTACTGTTTTCCCTCCTTGTAAATCTCACATTTGATGATGGACCACAGGTTCTCAATGGGGTTCAGATCAGGTGAACAAGGAGGCCATGTCATTAGATTTCCTTCTTTTATACCCTTTCTTGCCAGCCACGCTGTGGAGTACTTGGACGCGTGTGATGGAGCATTGTCCTGCATGAAAATCATGTTTTTCTTGAAGGATGCAGACTTCTTCCTGTACCACTGCTTGAAGAAGGTGTCTTCCAGAAACTGGCAGTAGGACTGGGAGTTGAGCTTGACTCCATCCTCAACCCGAAAAGGCCCCACAAGCTCATCTTTGATGATACCAGCCCAAACCAGTACTCCACCTCCACCTTGCTGGCGTCTGAGTCGGACTGGAGCTCTCTGCCCTTTACCAATCCAGCCACGGGCCCATCCATCTGGCCCATCAAGACTCACTCTCATTTCATCAGTCCATAAAACCTTAGAAAAATCAGTCTTGAGATATTTCTTGGCCCAGTCTTGACGTTTCAGCTTGTGTGTCTTGTTCAGTGGTGGTCGTCTTTCAGCCTTTCTTACCTTGGCCATGTCTCTGAGTATTGCACACCTTGTGCTTTTGGGCACTCCAGTGATGTTGCAGCTCTGAAATATGGCCAAACTGGTGGCAAGTGGCATCTTGGCAGCTGCACGCTTGACTTTTCTCAGTTCATGGGCAGTTATTTTGCGCCTTGGTTTCTCCACACGCTTCTTGCGACCCTGTTGACTATTTTGAATGAAAAGCTTTGCAATTTTAAGAGTGCTGCATCCCTCTGCAAGATATCTCACTATTTTTGACTTTTCTGAGCCTGTCAAGTCCTTCTTTTGACCCATTTTGCCAAAGGAAAGGAAGTTGCCTAATAATTATGCACACCTGATACAGGGTGTTGATGTCATTAGACCACACCCCTTCTCATTACAGAGATGCACATCACCTAATATGCTTAATTGGTAGTAGGCTTTCAAGCCTATACAGCTTGGAGTAAGACAACATGCATAAAGAGGATGATGTGGTCAAAATACTCATTTGCCTAATAATTCTGCACTCCCTGTACTTTTGACAGTATTCTTCTTACTCCAGAGACTCAAAATAATCTTGACTTTTCCCCAATCCACTGCAGTGGCTTCTCTCTCTCTCTCCCCCCCCCCTCCCGACTCTATGTATGTGTTACACAGAAATTTACACTTTATCATTAGCATTTTTTCCAATAATTTTATTGAAGGTTACAGTATGCAAATAAAACTAATACAGCTACACAATACAGAAATATTTCTTAAAAGTTAAAAAAGTGCAGAAAATGGAAAAAGAAAGTAAAATAAACCTTTCACACTGAACAGAGTTGAAGGTTGTTCTTAGCTTAAGGGAACAGGTTGGGCAGGACTAAGACTATATAAATAAAAATGCATGTATTTCAACAACTAAATCTACAATTTAAAAAGATTCTTATTCAAATGGATCCATATATAGGAAATTTCAGTTTTCAGTTTCAGTTTTATTTAATTTGTATACCGCCCTTCTCCCTAGGGACTCAGGGCGGTTCACAGGGCATATATAAATTACGATACAAAAGTTAAAATAAGATTAAACCAATGCCCAAATAAAAAACAATAATACAATAATAAAAACAACAATTTTAAAAGCCCATATTCCCCCATCAGGCCAGACCAGCTAGTTCGAATAAGTGGGTCTTCAGGCCGCGACGGAAGGTTCGGAGGTCTGATGTCATCCGGAGCTCCACCGGCAGTTGATTCCATAGTGCCGGAGCGCCCACAGAGAAGGCCCTCCCCCTGGGGGCCACCAGTCGGCATTCCCTTACCGGAGGCACCCTGAGGAGGCCCTCTCTGTGGGAACGCACAGGGCGGAGGGGAGTTGACGCCGGCAGCAGGTGGTCCCTGAGGTAACCCGGACCCATGCCATGTAAGGACTTAAAGATCATAACCAAGACCTTGAACCTCACCCGGAAGACAACTGGCAACCAATGCAGCTCGCGGAGCAAAGGTGTAACATGGGAGTACCGGGAAACTCCCAAGACAACTCTCGCGGCCGCATTCTGTACCAGTTGGAGCCTCCGAGTGGTCTTCAAGGGAAGCCCCATGTAGAGAGCATTACAGTAGTCAAGGCGAGAGGTCACGAGCGCGTGAGTGACCGTGCACAGGGCATCCCGGTCCAGATAGGGCTGCAACTGGCGCACCAGGCGAACCTGGGCGAAAGCCCCCCTAGTCACGGCCACTATATGGTCTTCCAGGGTAAGCCGTGAATCTAGGAGGACTCCCAAGTTGCGAGCCCTATCCACGGGGGGTAAGAGCTCACCCCCCATAGAAAGAGATGGAACATTTTGAATGTCCCGGGATGCCGGAATGCACAGCCACTCAGTCTTGTCAGGGTTGAGTTGAAGTCTGTTCCTCCCCATCCAGACCCGAACCGCCTCCAGGCAACGGGACATCACAGCAAGGGCATCACTGGGGTGGTTTGGGGTCGAAAAGAAAAGTTGGGTATCATCAGCATATTGATGATACCCAACTCCAAAACCACGAATGATCTCACCCAGCGGTTTCATGTAGATGTTGAACAGGAGAGGCGAGAGAACCGACCCCTGAGGAACTCCACAAACGAGAGACCTAGGGGCCGATCTCTGCCCCCCTGCCAACACCGACTGCGAGCGTCCCAGGAGATAGGAGGAGAACCACTGAAGAACTGTGCCTCCCACTCCCAATCCCCTGAGACGCCGCAGCAAGATACCATGGTCGATGGTATCGAAAGCCGCCGAGAGGTCTAATAGGACTAGGACAGAGGAAAATCCCCTGTCCCGCGCCCTCCAGAGATCATTCACCAGAGCGACCAATGCCGTCTCCGTGCTGTACCCGAGCCTGAAACCCGATTGGTAGGGGTCCAGAAAATCTGCTTCATCCAGGACCAGAGGGAGCTGATGCGCCACCACACTCTCAACAACCTTCGCAAGAAAGCGAAGGTTGGAGACTGGACGAAAGTTGTTCAATACAGCTGGGTCCAAGGCAGGCTTCTTGAGGAGAGGTCTCACCACCGCCTCCTTCAAGACGGTGGGGAAATAACCCTCACTCAAAGAAGCAGATATAACCGCCTGGAGCCAGCCTCGTGTCCTCTCCCTGGCTGCATAAACCAGCCAGGAAGGGCACGGGTCCAACAAACATGTGGAGGAGCTCAGCCTCCCCATAATCCTGTCCACTTCATCAGGGGTCACAGAATCAAACTCTTCCCAGGTAACATTGACAAGACCGCCCGTGTCCTGATCGCCTGACTCTGCCCAGTTGGAGTCCAAACCGGTCCGAATCCGAGCGATTTTATCCGACAGATGTTGACTAAATTCCTCGGCACGACCCTGCAAGGGATCCTCCCTCACCTCCTGATTAAGAAGTGAGCGAGTCACCCTAAACAGGGCGGCCGGGCGATTATCTGCGGACGCGATGAGGGTGGAGAAGTAATTACACCTCGCCACCCTCATCGCTGCGAGATAAGACCTAATATAGGTTCTTAACCGCAACCGGTCGGGTTCGGATCGGCTAGACCTCCAACGGCTCTCTAGGCCCCGTTTCCGACGCTTCATCTCCCGGAGCTCCGTGGAGAACCATGGAGCTCGCTGGGATCTGCGCCGGGTCAGGGGCCGCAAGGGTACAACCCGGTCAAGTGCCTCAGTGGCTGCCCTTTCCCAGGCTTCCACTAAGGCATCCGCCGAGCTGTGAGCAATGGAGGCAGGTGGGGACCCCAGCGCCGCTTGGAATCTATCAGGATCAATTCTCTAAGTGCTGACTTGAAGGTTTTTTTCCCCAGATTTATATGGCTTTTACCCTGTACGGCTCCTTTTATGGAAGTTAAGATAACTGTTTCAGCAAGGAAGGAGGCTACTAAGGCAAGCCAAAATAAAGAACTACGGAGCAAAAGAAGAAGAAAAAGATAAACTGATGGAGAAACATAAAGACTGAATGCTGTGGTTTTAGCTTATTATTGTAGTAACTTGTAGCTTTGTCTGCTTTGCTATGCGTGGTTAAAAGTTTCTGATTTTTATGATTTCTGAACTGTTAGCAATTCCTAAGTGACATTTAAAAACAAGCTAGTCTTTGACCAAAGAGGGAGTCAAGATGGAGGAGCAAATTATTAGAGATATTATTAGATATATGAGGACCCAGATTGTTGGGGGCAATTAAGCTGACTTTGTAATAATGCCGCTTGGGGTGTGTGTGAAAGCCCTAATAAGCAGGCATATACATAGAATGAAGGCTACTGCTAAGCTTGTAAGCCGCCCTGAGTCTTCGGAGAAGGGCGGGATATAAATGGAATTAAAATAAAAATATTTGAAAATTCTCTAAATAAAATCCACCAGTTCATTGATCAACTGTGCTCCAAGGATGATTTTTAAAAAATCTGTAGAAAGTTACCAGCTACTGAGGCAACTTTACAAGCAACTGAAAGTGTACAGGAGTTAACTGCAATTTTGAAATATAAACCTGACATTACCGAAAGCCCTAATAAGCAGGCATATACATAGAATGAAGGCTACTGCTAAGCTTGTAAGCCGCCCTGAGTCTTCAGAGAAGGGCGGGATATAAATGGAATTACAATAAAATAAAAAATAAATTATGGTTTAAACATAAATCTTTCAACACAACTGAAAGAAGAGCTTCAATGAATGAATGAATGAATGAACTTTATTATCAAAGTACAAAATTACTCCATAAAAGAAAAAAATATTATTCTATAATATTAGAAGGAGGGATCTAAATTTAATAATGGTTCAAACCCTGTATGTTAAGAAATTAAAGTTATATTAGAAAGTTTTGATTTTAGAAATGTGTTTAAAGAAAAGTTTAAAATTTTAAAAAAGGGTGAAAAAGATGAGTATTTTTCCCTGTAAGGTCAAAGAATCTGAAATGAACCTTGTTAATAAAAAAGATAATTCAAGGTTTATTAGGTGCAAATAGAACCTAATACTGCAACGCTCTCTACATGGGGCTGCCCTTGAGGACCACCCGGAGGCTTCAGCTGGTGCAGAATGCGGCCGCGCGAGTTGTGATGGGGGTCTCCCGATACTCCCATGTAACACCTCTACTCCGCGAGCTGCATTGGCTTCCGGTTGCCCTTCGGGTGAGATTCAAGGTGCTGGTGATGACCTATAAAGCCCTAAATGGCTTGGATCCGGGATATCTGAGGGAACACCTGCTGCCAGCATCAAGCTCCCTTCGTCCAGTGCGCTCCCACAGGGAGGGTCTTCTCAGGGTGCTGGCGGTTAAAGATTGCCGACGGGTAACACCCAGGGGTAGGGCCTTCTCAGTGGGCGCGCCTGCCCTTTGGAACCAGCTGCCCGCGGAGCTTAGGACTGCCCCCAACCTCCGTTCAATCCGCCGGGACCTGAAGACCTGGCTCTTCGAGCTCTCTGGCCCAGGCTGAGAATTTTTTAATTTTTAATTTTAACTGGGTTTTTATTTTTTCTCAGGGTTTCATTTAATCTTTTAAAATTTGTTTTAACTTTTGTATTGATTTTCTTTTAAATATCCTGTAAACCGCCCTGAGTCCTTCGGGAAAGGGCGGTATATAAATCTAAATAAATAAAATAAAATAAATAAATAAATAAGTACACACGATTTCCATAGCAAGGAAGATAAAGCAGGACTGGTTAAATTGATCATTTTATTTAAAGAGGAGAATGTATTTAAATACATTTTATACTTGGAGATCACTTCTGGATTTTGTGCTTGTGATAAAAAAAATGAAATTTTCACTTTGATTTTGCCAATTAGATAGATCTGTCGTCATAGAAATGGCTAGTTAATACACTAAAGTGTAAAAGCAAAAACTTGGGGTTGGAGTGTTTTCATCTTGTTTGATACAAAAGTCAGAAGTCAACACCTTTTTAATTTACCCTCTATTTTTCCTTCCCCTAATTTCTTATTTCTATTTGTATTTTATATATTAAATATAAAGCCTTTTTTAAATGGGATAAATATGAGGGGGAAAAGATGGTCTCTTATTTATGTGAAATGGCAATGATAGTAAATAATAATAATAATAATAATAATAATAATAATAATAATAATAATAATAGTAATCAAGTTGGAAGGGATCTTGGAGGTCATCTAGTCCAACCCCTGCTCGGGCATGAAACCCTATACCATGTTAGACAAATGGCAGTCCAGTCTCTTCTTAAAAAACATCCAGTGTTGGAGTATTCACCGCTTCTAGAGGTAGGTTGTTCCACTGATTAATTTTTCTAACTGTCAGGAAATTTCTCCCTAGTTCTAGGTCAATTCTCTCTTTGATTAGTTTACATCCGTTGCTTCTTGTCCTGCCTTCAAAAATCCACTCGTGCCTAGCGTTTGGTTTCCATTAGTAAATTAATCTCTCTGGGGCCTCCAGTTGTGAAGTTCAGACTCAAAAAAACCTCTTTCCTAATTCAGTAAATGTAATAAGGAAATGCATATATTTTAACAACTAAACCTAACAGTTAAACAGATTCTCACCCAAATGTATCTGTATATGGAACATTCAGCCATTGGTCCTCTTGAAATTTTCCCATATTTCACAAGACTTATAGGGCTTCTACACTGTGTGGGTCCTTTTATGAGAGTTAAGATATCGCTTTGTAATAAAATCTTTCCCACACACCATACATTTATAAGGCTTCTCCCCTGTGTGGATCCTTTCATGGGTGTTAAGATAAGTCTTTGTAGAAAAACGTTTTCCACATTCCATGCATTTAAAAGGCTTCTCCCCGGTATGTATCCTACTATGGTAAATAAGTTGGCAGTTCTTAATAAAGCTCTTCCCACACTCCATGCATTTATGTGGCTTCTCCCCTGTGTGGGTTTTTGTATGCGTGTTAAGATAACTGTTTGTAATAAAAGCCTTACCACACTCCATGCATTTATAAGGCTTCTCCCCTGTGTGGATCCTTTTATGGGTGTTAAGATAACTCTTCGTAGAAAAACTCTTTCCACACTCCATGCACTCATATGGCTTCTCCCCTGTGTGGATCCTTTCATGGGTGTTAAGATAACTTTTTTTAATAAAAGCCTCACCGCACTCCGTGCATTTATATGGATTCTCCCCTGAATGTATCCTACTATGGTAAATAAGTTGGCAGTTCTTAATAAAGCTCTTTCCACACTCCATGCATTTATGCGGCTTCTCCCCTGTGTGGATCTTTTTATGGGAAATAAGGTCACTGCTCTTAGAGAAGCTCCTTCCACATTCCGTGCATTTATAGGGCTTCTCTCCTGTGTGGATCCTTTTGTGAACAGTAAGAGACGAATTTTCACAGAAGCTCTTTTCACACTTTGTGCACTTATATGGCTTCTCCCCTGTATGGATCCAGTAATGGGAAGTAAGAGAAGTACTAAAAGTGAAGCTCTTTCCACACTCCATGCATTTATAGGGTTTCTCTCCTGTGTGGCTCCTTTTATGCGAAATAAGACCATTGCTCTGAGCAAAGCTCTTTCCACACTCCATGCATTTATAGGGCTTCTCCCCTGTATGGATCCGGTAATGCAAAGTAAGAGAAGAACTAAAAATGAAGCTCATTCCACACTCGATGCATTTATAGGGCTTCTCTCCTGTGTGGATCCTCTTATGATATGTAAGATGACCATTCATAGCAAAGCTTTTCCCACACTCTGTGCATTTATAGGGCTTCTCACCTGTATGGATCCGGTAATGCGAAGTAAGATAAGTTCTATAAGTGAAGCTTTTTCCACACTCCATGCATTTGTGGGGCCTCTCTCCTGTGTGAATCCTCTTATGATGTGTAAGTTGACTGTTCTTAGTAAAGCTCTTCCCACACTCAATGCATTTATATATTTTTTCTGCTTTGTGGATCTTTTTATGGTAAATAAGTTGACTGTTCTTAATAAAGTTCTTTCCACACTCCGTACATTTATGTGGCTTCTCTCCTTTGCGGGTCCTTTTTTGAGATGTACTGGAGCCATTTTTAGGAGGAAGAGACGAGGTCCGTTTGTAATTTTTCCCATTGTCTCTAGATACATAATCTTCCCCTTTGGTCTGGGTTTGATCATGTCTATTTATATCTAGTTTCTTTATGAATAGTTTTATACATTTTCCAATATATTTGTTTTTTATTTCTCCTTGTTGGGACACAGAGGCTGTCACTGACGCATGAACAGAAGACGAACTTTCCTGATTGGAAATATTTTCCTGGTTTTTCTCATGGCGTTCTACTTCCATTTGAATTGTAGGGTTCTTCATATTGTATGCACGAGTGATCATTTGGAATAGTTTTCCAGAATCTTCATTTTCCTCCCCATTATTGCCTTTAGAAGAAAAGAAAAATGAAAGTAACTTTAGGGAAAAAGAGCAAAGCTTAGGAAGTTTGAATATAATAAAAAACAAATTTTCTTAGATGCAGAGAAGCCCTGTAATAATTTGATCTGGGCTTTTTCAATTAAGATTTTAGAAGATAAATCTAGGCTTGTATGACAAAGGAAAAACCATGGATTAAATATCAAATTCTTCGAGTTTTGAAGGAAATGGGAAGATTTGGTTTGTCCAGTTTGAAATTGGATTGTCTAGTCTGCTATGTGGTTTGGATAAGAAATGGGCTCAGAAATAAGAGAATATTAGAATTAGAAGGGCATGACAGAGGTTTGTGGTATGATAAATTTAGCATCAATCTAGATTCTAGATTTTAAAACCATAATGTTAGAAATGCCACACTGAGAATATGAAATAGATATAAACTTAGGCTGGGCCCCAAAACATCTTAATGGATCTTGGCAGGAAAAAAAAATGAGCAGAAGACAATGGATAATGTGTTGAGAGCTATTAGAACACGGGTGTCAAACTTGCCATGTCACGTGACATGTTGCGATGTATCACGACTTTTTTTGCATTGCCAGAGCATCCCTATGATGCTACCGGCCAACACGCTGGCAGTTTGACACCCCTGCTTTAGAACTTGGAAATGCGGAAATACCAAATCAAGTGAAGAATGTAAAAAGGATATACAGTGCCTTCAGAAAGTATTCAGATCCCTTTCACTTTTGTTATGCTGCAGCCTGATTCTACAGTTGTTCAAATTCATTTTTTCTCACATTAATGTACGGCCAGTACCCCATAATGACAAAGTAAAATCAGAATTTTAGAAATGTCTGTACATTTATTAAAAAGAAAACACTGAAATATCACATTGGCATAAATAATAATAATAATAATAATAATAATAATAATAATAATAATAATAATAATAATAATAATAATAAAGAAGTTGGAAGGGACTTTGGAGGTCATCTAGTCCAACCCTCTGCTCGGGCAGGAAACCCTATAGCATTTCAGACAAATGGCTGTCCAGTCTCTTCTTAAAAACTTCCAGTGTTGGAGCATTCACCGCTGCTGGAGGCAGGTTGTTCCACTGGTTAATTGTTCTAACTGTCAGGAAGTTTCTCCTTAGTTCTAGGTTGCTTCTCTCTTTGATTATTTTCCATCTGTTGCTTCTTGTCCTGCCTTCAGGCACTTTGGAGAATAGCTTGACTCCCTCTTCCTTGTGGCAACCCCTGAGATATTGGAACACTGCTATCATGTCCCCCCTCATCCTTCTCTCCATTAAACTAGACATATCCAATTCCAGCAACCGTTCCTCATATATTTTATCCTCCAGACCTCTAATCATCTTTGTTGCTCTTCTCTGCACTCTTTCTAGAGTCTCAACAGACCCTTCATTCAGTACTTTGTTGAAGCACCTTTGGCAGCAATACAGCCTCAAGTCTTTTTGTGTATAACATGACAAGCTCTGCACACCTGACCCTTTGCAATAACATGTGAAATTTATGCCTCCTATTTTACTTGATCATTGCTGACATGCTTCTACACCTAGATTGGAGTCCACCTGTGGAAAATTAAATTGGTTGGACATGATTTGGAAAGGCACACAGCTCTCCATAGAAGGCCTCACAGCTAACAATGCATACTGTAGCAGAGCAAAAGCCATGAGATCAAAGGAACCTTATTGCAAGGCACAGAAGGCTACAATAAAATTTCTGCCACACTGAAGATTCCTAAGAGCACAGTGGCCTCTATAATTCTCAAATGGAAGAAGTTTGACACAACCAGGACTCTGGTTGCCCAGTTAAACTGAGCAATCAGGGGAGAAGGGCTGTAGTAAGAGAGGTGACTAAGAACACGATGGTCACTCTGACTGAGCTCCAGAGATCCTGTGTGGAGATGGGACAGAGTTCCAGAAGGACAACCATCACTGCAGCCCTCAACCAATCTGGGCTTTATGGCAGAGAGGCTAGACAGAAGCCCCTCCTCAGTGCAAAACACATGAAAGCCTGCTTAGAGTTTGCAAAAAAGCACCTCAATGACTCTCAAACTGTGAGGAACAAGATTCTGTGGTCTGATGAAACCAAGATTGTGGTCTGATGAAACCAAGATTCTGTGGTCTGATGAAACCAAGATTGAACTGCTTGACCTCAATTCTAAATGTTACGTCTGGAAGAAACCAGGCACTGCTCATCGCCTGCCCAATACCATCCCAACAGCAAAGGATGGTGGTGGCAGCATCAAGCTGTGGGGATGTTTTTCAGCATCCGGGACTGGGAGACTGGTCAGAATTGAGGGAAAAATGAATGGAGCAAAGTACAGGGATGCTCTCTACATGGGGCTGCCCTTGAAGACCACCCGGAGGCTTCAGCTGGTGCAGAGTGCAGCTGCACGGGTAGTGATGGGAGCACCCCAATACTCCCATATTACACCCCTCCTGCGTGAGCTGCATTGGCTACCGGTTGCCCTCCGGGTGAGATTTAAGGTGCTGGTACTTACCTTTAAAGCCCTACATGGCTTAGGCCCGGGATACTTGCAGGACCATCTGCTGCCGGGAACGAATTCCCATCGCCCAGTACGCTCAAACAGAGAAGGCCTCCTCAGGGTACCGTCAGCTAGGCAATGTCGGCTGGCGACCCCCAGGGGGAGGGCCTTCTCTGTGGGAGCACCAGTCCTATGGAATCAGCTCCCCCCTGAGCTTCGGATGGCCCAAAATCTCGTCCTTTCGCCACGGCCTCAAAACACTCCTTTTCCACCTGGCTGACCTGGACTGACAGGCATTTTAATTATATTTACAATTTTTAATTTATTTTTAATTTTTAATTTTAATTTATTGCACAGATGATTTTAATTTTATTTTTATCTTAATTTCTGTACTTATTATATGTTTTGTTGTTAGCCGCCCTGAGTCCTTCGGGAGATAGGACGGGATATAAATCCCATTAATAAATAAATAAATAAATAAATAAATATATCCTCAAAGAAAACCTGTTTCACTGGTCCAAAGGTTCACTTTCCAACATGACAATGATCCTAAGCACACAGCAAAGACAACACAGGAGAACTCTATGAATGTCCTAGAATGGCTCAACCAGAGCCCTGAGTTGAAAGCTATTGAGCATCACTGGAGGGAGCTGAAAATAGCTGTCCACCGATGGCCGCCATCCAACCTGACTGAGCTTGAGAGGATTTGCAAGGAAGAATGGCAGAAAATCCCGCAATCCAGGTGTGCAAAGCTAGTTGCGTCATACCGAAAAAACACTCGAGGCGGTAGTTCCTTACAAAAGTGCTTCAACAAAGTACTGCATGAAGGGTCTGAATACTTATAATGTGATATTTCAGGTTTTGCTTTTTAATCAATTCACAAACATTTCTAAAATACCCTTTTCACTTTGTCGTTATGGGTACTGACAAAGAAAATGAATTTCAACAACTGTAGAACTACATTGCAGCAAAACTAAACTGGCAAAAGTGAAGGATGTTTGAATACTTTCTGAATGCACTGCAACCCTCAGTAGTTTTCATATTATCAGAAAGATTCCAGGTAAAGGGAACTATCATATTCAACAACATAAAGCAGAATTTGAATCTCACTTGTGTAGAAAAGATAAATATGTAATTGCTAAAACCTCTAAATAGGCTGACGAATGTGAAAATGAACAGAAAAAAAAATCAAAAGTGTATAAATGTACCTCAAACGTATATTGGAAATGTGGGCAAGATAAAGGATCATTTTGTTGTGCTTTGATAGACTTGTAAAAACTCTAGGAAACTTTGCATTCAAAGATATTCAGTGACTCGAAGAACTTTAAAGATTAATATACAACTGGAATCAGAAGAGTTTATCTTGGCACTAATCAACAGTCACCAAAGATTGTTTCTGAGCATGACAGGCATAGGTAAAGGTAAAGGTTCCCCCGCACATGCGTGCTAGTCGTTTCTGACTCTAGGGGCCAGTGCTCATCTCCGTTTCAAAGCCGAAGAGCCAGCGCTTGTCCGAAGATGTCTCCGTGGTCATGTGGCTGGCATGACTAGACGCCAAAGGCACACGGAACGCTGTTACCTTCCCACCGTAGTGGTCCCTATTTTTTACTTGCATTTTTACATGCTTTCGAACTGCTAGGTTGGCAGAAGCTGGGACAAGTAACAGGCGCTAACTCTGTTACGCGGCACTCGGGAT
The DNA here is from genome assembly GCF_947247035.1 of Vipera ursinii. Lineage (NCBI taxonomy): Eukaryota > Metazoa > Chordata > Lepidosauria > Squamata > Viperidae > Vipera > Vipera ursinii. Next base: position 9,902,032 of record NC_139513.1, read on the forward strand.
TCGACCTGCCAAACTGCCAACCTTCTGATCGACAAGCTCAGCTTCCTAACCCACTGAGCCACCGCGTCCCTTTGACAGGCATAGTGAGACTATTATACACAAAAAGCTGGAAAGGCTCTACAATAACTAGAATGGTGGATTGGTTGGGGAAGATGATAGAATTCTCAATAATGACTAAATCGAATCTGATCAGGCGAAGGATCGTATCTATATTAGTGACTGGAAACCACTGATGGACTTTTTACTAAAAAAAATGAACTTTTTATCAAATTTTAGTTTGAAGATTAAAAATGATCCAATGTGTAAAGGAGGAAACAATGATGTAACCTTAGAACAGGCATGTCAAACTCGCAATGTCACGTGACATCACGCGACGTATCGCAACCTTTTCCCCATTGCCGGCAATGGGGTGGGCGTGGTTTCAGTATGATGCAATCGGCCCGTGGGCTGGCAGTTTGACATGCCTGCCTTAGAAAGAGGGGACAAATTATAAGTTAGTACTTTGTCTTTTCTCTTCAATTTTATCATACTTTTTTCTCATTCACTAATTACATTACTATATCTTCTTTGTTTCCTCTTCAAAATTTCTATTGTTTTTAATAAAATTATAATAATAATAAAAAGAAAGTGCTAATATTATCTAATTGTGGTCAGGTACATCTTTCTGGAATGGCGGAGCAGCGGGGGACCTCGCCGTTAGCTGACCAGACTATGATAACTATGATGGCTTGCCTTTTACACATCATCCCCAAAGGACTCAGAGGTTCCTGGATATTAGCCACCGTGAGAGGGTGGCTTGAACTTACATCTGCTGCCCCTAGAGGTGAGAGCTCTAGGAGGCATGCCATATCCGGAGTGGTTGTTTCAGACCACCACCTCCTCCCCGGGAATTGGCTCGGCAGCCGTCGTGAGAGGACGGTGGTCGGCCTGCTCGGGGGGTTTACCCAGCTGAGTGGCAGCAGCTGGGCGGAGGTCTGGGACACCTATTTACCCTCTGTTAGATCCTCCTTACTGACTGATCATCAACTATGGACTGCCCTCTACGTGGACTACTCCTCATGCCTTTCCTTAAATATTCTTGCACGGACTTGTTCGCCCTCAGGGGTGCTCCCCCTTCCTGGGTGCGACCCGCCTTTCTAGCCGCTTACGATCTCGAGGAAGGGCCCATTTATTGGGACCCCGAGAGATGGCTGGGCACGGGTAGGGGCCTTCGACGGAAACCCAATAGGAGGCCCCTGATTAGTTTTCTTTCTAAATTTTTTAGGGGGCTAGGGAGGGGGGAGGGTACTCTTTTTGGTTGTTTGGACAAGGGGGGCAGTCCAACAACCTCTGTTCAGGCCAGTGCCAAGGTGGTTCGCGGGGGGGAGGAGCGGGGGCCGGTTGCCTCCGGGGCTCCAGGGCTCCAGGGCTGGTCGTGGGAATACCTATTCCCACGACGTTAGGGAATGGCAGCAGGTGCAGGAACAGAGGGCCGTATCGTACTCAGGGAAGGCCTCTCCGCTGCTTAAAAGCGGTGGGGCACTCCGACCCTCTGGCTCCGCCCCAGGGCTCTGGGAGTGAGGATGTGCAGCCTCCTGAGCTCCGGCTGGTGTACTTGAATGCCAGGTCTGTTGCTAATAAAGCTCCCCTCGTCCGTGACTTGGTCGAGGGTGAGCAGGCGGACCTGGCTTGCATCACAGAGACTTGGTTGGGCCCAGAGGGAGGGATTCCTCTGGTTGACCTTTGCCCACCAGGTTTCTGGGTGCTACACCGGCCTTGGGCTCAGGGTAGGGGTGGGGGTGTGGCTGTTGTTATGAGGGAGACCTTGTGTCCGCGGGAGGCCACCGTTCCCCAGATAGTCGGGTGTGAGTCTCTCTTTTTGAGATGCGGCCCTGGTGCGCAGTTGGGCTTGCTGCTGGTGTACCTTTCGCCTAGTCACATAGCAGCAGCCCTGCCTGAGCTTCTCGATGTCCTCTCTGGGTTGGTGATTGAGTTCCCGAAACTTATAGTTTTGGGGGACTTCAATCTACCATCGCTGGGAGGATCATCTGAGTTGGCTCGGGAGTTCATGGCTTCCATGACGGCCATGGACCTGACGCAAGTAATTTCGGGACCGACTCATGAGGGAGGCCACACTCTTGACTTAGTTTTCTTATCTGGACGGTGGTTAGATGATCTTGGTGGGGGCTCCCCAATTGTTATGCCCCTGTCATGGACCGATCATCATCTCCTGCGGCTGGTCTTCCATTTTGCCACCCCCCGCCGTGGGTGTGTGGAACCAATTAAATGGTACCGCCCCAGACGCTTAATGGATCCCCAGAGGTTCCAGGCGGCGCTGGGGTCCCCACCTGCCTCCCTTGCTCACAGCTCGGCAGACGCCTTAGTGGAAGCCTGGGAAAGGGCAGCCACTGAGGCTCTTGACCAAGTTGTACCCCTGCGGCCCCTGACCCGGTGCAGATCCTGTCGAGCTCCATGGTTCTCTGCAGAGCTCCGGGAGATGAAGCGTCGGAGACGGGGCCTAGAGAGCGGTTGGAGATCCAGCCGATCCGAATCCGACCGATTGCGACTAAGAACCTATACTAGGTCTTATCTCGCTGCGATAAGGGAGGCGAGGTCTAACCACTTCGCCACCCTTATCGCGTCCGCAGATAATCACCCGGCCGCCCTGTTTAGGGTGACTCGCTCCCTCCTGAATCAGGAGGTGAGGGAGGAACCCTTGCAGGGTCGTGCCGAGGAGTTTAACCAGCATCTGTCGGACAAAATCGCTCGGATTCGGACCGGTCTGGACTCTGACTGGGCAGAGTCTGTCGAGCAGGACGCGGGCGGTCTTGTCGATATCACCTGGGAGGAGTTTGATTCTGTGACTCCAGAGGAAGTGGACAGGATCATGGGGAGGCTGAGCACCACCACATGTTTATTGGACCCGTGCCCTTCCTGGCTGGTCTATGCAGCCCGGGAGAGGACACGCAGCTGGTTCCAGGCAGTTATATCGGCTTCTCTGAGCGAGGGTAGCTTCCCCGCCGTCTTGAAAGAGGCAGTGGTGAGGCCTCTCCTCAAGAAGCCTGCCTTGGACCCAGCTGTATTGAACAACTTTCGTCCTGTCTCCAACCTTCGCTTTCTTGCGAAGGTTGTTGAGAGCGTGGTGGCACATCAGCTCCCTCTGGTCCTGGATGAAGCGGATTATCTAGACCCGTACCAATCGGGTTTCAGGCCCGGGTACAGCACGGAGACGGCATTGGTCGCACTGGTGAATGATCTCTGGAGGGCTCGGGACAGGGGGCATTCCTCTGTTCTGGTCCTATTAGACCTCTCAGCGGCTTTCGATACCATCGACCATGGTATCCTGCTGCGGCGTCTCAGGGGATTGGGAGTGGGAGGCACGGTTTTACAGTGGTTCTCCTCCTATCTCCAGGGACATTCGCAGTCGGTGTTGGCAGGAGGGCAGAGGTCGACCGCGAGGTCTCTCATTTGTGGAGTTCCTCAGGGGTTGGTCCTCTCGCCTCTCCTGTTCAACATCTATATGAAACCGCTGGGTGAGATCATTCGTGGTTTTGGAGTTGGGTATCATCAGTATGCTGATGATACCCAGCTTTTCCTTTTGACCCCAAACCACCCCAGTGATGCCCTCAACGTGATGTCCCATTGCCTGGAGGCGGTTCGGGTCTGGATGGGGAGGAACAGACTTCAACTCAACCCCGACAAGACCGAGTGGCTTTGCATACCTTCATCCCGGGTTTATTCGGACATTCCACCTCTCGCTATGGGGGGTGAACTATTACCCCCCGTAGATAGGGCTCGCAACTTGGGAGTCCTCCTAGATTCACGGCTCACCCTGGAAGATCATATAGGAGCTGTGACTAGGGGGGCTTTCGCCCAGGTTCGCCTGGTGCGCCAGTTGCGGCCCTATCTAAGCCGGGATGATCTATGCACGGTCACTCATGCGCTCGTGACCTCTCGACTAGACTACTGCAACGCTCTCTACATGGGGCTGCCCTTGAGGACCACCCGGAAGCTCCAACTGGTACAGAATGCAGCCGCGAGAGTTGTGTTGGGAGTCTCCCGATACTCCCACGTTACACCTCTGCTCCGTGAGCTGCATTGGTTACCAGTTGCCTTCTGGGTGAGATTCAAGGTACTAGTAATGGTATTCAAAGCCCTACATGGCAGGGGTCCGGAGTACCTGAGGGAACACCTGCTGCCGGCATCGACTTCCCTCTGCCCTGTGCGTTCCCACAGAGAGGGCCTCCTCAGGGTGCCACCGGTCAGAGAATGTCGACTGGTGGCCCCCAGGGGGAGATCCTTCTCTGTGGGCGCCCCGGAGCTATGGAACCAGCTACCGGTTGAGCTCCGGACGGCGCCCGACCTTCGCTCCTTTCGCCGCGAGCTAAAAACATACTTTTTTGAACAAGCTGGCCTGGCCTGATGAGGGGATTGGGGGGGGGGGTTTGCTATTGTTATTTTATTAGGTTTTAAAGATGTATTTTAGTATGTGGGCATTTATTTAATCTTCTTTTAACTTTTGTAATTTGTATTTTTATTCTTGCCCTGTTCACCGCCCTGAGTCCTTCGGGAGAAGGGCGGTATAGAAATAGTATTAAATAAATAAATAAATAAATAAATAAATAAATAAATAAATAAATAAATAAATAATTACAGAAGGTCTTCCAAAGACTCTGACTGGGGAGTAGCATATTCTTACCCAAAGAGGCCACATTCCGATGATTTTCCAGCATGACTTCCCAATGCAGTGCTTTTTGGTCAGCATCCAGCAGGGACCACTCCTCATTAGAGAAATACACAGCCACCTCCTTAAAGGACATAAGACCCTCCTGAATGAGAAGAAAACAGAAGAATAATCAGGAGGATTTTCAAGATCTATCCTATTGTTTAAGTGATTATCAGCAAACATATACATTTCAGGTCATTCAGTGAAATAAATCACACTTTTTGTCTGGATCTGTCTGTTTGTCAATCTACCCCCATCCATCAGCAAGACTTTCAGCATCTGGAGAGAATCAACTGGAATGGGCCTTGGAAACCCCATCTATCACTCGCTGCCATACACCCAGCGTTTGCCGAAGAAAATACAGGTGGGGTTCTTTTTACCATTTAAGTGAAAGGCTTGTGTTGTCTCCAGAACAAACAATCTTGTTGTTGTTAGCTGCGAAGTCGTGTCTGACCCATCGCGACCCTATGGACAATGTTCCTCCAGGCCTTCCCGTCCTCTACCATCTTCTGGAGTCCATTTAAGCTCACGCCTACTGCTTCAGTGACTCCATCCAGCCACCTCATTCTCTGTTGTCCCATTATTCTATTGCCCTCCATCTTTCCCAGCATTAGACTCTTCTCCAGTGAGTCCTTCCTTCTCATTACGTGGCCAAAGTATTTGAGTTTTAGCTTCAGGATCTGGCCTTCTAAAGAGCAAACAATCTTATGCACGCTCAAAACCTTCATTGAAGTTGTTTGAGAGGCACCCAAGGATTTACACGGGTGTCATCAATAGACAAAGGCACACAAGCCCTGTTTTGGCTGCTCCACAGATTACAAGGAATTTACTGCTTGTATCCCAACCCAATGGCTGAAGAAGAGATTGTTTGGCCCCAAATTCCAGGCACAAATCAGAGTATTAGAAATTCCTTTAAAGGCTGAAGGGCCTTGATTTGGCCACCCTCTTTGGATTTTAACAGTCTGCTTCATCTTTTAACCTGGTCCCATTATTTTTCTTATCACTGGCTATAAAGAAGGCGTTTTAGAAGCCGTAAGGTGCCAATGTGATTCTTTCCATTATAGAGTAGCCTTGCCTAATTGCACGTCAAAAAATTAACAATAGGATCACGATTCAGCAAACTTTAAAACTGTGAAAATTTTATTTTTCATTATCCCTCTCTTACTTGAGTTGGAGTTTCAACCACACTTTCAGCAGCATCGTAGAAAGGAGTCAGATTCGTTCTATTCATCCCTGTGAGGGAGACAGAATTTTTAAATGGTTAATTAATAAAATAACAGGAGACATTCTAGAGAAGAGGAGACGTAGAGATGGTAAGATAGCTGGGACCTCTCTTGGGAATGGGTGGACTTGATTACCATCTGAGATGTCCTGAGTTGCAGATTCCTGATGGATCTTCCGGGAAAACAGCTCCCGAGGGGAATTTGATAGATTCCGCCTTCTCACAGGACCTCTGGTTTGCAGAGTGAAAGACTTGAAATAGGAGGAAGGAAAAAAGAAAAATAAATAAGACCCCACAAAACATGAAGAGGATTCTTCTTCTCTAAAAACAACTTCAATGCCCCAATATCTCTCAGTGAGCCTAGAATGTAAGAAAGGAACAGCTGTCCCAAGTCTATCTTGTAGAGTGGATAATGGAACAATGTCCTAGCAAAACATCTCCACATATTATGAAGAGCAGCGAAGTAGGAAAGGGAGGTGTGAAAAATTCACACACATTCTTTATTCCCTTCTGGACTTCCAAGGTGAAGGTCTCTCACCTGCAATTCGTTTTGCTCCTTCTGCTCCTCTGCCTGACTCATGAGGAAGCCTTCCGCCAGGGCCACCACTTGGGAGCTGGTCTCTGCTCCACACTCCCGCAACCAGTTTGCCATCTGTGGGGGCAGAAGGGCCAGGAGCTGCTCCAGAACAACCAGGTCCAACATTTGGGTTTTAGTGTGCTTTTCTAACCTTAGCCACTGACTATAAAAGTTGTAGAGTCGGCTGCAAAGTCCTCGGGGACCTTCAGTCTCCTGGTATTGGATGTCTCTGAAGTTCCAGGGCTGAATCTCTGAATGGATGAAGGTTTTGTTCTCCAGCATCTTCTGCCAGGTTCTTGCCCAGATCTTCCCACAGCTGCCAGGCTCACTTGCTAAAGGTTGTTTCTGCATCCTTTGTCTTGTCCTGGAAGGAAATTCCATATAGGTCAGACGAATCTTGTGGATCTCCAAACACCTTTCAATTCATAGGATTATCCCTGTAGCTGCAGGATTGACCAAAAAGGCTATCCAAGTTTTTCGCCCAAGAGTTGACTTTTTGTTGTTAGGAAGGTTGTTGAGATGCCTCTAGTTTCTGCATCTGAGATGGAAAAGAAAATAAATTCAAAAAATGAGAAGGTGGTGGATTTAACCACTGAACAACATTCATCCTCATGACAGCAAAGCTGGTAAAGGACCGCAGGGGTATTGAGCAAATGGACCCTCTGGATATTTGTGTGTCTGTCTGTTCATCAAGTGTGGTGCAAAATATGGTCCTAGTGTCCATCAAGACATGGAATATTTTATGTTTTATATTTGGAGGATTTTCTCATTCTTTTCCCCTTGAAGGATAGGCTAGCTTTTTTCCAAATTTAAGATCTACATATACCCTACACTTAAGAGTTCATAAAGATGCCAGAAATTAAGGAGCTTAAAAACTGGAATGGAATACAGAATTTTGACACATGTTTCTTGTGCTTTATATTGAGACATTTAGTCATTAGACATTCATTAAGGATGTTCCCCACTCTTGTCTTTAAGTTTGTATGTTTGGTGGCTCAGTGGGTTAGGACGCTGAGCTTGTCAATCAGAAGGTCGGCAGTTTGGCGGGTCGAATCCCGAGTGCCGCATAACAGAGTGAGTGCCTGTTACTCGTCCCAGCTTCTGCCAACCTAGCAGTTCGAAAGCATGTAAAAATGCAAGTAGAAAAAGAGGGACTACTACAGTGGGAAGGTAACAGCGTTCTGTGCACCTCTAGCATCTAGTCATGCTGGCCACATGACCACGGAGACGTCCTCGGACAAGCACTGGCTCTTCGGCTTTGAAACAGAGATGAGCACCAGCCCCTAGAGTCGGAAACGACTAGCACGCATGTGCAGGGGAACCTTTACCTTTACTGTACCAAGTGACTGGAGCCAGAGAAGAGGTACGGAGGAAGTTCCAAAAATGGCTCATGCCAAGAAAGAAAACTTTATCTTTTGTCAGAGAGTGAGGAAAAGGAAGACGACCCGGGAAGGAGCAACATTCTAACAATGACAGGAAGGTTGAGTTCACATCAGATGAAATGCCAAGGAAATGACCCTGGTTTAGGATGCTCACTTCCTGTTTTTCAGCACTTGCTTTTTGGGAACAAAGGCTGCTTCACACAATTTGCTTTGACTCCAAGCTGGTTAACCAACCGTACAGGCAAAGTTCACATGAAACTCAGGGCTTGAAAGAACACCCACCCTCTTAAGCATGGAGGATCTGATCTTAGTTTATTCTTTGTCTCCAGAAGAAGCATGAAACTGAAGGGTTCTGTAACTGGAACTTGAAAAAGAAACAAATTGTGTAGCCTTGCCTAACTATTGCTATCTGGCTTTTGTATTCAGCATTTTCGCAGGGACAAATTTCATGTGAGCGTGGGAAACATGTACACGTGATGTTCTGAAGGAGGGAATAAGGGAATGTACAGGAATGATTGAGGTCTTCCTTAGATTGTAATAACTGCGTTGTCTGATTTTCATTGGCTAACAAAATTTATAAAGCAACGCATACTAACTTTGTAAGGTGTGGCACTTCTGAACGCAACTGCTGCCAGTGTTCAGACTGTGTTCCCACCCAGGACTTATTCTGATAAAAAATGAAGTACTTATTTCTTTAAGAAGCCTCTGCTTGAGTTCTCATGGAGTTCTCCTGATTGGATTTTTATGATTCCTCAAGTTTTGCCAAGGCCCAGTGACCTTACAAAACATTTGCAGCTTATGTATCCAAAATGGAAAATCAAAGGATCAGGAAGACAGGGTAACTAATTTAACTAGCGAGACTCCATTCCCAAAGAAAACTTTACAAGAAGAAAATGTTATAAAACCACTAAAGTCAGTGAGGAAAGTGGGGAATGCAATTAGGTACTTTAACTTCTGTGCAGCTGGGGCATATTCTGACAAATCTTTCTTGATCAGCTATCAAAGACTCAAAATACTGTACTGGACAAATACATTTAAAAGACGTTTTGAATTTCTCTTTTCTGGTTATTCATTTTAATGATTTCAAAAGTCAGTCCGAGTTAAGAACACTCTTTAAAACACTAAATATCTCAGGTCAGAAAACAGCAATCGAGAGGAGATCTATATCAATCGATTTCATGAGAAAATAAATCAACCTTTGAACATAAGAGTGTAGGTTTAGACAGCAGGACCCCATTAATCATCCTTTGGGAACTTGAGAAGCCTGAATTAACAAGCCACCATCCGATACACACGAGCCATTGACAGCCTAACATCACCTTCTGATTCCTGCCACTCCGACAAACACCTTCCCCACTTCTTAGCCTTAATCCACATTTTTCCAAACAAGGACAAATGAAGACAAACATGGATTTCCATTCCCAGACTTAATAATAATAATAATAAAGTTGGAAGGGACCTTGGAGGTCATCTAGTCCAACCCCCTGCTCAGGCAAGAAACCTTATACCATTTCAGGCAAATGGCTTGGCAAATGGTTTGGGAGACACCGGCCCAACCGGGCACTGAGTGCGAATTCTGCGTCTCAACCCCACTTGCGTCTCCTTCCCTACAGCCTCTCCCTCTTTCGTTTGCCGGCAGAGCCCCTTTTAGATCGGGTGGGGGGGGGGAGGAGAAGACGGGGAAGCAGCTCCCCAGTCACGGTCTTCCCACCCGGGGCCCTGGATTTGCACCCGGAGCCCGCGGGGGGACTTCCGGCCAGGCTCCCCTCCCCCCATGCAGAGGCTCCCCCCAGAAAAGGGGGGGAACGGCCCCTCCCTTCTGGCGACCCCCATTTCTCTCCTTTGCTCCACTCGCTCCCTTGCCGGGCTCCTGCATGGGAAAGGGCGGCAGGGGAACATGGGACCGCGGACTCCCACCCCGGGGGAAAACTTGACCCGTCTCCACGCTCGCCTCCAACGCGGGTCTCCTTTGCACGGGCAGAGCCGACACTCACGGAACTCAGGAGTCTCGTCTGCAGCCTCTGCGCCTCCCGCAAAAGCCCCGTCCCCGCCTCTCAGCGGAGGGAGGTGGAAAAGAGAAAGAACAGCTGCTTCCCACGGACGACCCAGGCAACAAGTGCCTTGTTCTGGCTAAAGCTTCCCGCGCATGCTCTGTTTCCCCCTTAGTCTGACGGCACCCGCTGGTGGACTCTGCCCGAGATACCAGGATTTTCGGAACGGGCGGGAAAGAGAAAGAGCCTTCTGTGGGGAAGTGGAGGGCAAGGATGATGGACATGGGAGTAGGAGGAGAGGTTCCTTGCCCAAAAAGGCGTCGGTGTCTCCAGAGGCCGCAGCTTCTCCATCTTCCTGTCCAGGAACCCGTCTGTGGAGAAAAATCTCCCCGGAGGATTTGAACTCGCTTCCCTCAAGAACAGCTGCCCTGAAGGCTCCGCAGAGATTGGAGGAGGCCTCAAAAAGGGCACAAATCCTCTCAGAAAAAGCCAGGCAGTCAGAAGACGAGGACCAGGAGCTTCTCTGGGAAACACAATTTGTGTCTTGCGGTCGTTGTGAACTTCAGCCTGAAGGGGAGGAAGAACATGGGACATGGGCAGGGAAGCCGCAACTGGGGAAATGTGTTTATTTCTCTATTTCTGTATCTACCACCTACCGTCGTCCAATTCTTGGCTACAGATGCCTCAGGGTCGCCGATGTGGAATTCGTAGTCTAGTTGAAATAAACAATCACAAGCCAAAACATCCAAGAGAAAATGATGGAAATTTATATGTACTTCTTCGCAAAAGGGGTGCTCCTTGTGCATGCAAGCACACTGTGGACACACCCCAAATCTATAATATTCGTTCTTTATATTCTCCATTGCCATTACACATTTACCTCCCTCTTTTTCATTGCCTTAATAATCATACTGTAATCATGTCGTGGCCACCTATCCAAGGCTTCTAAAGTGAATACATTACCTCCGCCCCTGATTACATCTCCCACTACTCTAATTTTATCACCACTCCCCCCCCCCAGCCCTTATTTATGAATTTCAATTTGTGGTTGTTAGACCTAGGGGTTGTCTCTAAAGTTACTATCATATCAGTAAATTCTGGTTAGGACCGGTTTTCAGCTAGCAGAGACCTTCCTACATACAATCCTCAAACTTCAAGCTACGCTCCTGAGATTAAAATATATACAATGTATTTGCTTCACAGTCTCTAGCATGTCTTCTCACAGTTCTGTAAAAACAATAAGCTCTTTTTCCCCCACACCGGGAAGGCCGAGTGGCTTCTTGAACCAAGGAAAGGATGCTGAAGGGAATGAAAAAGCTGCTCCAAAGTAGGGGAAAAGCTGAAACTAGTGGATGTTCCAGAAATTTTACCTCACAACGAGGCTTCTTGGAGGAGAAATGAAGAGGGGGAAACAGCATTTGTGACTGGAGAAAAGGTGGAATTGCAAAAGGATGGAAAGCAGAGATGGAATAGAGAATATAACATCAAAACATCGGAGTGGGGAAATGAGGAAAAATGTTTTTTATTTAGGGTAATACCAAAAAACCCTCAGGAAATACAAGTAGGAAACTTAAGACCTTTGTAGAGTTTAAGGCAACTGGGATGTCTCTAGATCATGAATAAAAAGAAAAGTACAATTGTCGTCTAATTTTATATGGCTGCCATTCTGATTTCCATTTCTTTAGTAATGAAAAATTGGACAATAATCGGCAGAAAACTGGAATTGGTGCCTCTTCTCCATATTGACACAGAATCATCAGGGGTACTATCTGAATAAAGAGCCTCAACCCAGCAGGAGCCTCTGAAACTCAAGAGGTTTGTCACCCATCCAAACCTTCCCCAAAAAATTGTGATTAGCAATTCTTAGGGCTTTTCTTATTGTAGTACATTAAGCAGCTACAAAGACAGCATTTGTTTTTAGTTACAAAAATTATTGTTGTTGTTGTTAGCTGCGAAGTCGTGTCCGACCCATCGCGACCCTATGGACAACGTTCCTCCAGGCCTTCCTGTCCTCTATTTATTTGAAGTGGAAATGTGCAAGGCTATTTGATTATAACTAAAGGAATCACGTTGGCACCTTTCAGCTTCTAAAACGCTTTGTTTATAGCCAGTGATAAGAAAAGTAATGTTGTTGTTAGCTGCGAAGTTGTGTCCGACGCATCGCGACCCTATGGACAACGTTCCTCCAGGCCTTCCTGTCCTCTACCATCTTCTGGAGTCCATTTAGGCTCACGCCTACTGCTTCAGTGACTCCATCCAGCCACCTCATTCTCTACTGTCTCCTTCTTCTATTGCCCTCAATCTTTCCCAGCATTAGGCTCTTCTCCAGTGAGTCCTTCATTTTCATTAGGTGGCCAAAGTATTTGAGTTTTAGCTTCAGGATCTGGCCTTCTAAAAAGCAGTCAGGGTTGATCTCCTCTAGGACTGACCGGTTTGATCGCCTTGCAGTCCAATCTTATCCATGCTCAAAACTTTCATTAAAGTTGTTTGAGAGCCACCCAGGGATTTACATGCCTGTCATTAACAGACAAAGACGCACAAGCCCTGTTTCGGCTGCTCCTCAGATTACAAGGAATCCACTGCTTGTACCCCAAGCCTCTGCGCCTCCTGGAAAGACCTCGATCCAGGCTCACAGAGGGACAAAATAGACTTGTACTAATGGAAAAGCGCAGGGTATGCTCAGTTCTCTCCTGCTGAGCGCGCCTCCTGGTGGATTCGGCGCAAAGTGCCAGGATTCCCGGAAAGGGCAGGAAAGACAGGCGTCTGTAGGGAAGGGCAGGGATGATGGGCATGGGAGTAGGAGGAAAGGCATCGGCATCTCCAGAGGCAGTAGCTTCTCCATCTTTGTGTCCAGGAACAGTCTGTGGACATGGAGAGCAATCTCCCTTGAGGATTTACACTCACTTTCCTCAAGAACAACTGCCCTGAAAGCTCTGCAAAGATTGGAGAAATCTCAAAAAGGCCCAAATTCTGTCAGAAACGGCCAGGCGGTCAGAAGACGAAGACCAGGAGCCTCTCTGGGAAACACAATTTGTGTCTTGTGGTTGTTGTGAACTCCAGCCTGAAGGGGTCAAATGGGACACAGGCAGGGAAGCCACAACTAGCTGTCCAGTATCTTCTTAAAAACCTCCAGTGTTGGAGCATTCACCACCTCTGGAGGCAGGTTATTCCACTGATTAATTGTTCTAACTGTCAGGAAGTTTCTCCTTGGTTCTAGGTTGCTTCTCTCCTTGACTAGTTTCCATCTGTTGCTTCTTGTCCTGCTTTCAGGTGCTTTGGAGAATAGCTTGACTCCCTCTTCTTTGTGGTAGCCCTTGAGATATTGGAACACTGCTATCATGTCACCCCTCACTCTTCTCTTCGTTAAACTACACATACCCAATTTCAGCAACCGTTCCCTATGTTTTAGCCTCCAGCCCCCTAATCATCTTTGTTGCTCTTCTCTGTACCCTTTCTAGAGTCTCAACATCTTTTTTACATCGTGGTGACCAAAACTGGATGCAGTATTCCAGGTGTGGCCTTACCAAAGCATTGTAAAGTGGTATTAGTACTTCACTTGATCTTGTTTCTATCCCTCTGTTAATGCAGCCTAGCACTGTGTTGGCTTTTTTGGTAGCTGCAGCACACTGCTGGCTCATATTGAAGTGATTGTCTACTAGGACTCCAAGATCCCTCTCAGTTACTACTATTGAGCAAGGTACCACCTACTATACCTGTGCATTTGATTTTTCCTGCCTAAATGTAGAACCTTACTTTTTTCACCATTGAATTTCATTTTGTTAGATAGTGCCCAGTGTTCGAGTCTGTCCAGATCCTTCTGTATCTTAAGCCTATCTTCTGGAGTATTGGCTATCCTGCCAGCTTGGTGTTGTCTGCAAATTTGATGAGTTCCCCATCTATCCCCTCATCCAAATCGTTGATGAAGATGTTGAAGAGCACTGGGCCCAGAACAGAGCCCTGGGGCACTGAATATGGGAACTACATCAGCTCTCTTCCAGTTTGTTAGATAATGCCCAGTGTTCGAGTCTGTCCAGATCCTCCTGTATCGTGTGTGTGTGTGTGTGTGTATGTGATTATTCTCTCATACCATCAGAGGATTTTTGACCGAAAAAAGTTCCCTGCTTCTGTATTCATACTGGATGACTTAGGTCTCAAGCTTTTCACAGTGGACCTCCTCACATTGCAGAGGAAGTTCACATTCTCATTTCTACTATAGAGGAAGAAAGATTTAAAGTTTTATCTTGAAGAGATGCATCAGGGAGTTCACATGGTGTAATAAGATGGAGGTTAGTTGTCATTGTGAGTTTGGGGGTGGGAGCATGAAGAGAGGCTCAGCTAATCTCAATGTATACATGGTTGTACTTTTAGACAATAAAGGTTCATTCAGCTCCGTCTGCTTCTTGCAGAAGCAACACCTATTAAATGTCTGCCTGATCACATCCCTCCTAGGGAAATCATTTTCCTGCTCAACATTGGGATACCATTCTCAAGTGAACCCCTTCTCCAAACTAAATACACTGAGGTAGACATTGTAAATCCAGTGGGTTTTTTGTACCATTAAGTATGTTAGAAGATCTGATATTACATTGTCAACAGATGTTTCCTTTTTGAACATTCTTGTAATTTAGCACAATATCCCAAGACGTTTCCAGTTTCAGCATCTTACAATTCATTATATAACTTCTACTGATAGCTATACCAAGCTTAGGTGCAAAACCATTGCTACTTAAACTGCTCTATTAATAAAATATCTTCTTTAGCATCACATTTAATTTGTCATTTATATTTTGCTATAGCTTCTGTAAGTATTTCCTGATTTATGCCTTCCCCTTCCCAATAGTATGCCTGAAATGATATTTTGCATAAATGTGAAACAGAATTACTATGGAACATTCGGCCATGGGTCTCCTTGAAGATTTTTTCTTATTTTACAGACTTATAGAGCTTCTACACTATGTGGGTCCTTTTATGGTAGTTAAGATAACTGTTCAAAATAAAACATTTTCCACACAACATGCATTTATAGGGCTTCTCCTCGGTGTGAGTCCTTGTATGAGAACTAAGTTGAGCTCTATAAATAAAGGTCCTTCCACACTCCATGAATTTATAAGGCCTTTCCCCTGTGTGGATCATTTCATGTATGGAAAGATTTCTGAGTGACCTCAAGCATTTTCTACAATGTGCATTTGTAGGTCTTCTCTCGTGTGGATCCTTTTATGTGAAGCAAGTCCTCTACTGTTAGTAAAGCTCTTTCCACATTCCACGCATTCATAAGGCTTCTCCCCTGTATGAATCCGGTAATGCAAAGTAAGAGAAGTACTACAAGTGAAGCTCTTTCCACACTCCATGCATTTAAAGGGCTTCCCCCCGGTGTGGGTTCTTTTATGGTTGTTAAGATAACCAATTGTAATAAAAGCCTTACCACACTCCATGCATTTATAAGGCTTTTCTCCTGTGTGGATCCTTTTATGGTAAGTAAGACCATTGCTATGAGTAAAGTTCTTTCCACACTCCATGCATTTATAGGGCTTCTCCCCTGTGTGGATCCTTTTATGGGTAGTAAGATTATTCCTGTGAGTAAAGGTCTTTCCACACTCCATGCATTTATAGGGCTTCTCTCCTGTGTGGATCCTTGTATGAGAATTAAGATTAGTTCTATCAATAAAGGTCTTTCCACACTCCATGCATTTAAAGGGCTTCCCCCTGGTGTGGATCCTTTTATGGTAGTTAAGATAACCAATTGTAATAAAAGCCTTACCACACTCCATGCATTTATAAGGCTTTTCTCCTGTGTGGATACTTTTATGGTAAGTAAGACCGTTAATCTGAGTAAAGTTCTTTCCACACTCCATGCATTTATAGGGCTTCTCCCCTGTGTGGATCCTTTTATGGGTAGTAAGATTACTGCTGTGAGTAAAGGTCTTTCCACATTCCATGCATTTATAGGGCTTCTCTCCTGTATGGATCCGGTAATGAGTAGTAAGAGAAGTACTAAAAGTGAAGGTCTTTCCGCACTCCATGCATTTATAGGGCTTCTCTCCTGTGTGGATTCTTGTATGTGAATTAAGATTAGTTCTTTGAAGAAAGGTCTTTCCACACTCCATGAGTTTATTGGGCTTTTCTCCTGTGTGGATCCTTGTATGTGAATTAAGATTAGTTCTTTGAAGAAAGGTCTTTCCACATTCCATGCATTTATAGGGCTTCTCTCCTGTATGGATCCAGTAATGCGAAGTAAGAGAAGTACGAAAAGTGAAGGTCTTTCCGCACTCCATGCATTTATAGGGCTTCTCTCCTGTGTGGATCCAGTAATGCGAAGTAAGAGAAGTACGAAAAGTGAAGGTCTTTCCACACTCCGTGCATTTATAGGGCTTCTCTCCTGTGTGGATCCTTTTATGTGAATTAAAATAAGTTCTATCAATAAAGGCCTTTCCACACTCCGTGCATTTATAGGGCTTCTCTCCTCTATGGATCCAGTAATGCGAAGTAAGGGAAGTACTAAAAGTGAAGGTCTTTCCGCACTCCATGCATTTATAGGGCTTCTCTCCTGTGTGGATTCTTTTATGTGAATTAAGATAAGTTCTATGAAGGAAGGTCTTTCCACACTCCGTGCATTTATGTGGCTTCCCTCCTGGGTGGCCTCTTTTTTGAGATGTACGGGACCCACTTCTATGAGGAAGAGACAAGGTCCATTTGTCATTATTTCTATTGTTGCTGGATACCTTGGTTTCAATTTGATTGTGTTTATTTACATCTAATTTCTTTATGAATTGTTTTATACATTTTCCAATATATTTGTTATTTATTTTACGTTCCTGGGCCACAGAAGCTTTCGTTGGTGCATGAACAGAAGATGAACTTTTCTGATTGGAAATATTTTCCTGGTTTTTCTCATGGCTCTCTACTTCCATTAGAATTATAGGGTTCTTCGTATCGTATCCACGAGTGATCATTTGGAATAGTTCCCAGGAATCTTCATCTTCCTCCCCATTATTACCTTCACAAGAAAATGAAAATGAAAATAATTTTAGGGGAAAAGAGCACAGCGTAGGAACTTTGAATTTAATGAAAAGCCAACTACTTCAATCTTCTAAGATGCAGACAAGTCCTTCAAGAATTTGATCTGAACTGAAAATCTAATTATATAGAAACCCCCAATTGGTTATCCATATTAGAGATATTCATGCACCCCAAATTCATAAATTTAGGAAAAGTAATCACATATAAATATCTCTTAGACAAAAATGGAGACCTGAAAACAAGAAAAAGACTATTAGAAGACGGTATAGAGTTGGAATGGTGGGCATACTTACAAATACAGTCACGTATAGAAAAGACAAAAAAGAACCAGGGATAAAAGAGCCTTGGTGGAGCAGTGGGCTAATGCCTCCTTAATAAGTAACACCAGCTGCCTGCAATTAGTGCAGGTTCGAGTCCCACCAGGCTCAAGGTTGACTCAGCCTTCCATCCTTCCGAGGTAGGTAAAATGAAGACCCAGATTGTTGGGGGCAATAAGCTGACTTTGTAATAATGCCGCTTGTGGGGGGGGGGCGAAAGCCCTAATAAGCAGGCATATACATAGAATGAAGGCTACTGCTAAGCACATTGATTTGTGCTTTAGATTGTAAACCGCCCTGAGTCTTCGGAGAAGGGCGGGATATAAATGGGATTAAAAAATTTTTTTAGAGCATACACAATTAGATAAAATCCTTCTAGGAACAGAAGACCAAATGATAAAAAACATATATCAATATCTATTAGAACAGGATTTGTTAGAAGAACAGGTAAAAGAAACAATGTTAACCTGGAGTAGAAATTTTGGTTACAGTATTGACCTAGATAATTGGCAATCACTATGGGATAGAAATAGGAGGTTAACGCTAGCCACCTCCTATAAAGAGAATCTGTACAAGATGTTTTGTAGATGGCACCTTCCCCCTACAAGGTTAGCAAAAATAAATTAAAAAATTTCACCGACGTGCTGGAAATACAGAAGGCTTCCAGGGACTTATCATATGTGGTGGGAATGTTTAAAAGCGCAAAATTTTTGGCAGCGGATAAAAAATTGGTTGGAAGAAATATTACTACAAAAAATTGATTTAAAACCAGAAACCTTCTTATTAGGGATTATTAATGATAAACTCAAGAAAGCATCTTTCTACTTATTATTGCATATTTTAACCCAGCAAGACTGGCATATGCCCAAAAATGGAAAAGAAAGGAAACACCCACTGAAGAAGAAATAATAGATAAAATTTTATCCTGCACCGAAATGGACAGGTTAACCCTAGAGATTAAAAATAAGACTGAAACAGAGTATTATGAAATTTGGAAAAATTTGTATGATTGGTTAGAGATAAGGAGGATCACTGAGATGACTATTGTTTGATTGGTTGATAACATGAGGACTTATTAGCACCTATATCAGGACACAACTGAAAGATATGTAAATATAACACTGACGACTGAAAGACAGTTTACTAAAAAAATTGCAGATGTTATATGTACAGTTTGTTATACCCTGTCCTGTCATAGAATGTATTTTAAGTTTTTGTTTTTTGTTTTTGTAACATAAGGTAATACTAATAGTAGTGTTGTAGCCAGGGAAGTCGAATCATGTCCACTTTTGTTTTTAAATGTACATTTAATAAAATTTTCTAATAAAAAAAAGAATTTGATCTAAACTTCCTTGATTAAAATTTTGGAAGATAAATCTAGATTTGTATGACAAGGGAAAAAACATAAGATTGAATATCAGATTTTCCCAGTTTCCAAGGAAACGGGATGATTTGGTTTGCCCAATTTGAAATTGGACTTTGTAGTCTACTGTGCGGTTGGGATAAGAAATGGAGGTTTCTCAGAAATAAGAGAATTTTAGAACTAGAAAGGCATGAAGTGGTTTGGAGGTCATGGATATTTCTGGTACGATACATTTAGCATAAATCTACATTTTAAATCCATAATGTTAGAAATACTGCATTGAGAATATGAAACAGATATAAACTCAGGCTGTGCCCCAAAACATCTTTATGACTCTCAGCAGAAAAAAATAAGGAGGAAAAGACAATGATAAAAGATAACATGTCGAGAGGCATTAGAACTTGAGCTGTGAGAATACCAAATTAAGTCAATGGAAAAAGAATATAGTTTTCATATTATCAGAAAAATTCTAGGTAGATAAAGGAAACTATAGTATTGAACAACATAAAATACAATTTGAATCTCAGTTGTGTACAAAAGATGTAATTGCTAAAACCTGTAAAACGGCTGAAGAATATGAACAGAAAAATATTCAAAAGTGTAGAAATGTACCTCAGACTTATATTGGAAAAGTATGCAAGACAAAGAATCATTTTGTTATGCTTTGGTGGACTTGTAAAATAGCTAGAAAAGTTTGGATTCAAAGATATTCAATGATACAGAGAACTTTAAAGGTTAATATCCAACTTAAATCAGAACACTTTATTTTGGCACTAATCAACAGTCGTAAAAGATTATTTCCAAATATGATAACCGTAGTGAGACTATTATACACAAAATCTGGAAGGGCTCTACATAACTAGAATGGTGGAATGGTTGGGGAAGATGACAGAATTCCCAATGATGACTAAATTGACTCTAATTAGGCAAAGGATAGTATCTATATTTATTAGTGATTGGAAATCCCTGATGGGCTTTTTGGTGAAAAAAAGAAAATATGAACTTGTGATTAAACCTGCGTTTGAAGATTAGAAAGGATAAATTATATATTGTCTTTTCTTTTTTAATTTTATCATACTTTTTCTTACATATTATTTATCACATTACTCCATCTTTTTTATTTCCTCTTCAGAACTTGTAGTTTTTGTTCCGATAAAAAGTCTTGCATATTCTTACCCAAAGAGGCCACGTTCCTATGATTTTCCAGCATGACTTCCCGATGCAGTGCTTTTTGGTCGGCATCCAAGTGAGACCACTCCTCTTCAGAGAAATATACAGCCACCTCCATAAAAGACACGAGACCCTCCTGAATGAGAAGAAAACAGAAGAAAAATCAGGAGGATTTTCAAGATCTGTCCTATTGTTTGTTGTTGTTGTTAGTTGCGAAGTCGTGTCCGACCCATCGTGACCCTATGGACAACGTTCCTCCAGGCTTTCCTGTCCTCTACCATCTCCTGGAGTCAATTGAAGCTCACGCCTCCTGCTTCAGTGACTCCATCCAGCCACCTCATTCTCTGTCGTTCCCTTCTTCTATTGCCCTCAATCTTTCCCAGCATGAGGCTCTTCTCCAGCGAGTCCTTCCTTCTCATTAGGTGGCCAAAGTATTTGAGTTTTAGCTTCAGGATCTGGCCTTCTAAAGAGCAGTCAGGATTGATCTCCTCTAGGACTGACCGGTTTGATCGCCTTGCAGTCCAAGGGACTCGCAGGAGTCTTCTCCAGCACCAGAGTTCAAAGGCCTCAATTCTTTGGTGCTCAGCCTTTCTTATGGTCTTACTTTTCTTATCACTGGCTATAAACAAAGCGTTTTAGAAGCTGAAAGGTGCCAACGTGATTCCCTTAGTTATAATCAAATAGACTTGCACATTTCCACTTCAAATAATGAATAAAAAGATCACTATTCAGCAAACACTGACACTGAAAATTTCATTTTTCGTTATCCCTCTCTTACTTGAGTTGGAGTTTCAACCACTCTTTCAGCAGGACCATAGAAAGGAGTCAAATTCGTTCTATTCTTCCCTGTGAGGGAGACAGAATTTTTAAATGGATAATTAATCAAATAGCAGGAGACATTATAGAGAAGAGATAAAGAATGTAAGACAGCTGGGACCTCTCTTGGCAATGGGTGGACTTTTGATTACCATCTAAGATGTCCTGACTTGCGGATTCCTGATAGATCCTCCGGGAAAACAGCTCCTGAGGGGGATTGGATGGATTCCTCCTTCTCATAGGATCTCTGGTCTGCAGAGGGAAAGACTTGAAATAGGAGGCAGGAGAAAAGACAAATAAATAAGACCTCACAAAAAATGAAGAGGATTCTTCTTCTCTAAAAACAACTTCAATGCCCCAATAGCTCCCAAAGAGCCTAGAACAGGGGTGCCAAACTCAATTTCATTGAGGGCCGCATCAGCATTGTGGTTGCCCTCAGGGGGCCGGGTGGGTATGGCCAGGGTGGGCGTGGCCTACTGGCTGGGCGTGGCTAGAGTGTGTATGGCCTACTGGGTGGGCATGGCCAGCTCTACATTGTTCGCATCAAGGGTGCCTATGGGGGCCTGGGCAGGAGTGGGACAGATCTGGGGGTCTCTGGTAGGAGAGTCTCTGGGCCAGGGCCAAGGCAGTGGGGGCCAGTCCCTCACTGTTTCCAGGATGGCTTTGCGGGCCGCATGAAACCACTTCGCGGGCGGATCCAGCCCCCGGGCCTTGTGTTTGACATGTCTGGCCTAGAATGTAAGAAAAGAACAGCTGTCTCCAGTCTATCTTCTAGAATGGATAATGGAACAATGTCCTGCAAGAATTAGTAAAACATTTCCACATATTATGAAGAGCAAAGAAGTAGGGAAGGGAGGGGTGAAAATTCACACACATTCTTTATTCCCTTCTGGACTTCCAAGGTGAAGGTCTCTCACCTGCAATTCGCCTTGCTCCTTCTGCTCCTCTGCCTGACTCATGAGGAAGCCTTCCGCCAAGGCCACCGCTTGGCAGCTGGTCTCTGCTCCACACTCCCGCAACCAGTTTTCCATCTGTGGGGGCAGAAGGGCCAGGAGCTGTTCCAGAACAACCATGTCCAACATTTGGGTTTTACTGTGCTTTTCTAACCTCAGCCACTGACTATAAAAGTTGTGGAGTTGGCTGCAAAGTCCTCGGGGACCTTCAGTCTCCTGGTATTGGATGTCTCTGAAGTTCCAGGGCTGAATCTCTGAACGGATGAAGGTTTTGTTCTCCAGCATCTTCTGCCCATTTTTTGCCCAAATCTTCCCATAACAGCCAGGTTCAACGGCAGAGGGGCCTTTTCCAGGTTCCCCACTTGTTAACAGTTTTTTATGCATCCTTTGTTTGCCCAGGAAGGAAATTCCAGATAGGTCAGAGGAATCTTGTGAATCTCCAAACATCTTTCAATTCATAGGACTATTCCGGTAACTGCAGGACTGACCACGAAGGCTACCCAGGCTCTTCACCCAAGATCTAACTTTTTGTTGCCAGGAAGGTTTTTGAGATGACTCTAGTTTCTGCATCTGAGATAGAAAAGGAAATAAATTCAAAGCATGAGAAGGTGGTGGACTTAATCACTGAATAACATTCATCTTTACGGAAGGGAGTCTTTTGCTGAGCTGGTAAAGGATTGCAATAGGGACACGGTGGCTCAGTGGGTTAGGACGCTGAGCTTGTCAATCAGAAGGTCGGCAGTTTGGCAGGTCGAATCCCGAGCGCCGCGTAACAGTGAGCGCCTGTTACTCATCCCAGCTTCTGCCAACCTAGCAGTTCGAAAGCACGTAAAAATGCAAATAGAAAAATAGGGACCACTACGATGGGAAGGTAACAGCGTTCCGTGCACCTTTGGTGTCTAGCCATGCTGGCCACATGACCACAGAAACGTCCTCGGACAAGCGCTGGCTCTTCGGCTTTGAAACAGAGATGAGCACCGGCCCCTAGAGTCGGAAACGACTAGCACACATGTGTAGGGGAACCTTGACCTTTACCTTTAAAGGATTGCAATAGCAATAGCAATAGCTCTTAGACTTATATATTGTTTCACTGTGATTTACAGCCCTCTCTAAGCAGTTTTCAGAGTCAGCATATTGCCCTGAACAATCTGGGTCCTCATTTTACTGACCTCGGAAGGATGGAAGGCTGTGTCATCCTTAAGTCAATGAGAATTAAAACTGCCAAACTACTGGGAGGTGTCAATCAGCAGAAGTAGCCTGCAGTACTGCATTCTAACCTCTGAGTATTTCTGTGTCTGTCTGTCCATCAAGTGTGGTAAAAAGAATATGGTGCTAGCTTCCATTAAGACATGGAATATTTTATATTGGAATATAAAATAAATGGTTTATATTTTGAGGATTTTCTATTTCTTTCTCCCCAACTTATGTTATTTGAGCTATAGATAGATAGATAGATAGATAGATAGATAGATAGATAGATAAAGATAGATAGATAGATAGATAGATAGATAGATAGACGGACAGATGAATAGATAGAGATATGGTCCTAGTTTCCATCAAGACATGGAATATTTTATATTGGAATATAAAATAAATGTTTTATATTTGTAGGATTTTCTATTTCTTTTTTGCCGGAAGGTAGGGTACGTTTCCCCCCCCCAAATTTAAGATCTACGTATACCCTACATTAGGGTTCATAAAGATGCCAGAACTCAAGGAGATTAGGAAACTAGAATGGAATACATAATTTTTACACATGTTTCTTGTGTTTCATATTGGGACATTTAGTCTTTAGACATTCATTAAGGATGTTCCCCACTCTTGTCTTTAAGATAAATAGAAAGATAGATAACCATTATTGCCATTTTTTTTTACTGTGGGCACAATGGCACACATTAAAAATGAAATTTTGTTGCTTGTTCTCAAATGTGTACACATACATAACACTCATATAAACATGCTATATACTACATATGCATATACCTTCACCCTTACATATAAATAGATATAAATATTAATCACTGTCCATCTTAAATGCATAGTGAAAGGAAGACGCTTGAGAATTCACAAGTTCAATACTGTATGGGACTGTAAGACTGTATGTTTGTAAGTAACTGGAGCCATATAGAAAAGGGAGAAGTTCCAGAAATGGCTCATCCCAAGAAAGAAAAGTTAACTTTTGTCAGGTGTCCTAGTGAGGAATAGAGAAAAAGAACCCCAACCTGGAATAATACTGAGTGAAATGATCCTGGGAATGAATAACATTCTAACAATGGCAGGAAGGTTGAGTGAAAAGATCCTGGTTTAGGATGCTCACTTTCTATTTTTCAGCACTTGCTTTTTGGGAACAAAGTCATACTAAAACACCAAGGCTGCTTCACACAATTTGCCCCAACTCCAAAATGGTTAACCAACCAGACAGGCAAAGTTCACATGAAACACAGGGCTTGAAACAACACACCTTAAAGTGATGTTCACCCACACTCTTAAGCATGGAGGATTTGATCCTAGTTTATTCTTTGTCTCTAGAATAAACAGTAAAGATTTGCAGTTTACATATCCAAAATGGAAAACCAAAGAAAGTACCAGGAAAACAGGGTGTCTAATTTAACTAGCAAAAATCCATCCCCAAAGGAAAAAAAATAAGATAATCTTATATATCCGCTAATGTCAGGGAAGAAAGCGGGGAATCCTATTAGGTACTTAAACTTCTGCGGAGCTGGGGCATATTCTGACGAATTCTTCATGATCAACTTGATAAAAGAAGACTCAAAATATTGGACAAAAACATTTAAAATGTGTTTTGGATTTCTGTTTCCTAGTTATTTATTCTAATGATTTCAAGAGAGAGTTAAAGAACAATCCTACAAACAATAAATGTCTCAAGTCACAAAGCAGCAACTGAGATGAGATCTACAGCATACAAATTGATTTCATGAGAAGATAAATCAACATGAGAAACTTTAGACAGCAGAACCCCATTAATTGAGCCTTGGTGGAGCAGTGGGCTAATGCCTCCTTAAGTAACACCAGCTGCCTGCAATTAGTGCAGGTTCGCGTCCCACCAGGCTCAAGGTTGACTCAGCCTTCCATCCTTCCGAGGTAGGTAAAATGAGGACCCAGATTGTTGGGGGCAATTAAGCTGACTTTGTAATAATGCCACTTGGGGGGGCGGGGCGAAAGCCCTAATAAGCAGGCATATACATAGAATGAAGGCTATTGCTAAGCACATTGTGCTTTAGATTGTAAGCCGCCCTGAGTCTTCGGAGAAGGGCAGGATATAAATGGGATTAAAATTAAAATTAAAAATCGTTCTGGCCCAAAACCCCTTTGGGAACTTGAGATGCCTGAATTAACAAGCCACCATCCGATACACAGAGGACGAACCCCCACCCCCCGAATGAATGAACCACTGAGAGCCTAACATGACCTTCTGATTCATGCCACTCCGACAAACGCCTTCCCCACTTCTTAGCCTCAATCCACGCTTTTCCAAACACGGACAAATGAAGACAAATAATGGACTTCAATTCCCAGACTTCAAGAGGTTTGGGAAACAACGGCCCAATGGGGCACCGGGTGCGAATGCTGCGTTTCAGCATTCCCTCCCTGCAGCTTCTCCCTCCTTTGTCTGCCGGCAGAGCCCCTTTGAGTTCGTGGGGAGAGGCAGGGGAAGCAGTACCCCAATCCCGGTCCACATACCCGGGGCCCCGGCCTTGCACCCGGAGCCGGCAATGGGACATCCGGGCAGCCTTCCCCTCCCCCCCTTCTCTGCAGAGGCTGCCCCAGGAAACGAGGGAAGGAAACGGCCCCTCCCTTCTGACGACCCCCATTTCTCTCCTTTGCTCCCACCGCCCCGTTGCATGGGAAAGGGCGGCAGGGGAAGATGGGACCCCGGACTCCCACCCCGGGGGAAGATTTGGCCCGTCTCCACGGTCGCCTCCACTCCGCGGCACTTCTTTGCACGGGCAGAGCCGCCCGGCACGGAACTCGGGAGTCTCGTCGGGATCCGCGTCCCCGCAAGGCTTCCCGGCAGCCTCTGCGCCTCCCGATCCAAGCTCACAGAGGGGGAGAGAGAAGCACGTAGGGCAGACGCGCCTCCATCCTCTTCCGATTTGTACTGCTGCTGAGCGCGCCCCCTGGTGGGCTCTGCGCGAAGTGCCCGGATTCCCCGAAAGGGCGGGAAAGCGGAGAGTATGTGGGGGAGGGCAGGGATGATGGGCATGGGAGTAGGAGGAAACGTTCCTTGCCCGAGAAAGGCGTCGGCGTCTCCAGAGACGGCAGCTTCTCCATCTTCCTGTCCAGGAACCGTCTGTGGAGATGGAGATCAATCTCCCAGGAGGATTTGAACCCGTTTCCCTCAAGAGCAGCCACCCTGAAGGCTCTGCAGAGATTGGAGGAGGCCTCAAAAGGGCCCAAATCCTCTCAGAAGTGCCAGGTGGTCAGAAGAAGAGGACCAAGAGCCTCTCTGGGAAACACAATTTGTGTCTTGTGGTCCTCATTTATATTTGCGGTAGGCCGAAAATTTGACCGAAATTTTTTCCATGCTTCTGCATTCATACTGGCTGACCTAGGTCTCAGTTTTTCACAGTGGACATCCTCACATTCCAGAGGAAGTACACATTCTCGTTTCTTTCCTCTTTCAACATCTTACAATTCATCATCTAACTTCTACAGATAGCAATACAAAGCTTCAGTGCAAAACAATGCTATTTAAACCATTCTATTCATGGTATCTTCTATAGCAGGGGTCCCCAACCCCTGGTCTGTTAACCAGGACCAGGCCACAGCATGCCAGCAACCGATCCACACAAACAAGCAAAGCCCCATCCGCGGGACGCAGGCAGCACAAAAAACCATGCCCCTGTAGTTCATGCAAAACCTCTCTCCACAGAATCGGTCCCTGGTGCCCAAACGGTTGGGGACTTCTGTTCAATAGCATCACACTTATTTTGGTAATTCATATATAGCTATAATTTCTGCAACTCTTTTGTCAGACTGGCCAGTTTACTCCCCATGAAAGAATGACTCTTGATTCCATGGATATTAGAGAAAAAGTACTTTTACTACAGATAATGAGTGCAATGTGAGGCAAGCTCTAAAGAAAAACGGCGTGAAAACTGTATATTGAAAGCAATCCCCAATGTCCCAAACCCTCTCACCAGAACAGTCCAATCCAATCCTGGTCCGATGTTTTGGGAAGCTGGTGCATCAGGATCAGATATAAATTCCTTTCGCAGGGCCAGCGTCCTTGAGGACAGGCAGAAGGCTCGGTTTGGCAACTGGTTCCTGTTAATGTCCATACTCCTCAAATTCTCACAATATTCTTTCACACCTCTAGCACTCTTCCCCTGCAAAATGTCCCCTTCCCCCTAGTAATGGCACTTATAGCCACCTTCAAAGAAAGGAAAGACGCATTTGAAATCTTTCCTGACTGATGCATTTCCCATGCTATGCCTGGAATGACATTTTGCTAGCTAAGCCCTATGCTTGTTCGCAAAAATTAAATTTTTATAGAACTTTTATTGGGGATTTGGGCTTTATTATGATCCAATAGGAAATGGGATAAACGTGAAGAAAAGTAGTTCTCATTTTTATGTGAAAAGGCACTGGTGGCCTTCAAATGACTAACTACATTGTTCATAATTAAAACACCAGATGCCTAGTATTTGGTTTCCATTAGTGAATTCATCTCTCTTGGGCTTCAAGTTGTGAAGGTCAGACTCAAAAAAACCCCTTTCTTAATTCAGTAAATGAAATTAGGAAACACATATATATTCAACAACTAAGTCTAACAGTTAAACAGAGTCTCATCCAAATGTATACATTTATGGAACATTCGGCCATTGGTCTTCTTGAAGCCTTTTCCATATTTCACAAATTTATAGGGCTTCTACACTGTGTGAGACCTTTTATGCAAGTTAAGATAACTGTTTGCAATAAAACTTTTTCCACACACCATACATTTATATGGCTTCTCCCCTGTGTGGATTCTTTTATGGATGTTGAGATAACTCTTCGTAGAAAAACTCTTTCCACATTCCATACATTTATAATGCTTCTCCCCCGTGTGAATCTTTTTATGGGAGGTAAGGTTACTAGAGACAGAAAAGCATTTTCCACACTCCATGCATTTATATGGCTTCTCCCCGGTATGTATCCTACTATGGTAAATAAGTAGGCAGTTCTTAATAAAGCTCTTTCCACACTCCATGCATTTATATGGTTCCTCCCCTGTGTGGATCTTTCTATGGAAAATAAGTTCACTGCTCTTATAGAAGCTTTTTCCACATTCCATGCATTTATAAGGCTTCTCTCCTGTGTGGATTCGTTTATGAACAGTAAGATATGAATTTTGACAGAAGCTCTTTCCACACTCTGTGCACTTATATGGCTTCTCTCCTGTATGGATCCAGTAATGGGAAGTAAGAGAATTACTGTGAACGAAGCTCTTTCCACACTCCATGCATTTATAGGGCTTCTCTGCTGTATGAAGCCGGTAATGTGAAGTAAGAGAAGTACGGAAAGTGAAGCTCTTTCCACACTCCATGCATTTATAGGGCTTCTCCCCTGTGTGGATCCTTTTATGAGAAGAAAGACTGTTTCTGTGAGTAAAGCTTTTCCCACATTCCATACATTTATATGACTTCCCTGCTGTATGGATCCGGTAATGCAAAGTAAGAGAATTACTACAAGTGAAGCTCTTTCCACATTCCATGCATTTATAGAACTTCTCCATTATATGGATCCTTTTATGGCAAGTAAGACTTTTGCTGTGAGTAAAGCTCTTTCCACACACCATGCATTTATAGGGCTTCTCCCCTGTGTGGATCCTTTTATGGGAAACAAGAGTCTTTCTGTGAGTAAACGTCTTTCCACACTCCATGCATTTATATGGCTTCTCCCCTGTATGGATCCGGTAATGGGAAGTAAGAGAATTACTACAAACAAAGCTCTTTTCACACTCAGTGCATTTATATGGCTTTTCCCCTGTATGGATCCGGTAATGCAAAGTAAGAGAATTACTACAAGCAAAGCTCTTTCCACACTCAGTGCATTTATATGGTTTTTCCCCTGTATGGATCCGGTAATGCAAAGTAAGAGAAGTACTAAAAGCGAAGCTCTTTCCACACTCAGTGCATTTATAAGGCATTTCCCCTGAGTGGATCCTTTTATGGGAAGTAAGACTGTTTCTGTGAGTAAAGCTCTTCCCACACTCCATGCATTTATAGGGCTTCTCTCCTGTATGGATGCAGTAATGCGAAGTAAGAGAAGTACTAGAAGTGAAGCTCTTTCCACACTCCATGCATTTATAGGACTTTTCCCTGGTGTGGGTCCTTTTATGGCTCTTAAGATAACTGTTCATAGAAAAACTCTTTCCACATTCCATGCATTTGTAAGGCTTCTCCCCTGTGTGGATCCTTGAATGTGACCTAAGATGACTTCTAAAAATAAAGTTCTTTCCACAGTCCACGCATTTATAAGGCATTTTCCCTTTGTGGATCCTTGTATGTGAATTAAGATTAGTTTTATGGCGAAAGGTCTTTCCACACTCAGTGCATTTATATGGCTTTTCCCCTGTATGGATCCGGTAATGCAAAGTAAGAGAAGAACTAAAAATGAAGCTCTTCTCACACTCAGTGCATTTATAAGGCATTTCCCCTGTGTGGATCCTTTTATGGGAAGTAAGACTGTTTTTGTGAGTAAAGCTCTTCCCACACTCCATGCATTTATAGGGCTTCTCTCCTTTATGGATCCAGTAATGCGAAGTAAGAGAAGTACTAGAAGTGAAGCTCTTTCCACACTCCATGCATTTATAAGGCTTCTCCCCAGTGTGGGTCTTTTTATGGGTGTTAAGGTTACTGTTCATAGAAAAACTCTTTCCGCATTCCATGCATTTGTAAGGCTTCTCCCCTGTGTGGATCCTTGTATGTGACCTAAGATGACTTCTAAAAATAAAGCTCTTTCCACACTCCGTGCATTTATAAGGCATTTTCCCGGTATGGATTGTTTCGTGTATAGAAAGATTTCTGAGTGAGGTGAAGTACTTTCCACACACTCTGCATTGGTAGGGCTTCTCTCTTGTGTGGATCCTTTTATGTGAAGTAAGTTGTCTACTCTTAGTAAAGCTTTTCCCACATTCCATACATTTATATGTTTCCTCTGCTTTGTGGATCCTTTTATGGAAAATAAGATGATTGCTCTTTCCATGCTCCGTGCATTTATAGGGCTTCTCTCCTACGTGGGTCCTTTTTTGAGATGTACCGGACCCATTTTTATGAGGAAGAGACAAGGTCCATTTGTAATTTTTCCCATTGTCTCTACATATATAATCTTCTCCTTTAGTTTGAGTTTGACAATATTTATTTACATCTAATTTCTTTATGAATACCTTTATATGTTTTCCAATATATTTGTTTTTTATTTTTCCTTGTTGGGCCACAGAGGCTTTAGTTGGTGCAAGAATAGAAGATGAATTTTCCTGATTACAATTATTTGCCTGGTTTCTCTCATGGCTTTCTTCTTCCATTAGAACTGCAGAGTTCTCTGTATAGTTCCCACGAGTGATCATTTGGAATAGTTCCCAGCAATCTTCATATTCTTCCCCATTACCTTCACAGGGAAATAAAAATAACTTTAGAGAAAAAGAGCAAAGCATAGGAAGTTTGAATATAATGAAAAAACAAACTGCTTGAATCTTCTCAGAAAAGTCCTTCAAGAATTTGATTTGGACTTTGCTGATTAAAATTTTGGAAGATAAGATACAAAGATAGCTTTGTATGGCAAGGGCAAAACCATAGATTAAATTCCAAATTCTCCAAAATTTGAAGGAAAGGGGAGGATTTGGTTTGCCCGATTTGAAATTAGACTTGGTAGTCTGCTGTGTCGTTTGGATAAGAAACAGGAGTTGCTCAGAATTAAGAGAATGTTATAACTAGAAGGGCATGACAGAGGTTTGCATGCCATGGATCTTTGTGGTACAATAAATTTTGGCTTAATCTAGATTTTAAAATCATGTCAGAAATACCACATTGAGAATATGAAACAGATATAAACTTAGACTGCCCCAAAACATCTAAATGTCTCTTAAAAGAAAAAAAAGCAGCAGGAAAAGACAATGGATCACATGTCGAGAGCCATTAGAACTTTACATACGGGAATACCAAATTAAGTCAAAAATGGCAAAAGGATATAACTGTCAGTTGAGAGTCATTAGAACTTGAGATGCGGGAATACCAAACTAAGTCAAGAATGGCAAAAGGATATAACTGTCAGTAGTTTTCATATTGTCAGAAAGATACCAGGTAGATAAAGGGAACTATATTGTTCAACAACGTAAAGCAGAATTTGAATCTCAGTTGTGTACAAAAGATATGTAATTGTTAAAACCTCTAAATAGGCTGAAGAATATAAACAGGAAATTATTTAAAAGTGAATAAATGTACCTCAAACTAATATTGCAAATACAGACAAGATAAAGGAACATTTTGTCGTGTTCTGGTGGACTTGGAAAAAAATAAGAAAAGTTTGAATTCAAAGATACTCAGTGATACAGAGAACTTTAAAGATTAATATACAACTGTAATCAGAACACTTTATGTTGGCACTAAGTAACAGTCACTGAAGATTGTTTATGAGTATGATAACCATAATGAGACTATTATACACAAAAGCTGGAAGGGCTCTTACCCAAACAATGAGGAGAGAAATTATAACTTATTTTTTCTTTTTTAATTTTATCATACTTTTTATTATTTATTAATCACATTACTCTGTCTTCTTAATTTCCTCTTCAAAATTTGTAATTTTTATTGTGATAAAATTTCTTGCATATTCTTACCCAAAGAGGCCACGTTCCGATGATTTTCCAGCATAACTTCCCGATACAGTGCTTTTTGTTCAGCACTCCTCTCCAGAGAAATACACAGCCACCTCCTTAAAGGACACAAAACCCTCCTGAATGAAAACAGAACAAAAATCAGGAGGATTTTCAAGCTCTGTCCTATTGTTTAAGTGATTCCAAGCAAAGATATACATTTCAGGCAAATCAGTAAAAGTAATAGCACTTTTCATCGGGGTCTGTCTGTCTATCTATCCCCATCATCAACGAGACTTTCAGCATCTGGAGAATCAACTGGAATGGGCCTTGGAAACCATTCCCATACAGCCAGCCTTTGCAGAAGAAAATTTTATTTTATTTTATTTTATTTTTATTACATTTATATCCCGCTCTTCTCCGAAGACTCAGGGCGGCTTACAAGCTTAGCAGTAGCCTTCATTCTATGTATATGCCTGCTTATTAGGGCTTTCATACACCCCCCAAGCGGCATTATTACAAAGTCAGCTTAACTGCCCCCAACAATCTGGGTCCTCATTTTACCTACCTCGGAAGGATGGAAGGCTGAGTCAACCTTGAGCCTGGTGGGATGCGAACCTGCACTAATTGCAGGCAACTGGTGTTACTTAAGGAGGCATTAGTGGTGATTCTTTTCACCATTTAAGTAAAAGCCTTGTGGTGTTTCCAGAACACACAATCTTATCCATGCTCAGAAACTTCAATAAAGTTGTCTGAGAGCCACCCAAGTATTTACATGGCTGTCATGAACAGACAAAGGCACACAAGCCCTGTTTCTGCTGCTCCTCAGATTACGAGGAATCCACTGCTTGTACCCCAACCCAATGGCTGAAAAAGAGAAAGATGCTTGGGAAAAGTATTTCTCATCCTTTGCAAAGCTGAATTGTTTGGCCCCAAATTCCAGTATTAGAAATTCCTTTAAAGGCTGAAGGGGCTTGATATGCCCACCCCCCTTTGATTTTAACAGTCTGCTTCATTTTTTAACCTGGTGCCATTACTTTGTTATCACTGGTTATAAAGAAGGCATTTTAGAAGCTGTAAGGTACCAATGTGATTCTTTCAATTATTGGGTAGCCTTGCACAATTCCACTTCAAAGAATTAATAAAAGGATCACTATTCGGCAAGCAGTAACAGTGAAAATTTTATTTTTTATCATCATCTCTTACTTGAGTTGGAGTTTCGACCACTCTTTCAGCACCACCATAAAAAGGCATCAAATTCGTTCTATTCTTCCCTGTGAGGGAGACAGAATTTTTCAATGGATAATAAACAAAATAGCAGGAGGCATTCTACAGAAGAAAAGAGATAGAGAAAGAGAGGTGAGACCTCTCTTAGGAATAGGTGGACTTTTGATTACCATCTGAGATGTCCTGACTGCTGGATTCCTGATAGACCCTCCTGAAAAGCAGCTCCAGATTGAGATTTGATGGATTCCTGATTCTCATAGGATCTCTGGTCTGCAGAGTGAAAGACTCGAAATAGGAGGAAGCAGAAAAGAAAAATAAATAAGACCTCAGAAAACATGAAGCGGATTCTTCTTCTCTAAAAACAACTTCAATGCCCCAATATCTCTAAATGAGCCTAAAATGTAAGAAGGGAACAGCTGTCTCCCGTCTGTCTTCTAGAATGGATAATGGAACATTTCCACATATTATGAAGAGCAGAGAGGTACGGAAGGGAGGTGTGAAAAATTCAAACACAAAAATTCCCTTCTGGACTTCCAAGGTGAAGGTGTCTCACCTGCAATTCACCTTGCTCCTTCTGCTCCTCTGCCTGACTCATGAGGAAGCCTTCCGCCAGGGCCACCACTTGGGAGCTGGTCTCTGCTCCACATTCCCGCAACCAGTTCTCCATCTGTGGAGGCAGAATACAGAATTCTTACACATTTCTTGTGTTTCATATTGAGACATTTAGTTATTAGACATTCATCAAGGATGTTCCCCACTCTTGTCCTTAAGATAAATAGATAGATACCGTATTTGTCCGGGTACAAGATGCTATTTTTTCCTGCAAACACCCTGTTCAAAAATCAGATATGCCTTATACAAGTGCAGCGTCTAACACAGAGAAAAATAATGGTAACCTCCGCAGCCCAGGGCATGCCTGTGTGGATTACCATGTCACCTGGTGCAGGTGTCAACCTCCTGTGGGCTTGCCACTAATGGAAGGGGGAAGATCATCAGCTGGCCAAACATCCAGATTTGTGAGCTCAGCTGTTCGATAGGCGTGGAGGAACTTGTGTGCCAGAACGTCTTATTAGAAGGGTGTGTCTTATAGACAGAAAAATACGGTAGGCACAATGACACACACTGAAAATGAAATTCTGTTGCTTGCTGTCAAAAGTGTACACATACATAACACACATATAAACATGCTATATACAAAATATACCTACATCCTTACATATAAATACATATAAATATTAACCACTTTTCATCTTGAATACATAGTGGAAGGAGGAAGCTTGAGAATTCACAAGATTAACACTGTATGGGACTGTAAGTTGGTATGTTTGTAAGTAACTGGAGCCATAGAGAAAAGAAAAGGAGGAGGTTCCAAAAATGGTTTATCCCAAGAATGGTGGTAGTAGTAATAACAACAACAATAAAGATGGAAGGTACCTTTGAGGTCATCTAGTCCAACCCCCTGCTCAGGTAGGAAACCCTATACCATTTCAGACAAATGGGTGTCCAGTCTCTTCTTAAAAACCTCCAGTGTTGGAGCATTCACCACCTCTGGAGTCAGGTTGTTCCACTGATTAATTGTTCTAACTGTCAGGAAGTTTCTCCTAAGTTCTAGGTTGCTTCTCTCCTTGGTTAGTTTCCATCTGTTGCTTCTTGTCCTGCCTTCAGGTGCTGTGGAGAATAGCTTGACTCCCTCTTCTTTGTGGCAACCACTGAAATATCAGAACACTGCTATCATGTCACCCCTTGTCCTTCTCTTCATTAAACTAGACATACCCAATTCCAGCAACCGTTCTTTATGTTTTAGCCTCCAGTCTGCTAATCATCTTTGTTGCTCTTTTCTGTACTCTTTCTAGAGTCTCAACATCTTTTTTACATCCTGGTGACCAAAACTGGATGCAGTATTCCAAGTGTGGCCTTACCAAGGCATTGTAAAGTGGTATTAACACTTCACGTGATCTTGATCCTTTCCCTCTGTTAATGCAGCCTAGCACTGTGTTGGATTTTTTTGGCAGCTGCAGCACACTGGTGGCTCATATTTAAGTGATTGAACATTAGGACTCCCTCTCACAATTACTACTTTTGAGAAGGTACCACCTATATCTATGCATTTGGTTTTTCTTGCCTAAATGTAGAAACTTACTTTTTTCACCATTGAATTTCATTTTGTTGGATAGTGCCCAGTGTTCAAGTCTGTCAAAATCCTTCTGTATCTTAAGCCTATCTTCTGGAGTGTTGGCTATCCCTTCCAGCTTGGTGTCATCTGCAAATTTGATGAGTTCCCAATCTATCCCCTCGTCCAAATCATTGATGATGTTGAAGAGTACTTGGCCCCAAACAAAGCCCTGGGACACCCCACTACACACTTCCCTCCATGTTGATGCAGTTCCATTGAGGACCACATGCTGAGTACGGTCGGTCAGCCAGCTATGAATCCATCTGGTGGTGATGCTGTCTAACCTACTTTTTTCTACCTCATCAAGTAGTAGGTTGTGATCTACTTTATCAAATGCCTTACCGAAGCTTACCTTTTGCAGGGGTCTTAGTGAGGAAAAGCAAATAGATCCCCAACCTGGAATAATACTGAGTAAAATGATCCTGGGAAGGAACAACATTCTAACAATGGCAGGAAGGTTGAGTTCACAGCACATGAAATGCCAAGGAAATGACCCTGGCTTAGGTTGCTCACTTCCTGTTTTTCAGCACTGTTTTTTGGGGAACAAAGTCATACTATGACATGAAGATTGTTGAGATGATTCTAGTTTCTGCATCTGAGATGGAAAATAAATTGAAAACATGAGAAGGTGGTGGACTTAACTACTGAACAACATTCCTCCTCATGAAAGGGAAGCTGGTAAAGGATTGCAGTCGTATTCAGCAGATGGACCCTCTGGTTATTTCTCTTTTTGTATATCCATCAAGTCTGGTGTAAAATATGGTCCTAGATTACATCGAGATATGGAATATTTTATATTGGATTATAAAGCAAATGTTTTATATTTGGAGGATTTTCTATTTCCTTTTCCCCCAAAGTATAGGCTAGCTTTTTTTCAAATTTAAGATCATATATACTTAGGGATCATACAAGATGCAAGACCTCAAGGAGCTTATTAAACTGGAATGGAATGCAGAATTTTGACACGTTTCTTGTGCTTTATATTGAGACATTTAGGCATTAAACATTTATTAAGGATGTCCCACACTCTTATTTTTAGGTTTGTATGTTTGTAAAGTAAATAACTGGACTCATAGAGAAGAGAGAAGGAGGAAGTTCCAAAAATGGCTCATCCCAAGAAAGAAAAGTTTACCTTTTGTCAGGGGTCTTAATGAGGAAAAGGAAGACGATCCTAACATGAAATAATATTGAAGGAAATGATTCTGAGAAGGAACAACTTTCAAAGGATACCATGAAGGTTGTTGTGTTCACATCAAATGAAATGCCAATGCAAAGATCCTGGTTTAGGATGCTCACTTTCTATTTTTCAGCACTTGCTTTTGGGGAACAAAATCATACTATAACGCAAAGGCTGCTTCACACAA
Organism: Vipera ursinii; assembly: GCF_947247035.1. Taxonomy (NCBI): domain Eukaryota; kingdom Metazoa; phylum Chordata; class Lepidosauria; order Squamata; family Viperidae; genus Vipera; species Vipera ursinii. Next base: position 9,938,126 of record NC_139513.1, read on the forward strand.
TTTGCCCCAATGGTTAACCAACCGGACAGGCATAGTTCACATGAAATGCAGGGCTTGAAAGAACACACCTTAAAGTGATGTTCACCCACCCTCTTAAGCACGGAGAATCTGATCCTAGTTTATTCCTTGTCTCCAGAATAAACACTAAAGATTTGCAGTTTACCTATCACAAATGGAAAACCAAAGAAAGTACAAGGAAAAGAGGGTGTCCAATTTAACTAGCGAAAATCCATCCCCAGAGAATAAAACAAGAAAATTTTATAAAACCACTAAAATGGGGGAAAACGGCCCCTCCCTTCCGGCGACCCCCATTTCTCTCCTTTGATCCCCCCTTCACCTGGTCAGTGCATGAGATAGGGCGGCAGGGGAACATGGGACCCCGGATTCCCACCCCGGGGGAAAACTTAGCCCGTCTCCACACTTGCCTTCAGCACGGAACCCCTTTGCGCGGGCAGAGCCGCCAGTCACTTAACTCGGGAGTCTCGTCGGGATCCGCGTCTTCGCAAGGCTTCGCGGCAGCCGCTGCGCCTCCCGCAAAGGCCCCGATCCAGGCTCACAGAGGGGGAGAGAGCAGCACATAGGGCAAACGCGCCTCCATCCTCTCCCGACGACCGCCGAAGTCAACACGTAAGCTGTGGAAGCGGAAAAGCGCCGGGCATGTTCAGTTCCCTCCTGCAGCTGAGCTCGTCCCCTGGTAGTCTCTGCGCGAAGTGCTGCGAATCCCCGAAAGGGCGGGAAAGAGGAGAGTATGTGGGGGGGAGGGCAGGGATGTTGGGCATGGGAGTAGAAGGAAACGTTCCTTCCCGGAGAAAGTCGTCGGCATCTCCAGAGGCGGCAGCTTCTCCATCTTCCTGTCCAGGAACCGTCTGTGGAGATGTAGATAAATCTCCCAGGAGGATTTGAGCCCGCTTCCCTCAAGAATAGCCACCATGAAGCCTCTGCAGAGATTGGAGGAGGCCTCAAAAGAGCGCAAATCCTCTCAGAAATGGCCAGGCGGTCAGAAGATGAGGACCAAGAGCTTCTCTGGGAAACCCAATTTGTGTCCTGCTGTTGTTGTGAACTCCGGCCTGAAGTTGGGGGAAGTTGGGACACATGTAGGGAAGCCGCAACCAGGGAAATGGAGATTTCTCCTGTGTTTCTGGTTCTCTGGTTCTGTATCCACATCTACCCTACATTCTTGGCTCCGGGTGCCTCAGAATCACTGGGAAGGTAGAGCGGCTCCTTGTACTCAAGGAAAGGATGCTGAAGAAAAAACAAAAAGCCACCCCAAAGGGTGGGGGGGAGCAGAAACTGATGGATGTTCCAGAAATTTTACCTCACAATGAGCCTCCTTGGAGGGCAAATGAAGGGGAAATGGCGTCTCATCTATGATTAGAGAAAAGGTGGAACTGCAAAATGATGTAAAGATGGAATAGAGAATGTAACATTAAAACACCATGAGGGACAAAAAGGAAGAGAAAAATATGAGGAAATATGAGTATGACTTTGTAGATGTCATTGACCCACTGGAGCCCAGGTCTGAAGAGGAGTTGGAGCCAAGGCCAATAGAGGGGAATGGTGAAGTTCCTATGGCCCATGGGGACAAGGCAATCCCAGATCCCTTGGGCCTCGGAAGAGTAGGCAGGGAGGAAGAGAGGGTGCAGGGAGAAATAGAAAGGGCAGGCAGTGGAGAGGAGCAAATACCTGCCTAATAATAATAATAATAATAATAATAATAATAATAATAAACCTTTGTTGTCAAAGTACATGTGTACATTGAGATTAGCTGAGCCTCCCCCCCCTGCTCTCTCCCCCCAACACACAGTGACAACAAACCCTCCATCCTACCACACCACGTGAACCAACTACACCACACATCGGCCTCCCAAGTCAGTTCTGCATAAATTCACAGAGATTATATCCCATTTAAAAAGCCTAACAGCCCACAGATAAAAGCTATTTTTCAGCCTGTTGGTATGGCTGGCTATACTCCTATATCTCCTACGGGGTGGTAGGAAAGAGGGTGTGAGTCATCCCTGAGAATCTTCCTCACTCTTCCAAGGCAACGAGCCCTGGCGATGTCATCCAGTGGTGTCAGGGAACAGCCCACAATGTCTTGTGCTGTGCTCACTACCCTCTGTAATACTTTCCTGTCCGCGGCTGTCAGACCAGCATACCAAACCACAATACCATACGAGAGGACGCTCCCTATAGTAGACCGGTAAAAGGGGGTCATTAGCCATTGTTCTACCCTGTTCTTCCTCAAGACCCTAAGAAAGTGAAGCCTCTGTTGGGCCTTTCTAGCCACCTGGGTTGTGTTAACTTTCCAGGTCAGATCTTCACAGAGGTAGACTCCCAGAAATTTAAAGGAGGAAACTCACTCCACATGGTCCTCCCCGATGTAAAGTGGGGCAGGTTCCTCCTTTTTTCTCCGGAAGTCTAACACCATCTCTTTCGTCTTGCCAATGTTTAGGTGCAAGTTGTTGTTACTACACCATATGGATAGTTTTTGTACCTCCGCCCTATATGCTGTCTCATCCCCACCTGATACCTAAGAACAGAGAGTCCTCAGAGTCAGCATAGGGCAATAGGCCATAGGGCAAACCAGCTACACTGGAGGACGCCCTGCCCCTCCTTAGGAGGTTCACCTAGAGAGTAGCATATAGAGACACCGCACCGTGAGGAGGGGCTTTTGCCAGCAACAAGTCTTTGTTTTTGGATTGCACTCCCCTTTCTTCCAGGACTGTTTTTGCCTTGTTTTGCCCTAGCCTTGAAGATTTTCTTTAGAAGTGCTTTTGCATTGGACCCACCTTGTTTTATGGCCTGCTGTTTGTCTTGCCACAGCCCCTAAAGACTTTGCCTTCAAAACTGCCCTTGTTATATGCCTGGACATTTGCTTTGTGTGCCTTGAGAACTGCCCTTGTCTTATGCCTGGACTTTTGCCTTGTGAACTTGCTGGGTAATCTACCGGCTGTTGTTGGTGGAACTGAGGGTGGAGGCTTACTGGTCACTGGAGGGCCATTTGTTGAATCATTCCCAAGAGAAATAAAGAACTGTCTAGACTAGGCCTGCCTAACCATTACCACCTGGGTCATAACAGTAATAATCGTAATAATTGGAAGGGACCTTGGAGGTCTTCTAGTCCAACCCCCTGCTCTGGCAGGAAACCCTATACGATTTGAAACAAATGATTGTCCAGTCTCTTCTTAAACACTTTTGAGTATTGGGAGCATTCACAAGGCAGGTTGTTTTACTGATTAATTGTTCTGTCAGGAAATTTCTCTTTAATTCTAGGTTGCTTCTCTTTGATTAGTTTCCATCCATTGCAGTAGAATTTAAAGTAACTAGGATTTCTCTAGTCTAGATCATGAATAAAAAGAAAAATACAATGGTTTTCTAATTTCATATGACTGCCACTCTCTAATGAAAAATTTGGACAATAACTGACAGAAAATTGGAATTGGTGCATTTTCTCCATTCTGACAGAGAATCATCCAGGGGTAATATTTGAATAAACTGCTTCAACCCAGCAGGAGCCTCTGAAACTCTGAACTTTGTCCCCCACCCAAATCCTCCTCTCAAAAATTGCCTATTAGCAATTATTAGGGCTTTTATTATTATTGTACATTAAGTAGATGCAAAGACAGCATTTGTTTTTCCCACAAAAACTTTTATTAGACAAACTTTGAACTTCCACTCCTTACTTGTAAAGTTAACCCTAAAGGGAACCTTGCTTATTTTACTCTCTTCCTATTACCACAGCTTTGTAACTATTTATATCTTATTTGATCTATCTATTTCTATCTGTCTTCCTTCTGCTTGTGTAGGAAAAGCCTTTTTGCTCCACTAGTTTTGTCAAGTGGTCCAAAGGTACTTTTTCTTTTTTTATATAGTTTATTAATTTTCTATTTTTACAGTCAAGTGCTTAATAGAAAACATGATGACTGAGTCCATTAGTAATTCCATGCTATATATAAGCTTCTTCAAACTAATTCCAATATTACACCATCCAATACATCCTTTCTTCTTCCGGTAATAGACATTTTACCACACTAAGCAAATACAATTCTTATATTTGTTAATAAATATACAGTTGAATATCACTATATCACCAGCGACATGCTGAACCTGGGTGTGTGCAGAGGCGGCGGCAAGTACATGCACCTGGCGCCTTGGGTGATTGTTTTTCCACACAGGCTGACCGCATTCTGAGTGCTCCCCTTTTACCCAGGACGTCAGGCGCCAGTGGCTTGTGCTCGCCACTGCCTCTGCACACACCCAGGTTCAGTATGTCACCGGTTCACCTTGCCCGGTCCAGCCACTCTGTGCAGTGAGAACACGCCGCTGCCTACTGAGGTCTGGGCGGCATAGTGCAAGTAACAGGGACTCTCATGCTGCTCACAGCATCCCCTCCCCCGGAGTCCATGGATTTGTGAAGTGGGCAAGAGCCGATTTCCTTCAGGGGATGCGTTTTTCTCCCTCCTTCATTACAAATATCTTTTTTTTTAAAAAATGCATTTATATCCCGCCCTTCTCCGAAGACTCAGGGCGGCTTACAAGCTTAGCAGTAGCCTTCATTCCATGTATATGCCTGCTTATTAGGGCTTTCACACACACCCCCAAGCGGCATTATTACAAAGTCAGCTTAATTGCCCCCAACAATCTGGGTCCTCATCTTCCCGCCACTCTGCTCTCATGGCTGTGCAACTCTTCTCCAGCAATTTACAGTGGCCTTTCAAGCCATGGCCACCGGCTGCACAGCCACCAGCCATGCCGGCAGCCTGTCCACCTCCCTTTGTCCCTTCCTAGGCGTGGAGGGAGGGAGGAAAGAAGTCAATGAGAGGGAGGGAGAGAGGGAAGGGACAAAAGGGAGGGAGGGAAGGAAGGAAGGGACAAAGGGAGGGAGGGAAGGGACAATGAGGGAAGGAAGGAAAAAAAGGAACACACAATGGGAGGGAAGGGAGAATGAGAGGGAACGAAGGAAAGGAAAATGGGAGGAAAGGAAGGGACAATGGATGGAGGGAAGGTGCCCACTGCAGTCCCACCCCCTCCAGAGACCCATGGATTCCCCTACAGCCCCGCCTGAACCCCCCAGAGGTGCCCCGCAAACTGAGTGTATCTTCTTTTGCATCAAATTTACTTTGTCATCTATATTTACCTATAGCTTCTGCAAGTCTTTCCTGATTTATGCTTTTCCCATAGAATGCCTGAAATGATATTTTGTTAACCAAACCCTACGCTTACTCTCCAAAATTAAATTTTATTGGGGATTTGTGCTTTAGTATGAACCAATCGAAAAAACGATAAACTTGAAGAAAACAGATGTTCTCTTATTTATCTGAAATGGCATCAGTGACCTTACAGTACCTACAAAAATCCACTGTTCATAATCAAAGCACCACATGCCTAACATTTGGTTTCCATTTGTAAATTCATGTTTCTTGGGCTTCACATTGTGTCTGTCAGACTCAAAAAACCCTTTCCTAATTCAGTAAATGTAATTAGAAAATGCATATATTTCAATAACTAAGTGTAACAGTGAAACAGAATTATATGGAACATTCGGCCATTGGTCCCTTTGAAGTTTTTTTTTTAATTTTAAAAACTTACAGGCCTTCTACACTGTGTGGGTCCTTTTATGGTAGTTAAGATAACTATTCAAAATAAAACATTTTCCACACTCCATGCATTTATAGGGCTTCTCCCTTGTGTGGGTCCTTCTATGCGTGTAAAGAGAACTGTTCGTAGAAAAACTCTTTCCACATTCCATGCATTTATAAGGCTTCTCCCCTGTGTGGATCTTTTTATGGATAGTGAGATTACCGTTGGTATTAAAACACTTTTCACATTCCACACATTTATAAGGCTTCTTCCCTGTATGAATCCGGTCATGTAAAGTGAGAGAATTACTAAAAGTGAAGCTCTTTCCACACTCCATGCATTTATAGGGCTTCTCCCTTGTGTGGCTCCTTTTATGCGTGTTAAGATAACTCTTGGTAGAAAAACTCTTTCCACATTCCATGCATTTATAAGGCTTCTCCCCTGTGTGGATCCTTTTATGGATGTTAAGATAACTCTTCGTAGAAAAACTCTTTCCACATTCCACACATTTATAAGGCTTCTCCCCTGTGTGGATCCGGTAATGCAAAGTAAGAGAATTACTACAAGTGAAGCTCTTTCCACACTCACTGCATTTATAAGGCTTCTCCCCTGTGTGGATCCTTTTATGAATGTTAAGATAACAGTTGGCAGAAAAACTCTTCCCACATTCCATGCATTTATGAGGCTTCTCCCCTGTATGGATCTTTTTATGGATCGTAAGATTACCATTGGTAGAAAAACTCTTTCCACATTCCATGCATTTATGAGGCTTCTCCCATGTGTGGTTTTTTTTATGGATGTTAAGATAACCACTGGTAGAAAAATTCTTTCCACATTCCACAGATTTATAAGGCTTCTCCCTTGTATGAATCCAGTAATGGGAAGTAAGAGAAGAACTAAAAGTGAAGCTCAATCCACACTCCATGCATTTATAAGGCTTCTCCCCTGTGTGAATCTTTTTATGGGTGGTAAGATAACCATTGGTAGAAAAACTCTTTCCACATTCCACACATTTATAAGGCTTCTCCCCTGTATGGATCCTTAAATGGGAAGTAAGAGAAGAACTAGAAGTGAAGCTCTTTCCACATTCCATGCATTTATAGGGCTTCTCCCCTGTATGGATCCTTAAATGGGAAGTAAGAGAAGAACTAGAAGTGAAGCTCTTTCCACAGTCCATGCATTTATAGGGCTTCTCGCCTGTATGGATCCTTCTATGTAACTTCAGATAACTTCCAAAAATAAAGCTCTTTCCACACTCCATGCATTTATAAGGCTTCTCGCCTATATGGATCCTTCTATGTGACCTAAGATAACTTTTAAAAATAAAGCTCTTTCCACACTCCATGCATTTATGGGGCTTCTCTCCTGTGTGGGTCCTTTTTTGAGATCTACGGGATCCATTTTTATGAGGAAGAGACAAAGTCCATTTGTAATTTTTTCCATTGTCTCTACATATATAATCTTCTTCTTTGGTTTGAGTTTGATAGCATTTATTTACATTTAATTTCTTTATGAATCCCTTTATATGTTTTCCAATAAATTTGTTTTTTATTTTTCCTTGCTGGGCCACAGAGGATCTAGTTGGTGCAAGAATAGAAGATGAATTTTCCCGATTACAATTATTTGCCTGGTTTCTCTCATGGCTTTCTTCTTCCATTAGAACTGTAGAGTTCTTCGTATTGTACCCACGAGTGATCATTTGGAATAGTTCCCAGGAATCTTCATATTCCTCTCCATTACCTTCACAGGAAAATAAAAATAACTTTAGGGGAAAAAAGCAAAGCATAGGAAGTTTGAATATAATGAAAAAAACAAACTGCTTCAATCTTCTCAGAGTAGCCCTTCAAGAATTAGATCTGGATTTTCCTGCTTAAAATTTTGGAAGATAAATCTAGCTTTGTATGGCAAGGGCAAAACCATAGGTTATATTTCAAATTCTCCAAAATTCGAAGGAAAGGGGAAGGTTTGGTTTGCCCGATTTGAAATTGGAATTTATAGTCTGCTGTGTGGTTTGGATAATAAACAGGAGCTGTTCAGAATTCAGAGAATGTTATAACTACAGTGAGGGATAAAATTGATACCCTGCTGATTTTCTACATTTGCTCTCTGACAAAGAAATGCTCAGTCTAATTTTAATGGTAGGTTTATTTTAACAGTGAGAGACACAATAACAACAAAAAAGTCCAAAAAAAGCGCATTTCAAAAAAGATATAAATTGATTTGCATTTTAATAAGTGAAATAAGTTAAAATCACTCAGCAAGCTTTCTGGCTCCCAGGTGTCTGTTATACAGATAACGAGCTGAGGATTTGGTTTGCCCGATTTGAAATTGGACATTGTAGTCTGCTATGTGGTTTGGATAAGAAACAGGACTTGCCCAGAATTAAGAGAATGTTATAACTAGTAGCGCATGACAGAGGTATGCATGCCATGGATCTTTGTGATACAATAAATTTAGGCTCAATCTACAGCAGGGGTGTCAAACTCAATTTCATTGAGGGCCGCATCAGCATTGCAGTTGCCCTCAGGGGGCCGGGTGGGTGTGGCCAGGGTGGGCATGGCCTTGTGGGTGGGCGTGGCTAGAGTGCATATGGCCTACTGGGTGGGCATGGCCAGCTCGACATCGTTCGCATCAAGGGTGCCTATGGGGACCTGGGCAGGAGTGGGACAGATCTGAGGGTCTCTGGCAGAAGGAGATGGGACTGGGGCAAGTGCCAAGGCAGTGGGGGCCGTTCCCTCACTGTTTCCAGGATGGCTTTGCGGGCCACATGAAACCACTTTGCAGGCCGGATCCAGCCCCCAGGCCTTGTGTTTGACATGTCTGATCTACAGCAAGGTTGTCAAACTGTCAGCCCGTGGGCCGGATGTGTCATGGCAAAACCACACACACCCCATTACCAGCAATGGCAAAAAAGTCACAGTATCTTGAGACAGATCATGTGACGTTGCAAGCTTGCCACCCCTGATCTAGAGTTTAAAACCATGTTAGAAATACCAAGTTGGGAATATGAAACAGATATAAAATCTGGATGTGCCCCAAAACATCTCAATGACTCTCTGCAGAAAAAAAGGAGCAGGAAACGACATGGATAACATGTCGAGAGCCATTATAATTTGAGTTGCAGGAATACCAAACTAAGTTAAGAATGGCAAAAGGATATAACTGTCAGTACTTTTCATATTGTCAGAAAGATCCAGATAGATAAAGGGAACTATAGTGTTCAACAACATAAAGCAGAATTTGAATCTCAAGTTGTGTATAAATGTACCATCAACTAATATTGGAAACATAGATAAGATAAACGATCATTTTGTCGTGTTCTGGTGGGCTTATAAAAAAGCTAGAAAGGTTTGAATTCAAAGACATTCAGTGATACAGAGAACTTTAAAGATTAATATTCAACTGTAATCAGAACACTTTATCTTGGCACTAATCAACAGCCATTGAAGATTGTTTCTGAATATGCTACCCATAATGAGACTATTATACACAAAAAGCTGGAAGGGGCAAAGCTTAGTATCTATATTTATGAGTGATTGAAAACCCGATGGACTTTTTGCTGAAAAAAAGAAAAAAATGAACTTGTGATCAAACTTCTGTTTGAAGGTTAGAAAGGATAAATTAGGTAAAGAAGGAAACAACGAGGAGAGAAATTATAACTTATTTTTTCTTTTTTAATTTTATCATACTTTTTATTATTTATTAATCACATTACTCTGTCTTCTTAATTTCCTCTTCAAAATTTGTAATTTTTATTGTGATAAAATTTCTTGCATATTCTTACCCAAAGAGGCCACGTTCCGATGATTTTCCAGCATGACTTCCCGATGCAGTGCTTTTTGGTCAGCATCCAGCTGAGACCACTCCTCATCGGAGAAATACACAGCCACCTCCTTAAAGGACACAAGATCCTCCTGAATGAGAAGAAAACAGAAGAAAAATCAGGAGGATTTTTAAGATCTGTCCTATTGTTTAAGTGATTCCAAGCAAAGATATATATTTCAGGCCATTTAGTGAAAATTATCACACTTTTTGTCTGGGTCTGCCTGTCTGTCCGTCTATCGCCATCCATCAGCAAGACTTTCAGCATCTGGAGAGAATCAACTGGAATGGGCCTTGGAAACCACACCCATCACTCAGTCCAATCAATCCAATGTTTGTAGATGAAAATGCGATTGGTGGTGGTGATTTCTACCATTTCTACCATTCCAGTAAAAGCCTGGTGCTGTCCCCAGAGCAAACAATCCTATCCATGCTCAAAACTTTCATTAAAGGGATTTACATGGCTGTCATCAAGACAAAGGCACACAAGCTCTGTTTCTGCTGCTTCTCAGATTAAAAGGAATCCACTGCTTGTACCCCAACCCAATGGCTGAAGAAGAGAAAGATGCTTGGGAAAATCATTTCTCATCCTTAGCAAAGGTGGATTCTTCGGCCCCAAATTCCACGCACAAATCGGAGTATTAAAAATTCCTTTAAAGGCTGAAGCCTTCATCTACCCACCCTCCTTGGATTTTAACAGTCTATTTCAGGGGTGACAAACTGCCGGCCCACGGGCCGGAGCGTCACAACGAAACCGCACCCACACCATTACCGGCAATGGGGAAAAAGCTCTGATACGTCACACAACGTCACATGATGTCACGAGTTTGACATACCTGGTCTACTTCACCTTTTAACCTTGTGCCATTATTTTTCTTATCACTGGCTATAAACAAGGCATTTTAGAAGGTGTAAGGTGCCAATGTGATTCCTTCAGTTATTGTTGAATAGCCTTGCACAATTCCATTTCAGAGAATTACTAATAGGATCACTATTCAGCAAACATGAAAACTATGAAAATTGTATTTTTTATTATCTCTCTCTTACTTGAGTAGGAGTTTCAGCCACTCTTTCAGCACCACCATAACAAGGAGTAAAATTCGTTCTATTCTTCCCTGTGGGAAGACAGAAATTTTAAATGGATAATGAATAAAAAAGCAGAAGGCATTCTACAGAAGAGATAGAGAATGTAAGACAGCTGGGACCACTTTTGGGATGGGTGTACTTTTGATTACCATCTGAGATGTCCTGAGTTGCGGATTCCTGATAAATCCTCCTGGAAAACAGTTCCTCACGAGGATTTGATGGATTCTTCCTTCTCATAGGATCTCTGGTTTGCAGAATGAAAGACTTGAAATAGGAGGCAGGAGAAAAGAAAAACAAATCAGATAAACAAAACATGAAGCGGATTCTCTCAATGAGCCTAGAATGTAAGAAAGAAACAGCTGTGTCCAGTCTATCTTCTAGCATGGCTAATGGAACAATGTCCTGCAAGAACTAGTGAAACATCTCCACATATTATGAAGAGCAGAAAACTAGGGAAGGGAGGGGTGAAAAATTTGAACACATTCTTGTAGACTTCAAAGATGAAGATCTCTCACCTGAAATTTGACTTGCTCCTCTGCCTGACTCATGAGGAAGCCTTCGGCCAGGGCCACCGCTTGGCAGCTGGTCTCTGCTCCACACTCCCGCAACCAGTTTTCCATCTGTGGGGGCAGAAGGGCCAGGAGCTGTTCCAGAACAACCATGTCCAACATTTGGGTTTTAGTGTGCTTTTCTAACCTCAGCCACTGACTATAAAAGTTGTGGAGTTGGCTGCAAAGTCCTCGGGGACCTTCAGTCTCCTGGTATTGGATGTTTCTGAAGTTCCAGGGCTGAATCTTTGAACGGATGAAGGTTTTGTTCTCCAGCATCTTCTGCCCAGTTCTTGCCCAGATCTTCCCATAGCTGCCAGGTTTAACAACAGAGGGGCCTTTTCCAGGTTCCTCACTTTCTAACCATTGTTTCTGCATCCTATAAAGAAATTCCAGATAGGTCGGAGGAATCTTGTGGATCTATAAATACCTTTCCATTCATAGGATTATTCCTGTAGCTTCAGGATTGACCACAAAGGATATCCAGGCCTCTTCACCCAACGGTTAACTTTTTGCTGTTAGGAGGATTGTTGAGATGATTCTAGTTTTTGCATCTGGGATGGAAAAGAAAATAAATTGAAAGAATGAGAAGGTGGTGGACTTAACCACTGAACAACATTTCATTTCATTTTCATTTCATTTATTTGATTTCTATACCGCCCTTCTCCCTAGGGACTCAGGGCGGTTCACAGGGCATATATAAATAGCTATACAAAAATTAAAAGAGAATTAAACCATGCCCAATTAAAATACAGCAATAATAGAATAATGTTGTTGTTGTTAGTTGTGAAGTCGTGTCCGACCCATCGCGACCCTATGGACAATGTTCCTCCAGGCCTTCCTGTCCTCTACCATCTTCTGGAGTCCATTTAAGCTCACGCCTACTGCTTCAGTGACTCCATCCAGCCACCTCATTCTCTGTCGTCCCCTTCTTCTCTTGCCCTCAACCTTTCCCAGCATTAGGCTCTTCTCCAGTGAGTCCTTCCTTCTCATTAGGTGGCCAAAGTATTTGAGTTTTAGCTTCAGGATCTGGCCTTCTAAAGAGCAGTCAGGGTTGATCTCCTCTAGGACTGACCGGTTTGATCGCCTTGCAGTCCAAGGGACTCGCAGGAGTCTTCTCCAGCACCATAGTTCAAAGGCCTCAATTCTTTGGCGCTCAGCCTTTCGTATGGTCCAGCTTTCACTGCCATACATTGCAACTGGGAAGACCATAGCCTTGACTATACGCACTTTTGTTGACAGGGTGATGTCTCTGCTTTTTAGTGTGCTGTCTAGATTTGCCATGGCTTTCCTCCCCAGGAGCAAGCGTCTTTTAATTTCTTGGCTACAGTCCCCATCTGCAGTGATCTTGGAGCCCAGGAAAATAAAATCTGTCACTACCTCCATTTCTTCCCCATCTATTTGCCAGGAATTGAGAGGGCCGGATGCCATGATCTTGGTTTTCTTAATGTTTAGTTTCAACCCAAGTTTTGCACTCTCCTTCTTCACTCGCAACAAGAGGCTCTTTAGTTCCTTAGTTCCTTAGAATAATAAAAACCAATTAAAAACCCATATTCCCCATCAGGCCAGACCAGCTAACTCAAACAAGTGGGTCTTCAACCCGCAATGGAAGGATCGGAGGTCCGATGCCATCCGGAGCTCAACCGGCAGTTGGTTCCATAACGCCAGAGCGCCCACAGAGAAGGCCCTCCCCCTGGGGGCCACCAGTCGACATTCCCTGACTGGAGGCACCCTGAGGAGGCCCTCTCTGTGGGCACGCACAGGGCGGAGGGGAGTTGACCCCGGCAGCAGGTGGCCCTCGAGGTATCCCGGACCCATGCCATGTAAGGACTTAAAGATCATAACCAAGACCTTGAACCTCACCCGGAAGACAACTGGTAACCAATGCAGCTCGCGGAGCAAAGGTGTAACATGGGAGTACCGGGAAACTCCCAAGACAACTCTCGCAGCCGCATTCTGTACCAGTTGGAGCCTCCGAGTGGTCTTCAAGGGAAGCCCCATGTAGAGAGCATTACAATAGTCTAGGCGAGAGGTCACGAGTGCATGAGTGACCGTACACAGGGCATCCCGGTCCAGATAGGGCCGCAACTGGCGCACCAGGCGAACCTGGGCGAAAGCCCCCCTAGTCACAGCCACTATATGGTCTTCCAGGGTAAGTCGTGAATCTAGGAGGACTCCCAAGTTGCGAGCCCTATCCACATTCATCTTCATGAAAGCAAATACTCAACATCATGAGACATGACCTTTGGGCGTTATCTAACAAAATGAAATTCAATGGTGAAAAAAGGAATGTTCTACATTTAGGCAAGAAAAACGAATTCCACTGATGAGCCATCAGTGTGCTGCAGATGTCAAAAAAAGCCAACAAGTTGTATTAACAGAGGAATGGAATCAAGATCATGTGAAGTGTTGATACCACTTTATAATGCCTTGGTAAGACCACACTTGGAATACCTCTTTGTTTTCATTGTCACAATGTAAAAAAAAATTTGAGACTCTAGAAACAGTGCAGAGAAGAGCAACAAAGAGGATTAGGGGACTTGAGGCTAGAACATATAAAGAACGATTGTCAGAATTGGGTACTTAATAAAAAAAGGACTAGGTCTGATATGATATCAGTGTTCTCAGGGGCTTCCACAAAGAAGAGGGAGTCAAGCTATTCTCCAAAGCCCCTGAGGGCAGGACAAGAAGCAATGGATGGAAAGTAATCAAGGGGAGAAGCAACCTAGAACTAAGGAAAAACTTCCTGACAGAACAATTAATCCGTGGAACAACTTGCCTCCAGAAGTTGAGAACACTTCCATTCTAGAAGTTTTTAAGAAGGGACTGGTCAACCTACACTTAGGGTTCAATAAGATGCCATAAGTCAAGGAGCTTAAGAAACTGGAATGGAATGCAGAATTTTGACATGTTTCTTCTGCTTCAGGCTGAGAAATTTAGGTGTTTTAGACATCAATTAAGGATGTTCCTCACTCTTGTTTTTAAGTTTGTATGTAAGTAACTGGAGCCATAGGGAAGAGAAAAGGAAGAAGTTCCAGAAATGGCTTATCCCAAGAAAGAAAAGCTTACCTTTGGTCCAGTGTCTTACTGAGGAAAAGGAAGAAGACCCCTAACATGGAATAATATTGAGTGAAATGATCCTGGGAAGGAACAACTTTCTAAGGATGCTCTGAAGGTTGAGTTCACATCAAATCAAATGCCAAGGAAAGGGACTCTGGCTTTAGGATGCTCACTTCCTGCTTTTCAATGCTGTCTTTTTGGGATCAAAGTCATGTTATAACACGAAGGCTGCTTCACACAATTTGCCCTGACCCCAAACTGGTTAACCAGCCCGTACAGGCAAGGTTCACACGACACACACCTGAAAATGATGTTCACCCACCCTCTTAAGCCTGGAGGATCTGATGCTAGTTTATTCTTTGTCTCCAGGAGGGTTTCCGGCCAGACCTCCCCTCCCCCCTCCCGTGCAGTGACTCTCCCAAGAAATGGGGGGAAACGGCCCCTCCCTTCTGGCGACCCCCACTTCTTTCCTTTGCTCCCCCCTCCGCCTGGTCAGCGCATGAGAAAGGGCGGCAGGGGAACATGGGACCCCGGACTCCCACCCCGGGGGAAGACTTGGCCCTTCTCCACGCTCGCCTCCAGCGCGGGACTCCTTTGCAAGGGCAGAGCCGCCACTCACGGAACTCGGTGATCTCGTCGGGATCGGCGTCTCCGCAAGGCTTCCCGGCAGCCTCTGCGCCTCCCTCAAAGTCCCCGATCCAGGCTCACAGAGGGAGAAACGAAGCAGAAAGCAGAGACAGCTGACGCGCCTCCATCCTCTTCTCCACACGGCCTAAACAAACACGTGACGTGGGCTTGAGGGAAAAGCGCGGCGCATGCCCAGTTCCCTACTGCAGCTGAGCGCGACCCCTGGTGGACTCTGTGCGAACGGACACAATTTCCCCGAAAGGGCGGGAAAGAAGAGAGCGTCTGAGGGAAGAGGGAGGGCAGGGATGACGGGTATGGGAGCGGAAGGAAAGGTTCCTTGCCCGAGAAAGGCGTCGGCGTCTCCAGAGGGGGCAGCTTCTCCATCTTCCTGTCCAGGAAGCGTCTGCGGAGATGGAGAGAAATCTCCCTTGGTGGATTTGAATCCGCTTCCCTCAAGAGCAGCCACCATGAAGGCTCTGCAGATAGGTGGTCTCAAAGGAGCGCAAATCCTCTCAGAAGTGCCAGGTGGCCGGGTGAGCGTGGCCAGCTCAATGCTGCTCACTCAGCGCAGCTGACTCGAGATACTTGGGTCAGGAGAGAACAAGTTGCACTGGCTAATTTGATGTGGGGACATTTCATTGCCCCACAAGCTCTTCACCTCCCTAAACTTCTACAGCCAAGCATGTGCACATGCACACACGCTGTATTCCACGTTTAGAGGCTTTTATCCACAGAGGATGGAAAGGGCCTTCTTCCCAAGCCCAGGTATGATTGGTAGTTTGTTAGCTCAGATGTAGATAGCCTCCTAGTCTCCAAGCTTGTGGGGGGGGGGGGGTTCCTTCTTTTGCCTTGACAGATCTCTGGAGAGCAAGAGGAGGCAGGGGAGCAACACTTCCCAGTCCTGCATGAGGGAGGCTGGCCCTTCCTGAAAGGGATTTATTTATTTAGCGTATGGCTGGTCACACACAGAATTAAAAGCACTTCATATTTACAAGTTAGGAAAGTTAAAACAATTTTTTTTAAAAAAAGAAGCAATTATAAAACCTAAGAGGAAAACAGAAATAACATTTCAGTTTAATATCGAGTTTGGAGATCCAGTCAGTAGCTGCTGTTGTTACGCAGAGGAAGTCCTTAAAATCTCCTGGGTATCTTCCATTAGTGCAGACTTGTCAAACACAAGGCCCGGGGGCCGGATCCGGCCCGCGAAGTGGTTTCATGCGGCCCGCGAATCCATCCTGGAAACAGTGAGGGAACGGCCCCCACTGCCTTGGCCCTGGCCCAGAGACCCTCCTTCTGCCAGAGACCCCCAGATCTGTCCCACTCCTGCCCAGGCCCCCATAGGCACCTTTGATGTGAACCATGTAGAGCTGGCCACGCCCACCCAGTAGGCCATAAGCACTCTGGCCACGCCCACCCAGTAGGCCACGCCTACCCAGGCCACGCCCACCCGGCCCCCTGAGGGCAACCGCAATGCTGATGCGGCCCTCAGTGAAATTGAGTTTGACACCCCTGCATTAGTGCATTCCCTCACTATATGTTGGAATCGGCACACACCCCATGAGTCGTTCTAATTCTATTGTATGTCACCCATATGTGTCGGGGTAGATTAAATCCTGGAGGTATACTATTAGGATTAATATGCTCAGAAATATCTTGGGAAGTATAGCTACTCCATGCTTCCATCCACTTTTGTATAGTGCTCTGATGTTCGGCCAGCAGCTTAAGAGCTGTGAGGAGTGGTGGATTTGTTGACTTTAATCGACATCTTAAGAGATCAGAGGTATAGGCATGAATGGGTAGAGAGGAGTTTAGCAGGATCTTACTATACTCCCGAATGAGAGCTTCTTGTTGTCTTAAGTGCGGGGGAAGTATGTGGCTAAGAACTGGTAGCCAGTGAATAGGTGTAGATTTTATGCACCCAGTAATTAATCTCATCGTATGGTTGAGTTGAACATCAACTTGAAAGGGAATTCTCATTTCTAATTATGCATGGTAAGGATGCTGGCTTGTTGGAGCAGCCTTCCCTCAAGCAGCTTCCCTGCCACCTTCTGCTCCTCTCCAGAGATCTTTCAAGGCAGAAGAAGTTGGAGGAAACTGCTTCCTGGAAACTTTCACATCAGCATCATGGTTGCCTTCATGTAGGACTATTGTATCATATTAGTTCAGAAATGTATTATGTCTAAGAGTGGGGCAAAAAGGAGTAAAATTTCAAATATGAACAAATAATTTATTTAAAATAAATCTGCAAAAACACATTCAAAACAAAGAAAAACACAAGCTTTTCTCGTGCCATTTTGTCCGAACTGGATGTTTGGCATCTTTCCTTGGCTACAAGTTCATCCATGTTTGGGGATAGGTTTTGAGTGGTGGATACTCTCAGGATAGAGTGGAGGTGTGCATCCGTGAGCTGACTTCTGTGTGCGCTTTTGTTCACCCTCATGACAGAGAAAAGTTGCTCACAGAGGTATGTACTCCCAAACATGGAGAGCATTCGAGCAGCTTGTAGGCGGAATTGGGGCATTGTTTCAGGGATGAACCTGGTGAACTGTGCGGGTCCTACAGAATCGTACTTTCCCTTCAGTGTGCTGTTACATTGGAGTTCTATCAACTCCATCTGGATATTTACAGGAGCGCTCTCCACTTCAACTGAAAATGGATTGCTGAGCAGTCCAAAACTGAATTTCTGTTTTTCAAAATCAACAAAGCGACGTGTAAACTCCATTTGAAGTGTGCTCAGTTTATCAGCAAACTCAGCATTTGAGGAGGCAGTGGTGGAGACTTGGTTTTTTATTGTTTGGCAACTGGGAAAGTGACTCAAGTTTCCTTGCTGCATGTGAGTCTCCCACAGTCGCTTTACTTGAAAAGCTTTCACAGCATCATACATGTCTGTATTCACACGGTCCCGTCCCTGAAGCTGTAGATTTAGTGCACTGAGATAATTAGTAATGTCACATAGAAATGCTAATTCACACAGCCACTTTTCATCCTTCAATTCCGTGCAGTCTTTTCCTTTGCTTTCAATAAACTGACAAATTTCCATGCATAATTCTGACAATCTATTGAGCACTTTCCCTCGACTTAGCCATCGCACCTCTGTGTGAAGGGAGATCACCAAGTTCAGAATTTATTTCTTCAAGAAAAGTCTTAAATTGATGGCTCTTATAAAGGTTGACTCAGCCTTCCATCCTTCCGAGGTAGGTAAAATGAGGACCCAGATTGTTGGGGGCAATAAGCTGACTTTGTAATAATGCCACTGGGGGGGGGGGGGCAAAGCCCTAATAAGCAGGCATGTACATAGAATGAAGGCTATTGCTAAGCACATTGATTTGTGCTTAGAAGTGTAAGCCGCCCTGAGTCTTCGGAGAAGGGCGGGATATAAATGGGATTAAAATAAAAATAAATAAAATAAAAAATAAAGTTAACTGTCTTTGTTACAGTGTGCATTACATGGTCCATTTTCAGGGCTTTGCCACATAGTGTTTCTTGATGTACAATGCAGTGATATGCTGTCAGCTCACCTGTGCAATTCTCACTCTTCATTTTGTCCCGCATCCTTCCTACTAATCCACTCTTTTCCCTGCACATTGAAGGTGCTACATCTGTTGTGAGTCCTATAAGTTTGTCCCAGGGTAGTTTCATATCATGTATACTTTTGGATACTGCTTCAAATATGTCCTTCCCCATGGTAGTGCCATGCAGTGATTTTACATCCAGAAGCTCCTCCGTAATACATAAACCTGAGTCCACTCCACGGATGAAGATTGTCAGCTGCGCTGTGTCAGAGACATCAATGCTCTCATCCACAGCAAGGGAATAAGCAATAAATTCTTTTCAACCAATTGTCCTTGCAAATCAGTGGCAAGCTCACATATCCGATCAACAACAGTATTTCTGCTTAGGCTTATGTTCGAAAAAGCTTGCTTTTGGTCTGGACACATGACTTCGCACACTTTAATCATGCAGTGCTTCAAAAACTCCCCCTCTGTAAATGGCCGGGCTGATTTGGCTATCTCTTCTGCCACTATAAAACTAGCTTTCACAGAAGCTTCACTTTGTGATTTTGTTTTTTTTGAACATATGCTGCCATGACATCAGGCTCTTTTTCAAGTCTTCCACCTTCTGTGCTTTCTGCTCCATGTTCAAGTTTTTGTACTTGTCCTGATGCTTCGTCTCATAGTGCCGTCTCAAGTTATACTCTTTAAATACAGCCACAGTAGCTCCACAAACAAGGAACACAGCCTTATCTTCAATGTCAACAAACAGGTACTCTGGCTCCCACCTCTTTTGAAAGCATCTTCTTTCAAAATCCACTTTCTGTTTGACCATTTTGGGGGGGTTTAAATATCGGCACACAGGTCTCTCTACATATATAATCTTCTTTGGTTTGGGATTGATAGTGTTTATTTACATCTAATTTGTTTATTAATACTTTTATCTGTTTTCCAATATATTTGTTTTTTATTTTTCTTTGTTGGGCCACAGAAACCTCAGTCAGGAAATGAACAGAAGATGAACGTTCCAGGCTGCAATTATTTGACTGGTTTCTCTCATGGCTTTCTATTTCAGTTAGAATTGTAGGGTTCTTCGCATCGTATCCATGAGTGATCATTTGGAATAGTTCCCTGGAGTCTTCATCTTCCTCCCCATTATTACCTTCATAAGAAAAAAAATGAAAATAACTTTAGGGAAAAAGAGCAAAGCATACTTTCTTAATTAAAACTTTGGAAGATATATCTAGCTTTGTATGGCAAAGGAAAAACCATGGATTAAGTATCACATTCTCTAAGTTTCCAAGGAAATGGGAAGATTTGGTTTGCCCTATTTGAAATTGGACTTTGTAGTCTGCTGTGCGGTTTGGATAAGAAATGGAAGTTTCTCAGGAATAAGAGAATTTTAGAACTAGAAAGGCATGACAGTGATTTGAAGGTCATGGGTGTTTATGGTACGGTAAATTTAGGATCAATTTAGATCTTAAAACCATTATGTTAAATATGCCACATTGAGAATATGAAAGAGATATAAAACTAATAGGGTTATCAGTGCATGTAACATAGATGTGTGTGCATATAAGGATATCAACCATACAGTCAAGCAAAATTAAACTTTTAATACTGAGTGCCACACCAAGTGCACTAATCAAACAGGTGGTAAGAAAATAGGATAATCAAGCAATGAATCAGCAAACACCTAGAGGCAAAAAAAGTCACTACCAAAAGCCAACATGGGTTTGTCAAAAACATCATGCCAGACAAATCTTATTGCATTCTTAGACCAGGTGACAAAATTAGTGGACCAGAGGAATGTTGTGGATATAATTTACTTGGACTTCAGTAATGTATCTGATTAAGTAGACCACAATCTACTACTTGATAAGATAGAAAAATGTGGGTTAGACAGCATCCCCACGAGATGGATTTGTAGCTGGCTGACCGGCCATACTCAGCATGTGATCCTCAATGAAACTGCATCTACATGGAGGGAAGTATGTAGTGGGGTGCCCCAGGGCTCTGTTTTGGGCCCAGTGCTCTTCAACATCTTCATCAACAATTTGGACAAGGGGATAGATGGGGAACTCATCAAATTTCCAGACGACACCAAGCTGGCAGGAATAGCCAACACTCCAGAAGACAAGCTTAAGATATAAGAGGATCTCAACAGACTTGAACATTGGCGCTATCTAACAAAATGAAATTCAATGGTGAAACAGTAAGGTTCTACATTTAGGCAAGAAAAACCAAATGCACAGGTACAGTTTTGGTCACCACGATGTAAAAAAAGATGTCGAGACTAGAAAGGGTACAGAGAAGAGCAAAAAAGATGATTAGGGGGCTGGAGGCCAAAACATATAGGGAACGGTTGCTGGAATTGGTTATGTGTAGTTTAACGAAGAGAAGAGTGAGGGGTGACATGATAGCAGTGTTCCAATATCTCAGGGGCTACCACAAAGATGTGCTCATGATGTGCTCTGCATATAAGTTAAATAGGCAAGGTGACAGTATACAGCCTTGCTGGACTCCTTTCCCAATTTTGAACCAATCAGTGCTTCTGTGTCCAGTTCTCACTGTTGCTTCTTGGCCTGCATATAGGTTTCTCAAGAGACAAATAAGATGGTCTGGTACGCCCATCTCTTTAAGGACTTGCCACAGTTTGTTATGATCCACACAATCAAAGGCTTTAGCATAGTCAATGAAGCAGAAGTAGATGTTTTTCTGGAACTCTCTAGCTTTCTCCATGATCCAGCGTATGTTGGCAATTTGATCTCTAGTTCCTCTGCCTCTTCGAAATCCTGCCTGTACTTCTGGTAATTCTCAATCCACATACTGCTGAAGTCTAGCTTGTAGGATTTTAAGCATAACTTTACTAGCATGAGAAATGAGTGCAATGGTGCAATAGTTTGAACATTCTTTGGCACTGCCTTTCTTTGGAATTGGAATGTAAACTGATCTTTTTCAATCCTGTGGCCACTGTTGAGTTTTCCAAATTTGCTGGCAAATTGAGTGTAGCACTTTTACTGCATCGTCTTTTAATTGGCACCTTACATGTTCTAAAATGCCTTGTTTATAACCAATGATAAGCAAAATAATGGCACAAGGTTAAAAGATGAAGCAGACTGTTAAAATCCAAAGAGGGTGGCCAGATCAAGGTCCTTCAGCCTTTAAAGTAATTTCTAATACTGCACTTTGTGCCTGGAATTTGGGGCCAAATAATCCAGCTTTGGAAAGGTTGAGAAATGCTCTTCCCAGGCAGATTTTTCTTCTTCAGCCATTGGGTTGGGGTACAAGCATTGGAATCCTTGTACTCTGAGGAGCAGCCGAAACAGGGCTTGTGTCCCTTTGTCTATTCATGACAGCCATGTAAATCTCTGGGTGGCTCTCAAACAACTTTAATGAAGCTTTTAAGCATGGATAAGATTGTTTGTTCTGGAGACAACACAAGCCTTTCACTTACATAGTAAAACGAAGCACCATCACCGCATTTTCTTCTGGAAACACTGGATGTATGGTAATGAGTGATAGGTGGGTATCCAAGGCCCATAACAGTTGATTCTCTCCAGATGCTGAAAGTCTTGTTGATGATGGGGATAGATAGATAGATAGACAGACACCAATGAAAAGTGGGATTCCTTTCACTGAATGGCCTGAAATTCATATCTTTGCTTGGAATCACTTAAACAATAGGACAGAGCTTGAAATCCTCCTGATTTTTCTTCTGTTCTCTTCTCATTCAGGAGGGTCTTGTGTCCTTCAAGTAGGTGGCTGTGTATTTCTCTGAGGAGGAGTGGTCTCAGCTGGATGATGACGAAAAAGCACTGTATTGGGAAGTCATGCTGGAAAATCATTGGAATGTGGCCTCTTTGGGTAAGAATATGTCAGAGTCTTTGGAAGACCTGTAATTAGATACATTAACACTTTCTTTTTATTATTATTATAATTTTATTAAAAAACAATACAAATTTTGAAGAGGAAACGAGTAATGTGATTAGTGAATAAGAAAAAAGTATGTTAAAAATGAAGAGAAAATACAAAGTAATAAGTTATAATTTGTGCCGTCTTTCTACGGTTACATCATTGTTTCCTCCTTTAAACAATTTATCCTTTCCAATCTTCAACTAAAGTTTGATAAAAAGTTGATTTTTCTTTTTCTTTTTTAGTAAAAAAGTCCATCAGTGGTTTTCAATCAATAATATAAGATAGTGTCTTTTCCGTAATCAGAGTCAATTTAGTCATCATTGAGAACTCTTTTCCCCAACCATTCCATCATTCTAGTTATTGTAGAGCCCTTCCAACATTTTGTGTGTAATAGTTTCTTTGTGGATATCATACTCAGAAACAATCTTCAATAACTGTTAATTAGTGCAAAGATAAAGTGTTCTGATTCCAGTTGGATATTAATCTTTAAGGTTCTCTGTATCATTGAATGTCTTTGAATTCAAACATTTCTAGCTTTTTTACAAGTCCACCAAAGCATGACAAAATAATCCTTTATCTTGTCCACATTGCCAATATAAGCTTGAGGTACGTTTATATACTTTTGATTTTTTTTTTCTGTTCGTTTTCACATTCCACAGCCTATTTAGAGGTTTTAGCAATTACGTATTCATCTTTTCTACACAAGTGAGATTCAAACTCTGCTTTATGTTGTTGAATATCATAGTTCCCTTTACCTGGAATCTTTCCAATAATTTGAAAACTACTGACACAGTGCATTCAGAAAGTATTCAAACATCCATCACTTTTGCTAAATTAGTTTTGCTGCAGTCTGATTCTACAGTTGTTGAAATTCATTTCCTTTGTCATTAATCTATACTTAGTACCCATAACGACAAAATGCAAACAGTATTTTAGAAATGTTTGTGAATTGATTAAAAAGCAAAAACTAAAGTATTGCAAATTGGCATAAGTATTCAGACCCTTCACTCACTACTTTGTTGAAGTACTTTTGGCAGCAACTACAACTTGAGTCTTTTGGGTATGATGCGGCAAGCATCATTTTATCTTCCTAGAATCTTTCTGATAATATGAAAACTATTTTTTTCCATTCATGACTTAATTTGGTATTCCCGTAGCTCAAGTTTTAATGGCTCTTGACATCTGATCCATTGTCTTTCCTTGCTGCTTTTTTCTGCTGAGAGCCATTAGGATGTTTTGGGGCACAGATCTCCACAAATAGCATTTTTCCATTGTTGCCAGCTTTCCCCTTCTATACAACGAATTCTCAGTGAAGAAGAGGCTGCACCTGTTCAACATCTATATGAAGCCGCTGGGCGAGGTCATTCGTGGTTTCGGGGTGGGGTATCATCAGTACGCTGATGATACCCAACTTTTTTTCTCCACCCTGAACCAACCCAGCGATGCCCTTGCTGTGATGTCCCGTTGCCTGGAGGCGGTCCAGGTCTGGATGGGGAGAAACAGGCTTCGTCTCAATCCTGCCAAGACTGAGTGGCTTTGCGTACCGGCATCTCAGGCTAACCAAACTATTCCACCTTTAATGATGGGGGGTGAGGTGTTACCCCCCCGTTGATAAGGCTTGCAACTTAGGCGTCCTCCTGGACTCACGGCTCAATTTTGAAGATCATATATGAACCGTGACCAGGGGAGCTTTTGCCCAGGTTCGCCTGGTCCGCCAGTTGCGACCCTACCTGGACCGAGATGCCCTACGCACAGTCACTTATGCGCTCGTGACCTCCTATTGCAATGCTCTCTACATGGGGCTGCCCTTGAGAACCATTCGGAGACTACAACTGGTGCAGAATGCGGCCGCGCGAGTTGTGATGGGGGTTTCCCGATACTCCCATGTAACACCTCTACTCCGTGAGCTGCATTGGCTTCCGGTTGCCCTCCGGGTGAGATTCAAAGTGCTGGTGATGACCTATAAAGCCCTAAACGGCTTGGGTCCGGGATATTTGAGGGAACACCTGCTGCCAGCATCAAGTTCCCTTCGTCCAGTGCACTCGCAGAGGGTGGGTCTTCTCAGGGTGCCACCGGTAAAAGATTGCCGGCGGATAACATCCAGGGAGAGGGCCTTTTCTGTGGGTGCGCCTACCATCTGGAACCAGCTGCCCGTGGAGCTCAGGACTGCCCCTGACCTACGCTCATTCCGCAGGGACCTGAAGACTTGGCTCTTTGAGCTCTCTGACCCAGGCTGAGAATTTTAACTGGGGTTTTATTTTCAGGGAGGCGGAGGAAGCAGCACCCCAGTTCTGGTCCTCCACCAGGGGGGCCCGGCCTTGCACCTGGATCTGGCAGGGGGGCTTCCCCCCCATGCAGAGGTGACCCCCATTTCTCTCCTTTGCTCCCCCCCTCCGCCCGGTCAAAGCATGGGAAAGAGCAGCAGGGCAACATGGGATCCCAGACTCCCACCTCAGGGGAAGACTTGGCCCGTCTCCACGGTCACCTTCAGCGCGGACAGAACCGCCACTCACGGAACTCAGCAGTGTAAATGCAACCCCCCCCCCCGCAAGGCTTCCCGGCATCCTCTGCGCCTCCCGTCAAAGCCGCGCCCCCGACTCTTAGCGGAGGGAGGCGGAGAACCGAGAGAGCGGGGTCTTGCTACGAAAGTCCTGCACATGTTCAATCCCCTATTAAGGCTGAGAGCGCTCTCTGGTGGACTCTATGCGAAGTGCCAGCATTCCCTGAAAGGGCGGGAAAGAGGACAGAGATGATGGTCAAGGGAGTAGGAGGAAAAGCCCCTCTCAATGGCTCTCTGCCTGACAAAGGCCTCCGTGTCTCCAGAGGTGGCATTTTCTCCATCTTCCTGTCCAGGAACCGTCTGTGAAGAAAAATTTCCCTAGAGGATTTGAACTCGTTTCCTGCAGGAACAGCTGCCTGAATGGGCCCAAATCCTCTCAGAAACTGAGAAGACAAACTCAGAAGACAAAGACCAGGTGCCTCTCTGGGAAACACAATTTGTGTCTTGCAGTTGTTGCGAACTATGGCCTGAAGAGGAGGAAGATGGGACACAGGCAGAGAAACCACAATTGGGAAAATGGAGATTTCTGCCATGTTTCTATTTCTCTGGTAGTGTATCTACAATCTGCCCTTGAATAACGGCGAAATGGCGTCTCATCTGGGATTGGAGAAATGGCTGAACTACGAAAGGATGGAAAATAAGTGGAAAAGAGAATGTAACATTCAAACAGTATGGGGGAGAAAAACAAGAGTGGAAATGTGTTTTATTTAGGGGGTTGAATAGCAAACACCCTCAGGTAATATGAGTAGGAAAGCCCTTTGTGTTTAAGGGAATTGGGATGTCTCCAGATCACGAATGAAAAGTACAATTGTTGTCCACGTCACTCTGTGTTCCATTTTTGTAATGAAACATTGGACAATAATTGGCAGAAAACTGGAATTGGTGCCTTTTCTCCATTTTGACAAAGATTCATCCAGGGGCAATATTTGAATGAACTGCTTCAGCTCAGCAGGAGCCTCTGAAACTCTGAAGTTTGTCCTCCACACAAATCCTCCCAAAAATATTTTACTATTAATAATTATTTGGACTTTTATTATTGTACAGTAAGCAGATGCATACAGCCATTGTTTTTCCCACAAAAACCTTTATTAGACACACTTTAAACTCCCACTCTTTACTTGTAAAGTTAACCCTAAAGGCACCTTGCTTATTTTACTCTCTTCCTATTACCACAGGTTAGCAACTACCATATTTTTCCATCTGTAAGACGCACCATTGTATAAGACGTTCTGGCATGCGAGTTTCTCTGGGCCGAGCAGCTGTTTGGCAGAGCGCCAAACAGCTGAGCCGGCAAATCCAGAAGTTCGGCAGGCCAACAATCTTGCCCCTTCCCACCTCCTGTTAGTGGCAAGCCAACAGGGGCTTGAAACCTGCGCCAGGCAGTATGGCAACGTACACAGGAATGCCCTGGGCTGCGGAGGTCACTTATTTTTCTGTGTATAAGACGCTGCACTTGTATAAGACGCTCCTGATTTTTAAACAGGGTGTTTGCAGGAGGAAATAGTGTCTTATATATGGAAAAATATGGTATTTCTATCTTGCTTTATCTACCATTTTCCCCGAAAACAAGACCTACCCCCAATAGAAGACCTAGCTTCATTTTTCATGTTGGGCCTAATATAAGCCCTACCCCCAAAATAAGCCTTACTTAAGAGCTTGCACAGCTGGCTGGCCACCCATTCCATCATACCATCCGGTTGCTAGACACAAGGTGGAGTGGGAGGTCAGGGAGAGCTGTTCCACGTACCCTACACAGCTTACCGTGCCGAAGGGCCCCTGCAGCCAGGCCTACCATGCCCGACACCTGTTGCGCCTTGCCTGCTCAATGGCTTCTCTCACTTTCTCCTACTTCCTCCTCCTTTGAACAGCCCTTTGCTCCTGTTGCTGCTTTTTCAGTCCTGGATCTCAGTTTCTCCAGTGTGTGCAGAGGGTCTTTGGAAATGAAGACCCGCAGCGATCGGGTAGGGTGGGAACCATTCCCTTCCTTTTTGGACCGGCTCTGAAATGGGCTCAAAGGAGCAGCCCAAGGGCTCCAATCTGGCTTTGCAGCAAGCAAGGGCATTAGAGGCACATGAATTCACGCTAGTCTGGCATCTAAAAACAATGGGGGTTTTTTCGATGCTGGCAGATTTTTGCTGCCATACCTTATAACTTTTTTTAAAGTTTATTGATGCAGAATGCTGATCCTTCCCATTCTGCATCAAGTAAACTTTAAAGAAAGTTAAACAGTATGGCAGCAAAAAATCCAGCAGTGGGGGAAAAAAACACGTCTCACGTATGGGGAATCTGCACTGCCTGCCTTCCCCCACCCCCCCTTCACTTCACTAAATCCATCACCCAGACAGAAATGAGGTTTAGCAGGCCGAACATGCAAGTAGAGGCAGAGGCAGGGGGGGGGGAAGCTTCCCTCAAGCATTTCTTCACTAACTTCCTTTTCAGCTCTGCCGCATTTCTCCATCTCGTCGTGTTTCTCCACCTCCACGTGCAGGGAAACAAGTTTCTGGGACTAAAAAAGAAAATTCAATCAGACATTCCAAATTCTCGCAAAAAAAGAACTTTTTTTTTTCAGCCCCACAAAATTTTCTCTCTGCATGCAGAGGCAGAGAAACAACAGAGACAGAGAAACATGATGGAGCTGGAAAGGTGGTTAGCAAACAAATGCTTGGGAGAAGTGAGAGCAGCTGAGCGATGGTGTGGCAAGCTGTCCAGGTCCGTGGCAAGGCAACTGCCCCCAATGGCACCAGGTCCTAAAATGGGTCCTTTTTTCTCCAGTAGCTGCCCAGGCATAGTGGATGGAAGGCTAGCATCCACTGAAATGCAGAAGCATTCTGGTTCTGATGTGGAACAACCGGCAAGGGCACTGCAGATAGGACGTCCACTCGCTTCAGCTCTCCTCGACCTTCTGGCTGGCAATCTGACCCAGGGCTGCCACCTCCCTGCTCACCTCTTGGGCAGGCCGGATCAGGAAGACAGCCTCCCTGCATCCCAGGTCCACCTGGAGGAGCATTGCCCTGGCCACCCCCGCACACTTCCTGCCGCCACCCAGCACAGCGGGCCCAGGGTTGCATGGGCTGGACTGGCATGGGAAGGGCACACATACCCTCTTGCCCAAACTCTCTCATACCAGTAGATGGTCCACCTGCACGCTCCAAGGTAGGCCCAATCGCCACCACACTTCAAAATTCTGCATCTCCACCCCATGTGTAGGCCATGTCCTGCTTTTTCAACCAAACATCATCTTACCCATGCATGTTCACCTGCTGTATATAAGACATCCTCCAAAAATAAGACCTAATGGGTCTTTTGATGCCCCCCCAATTTAAAACCCAGTCTAATTTGTGGGGGAAACACGGTATCTATTTCTATCTCTATCTTCTCTCTCCATGTTTATGTATGAAAGCCATTTTCGCTCCACAGTAGATATTTCAAGGGGTCCCAAAGGCAATTTTTTAAAAGGCAACTTGACTTTTTACTTTCTTGAAGATTTTGCTTCTTGTCCGAGTATCATTTCTAAAGATGCTTCTTCGCAACAGAAGATACTTCTTCAATGAGAAGTGAATCGTCTTCAGGAAAATACAAAAGTACAGTTGTCTTTTGAAAAAGTACCTTTGGAACATCCAGGACCTGGATGTCTGAGAATATCCATAGGCATTTGTCATGGGGCTTTCTTCTCCCCTCCTCTAATTAATCCTCTAATAATGGAGCTGCTTTGGAAAATTCTGCACCCTGGACAGTTGCATGAAGCACCCTTCCATGGATTTTCAGGCAGGGAGTCTCATTCTTTTCTTGCAGTTATTTCGGTTCTGTCTCTTAGCAATTCTTGGATCTCCACAAATAGCATTTTTCCATTGTTGCCAGCTTTCCCCTTCTATACAACGAATTCTCAGTGAAGAAGAGGCTGCACCTGTTGTATATAAATTTTCATTTACATTAAATGAAGACTTTTTCTTAGCCCACATCTCACTATAGAAAAGTAAAATATTGTCCTGATGCTTGGAAAGACTTTTGCACATGAATTTCAAGGGCTATATTGAAAGCAATCTGCAATGTCCAAAGCCCTTCCCTTGGCTAGATCAGTCCAATCCAATCCTGGTCCAATGTTTTAGCAACCTGGTATCTCAGGAGCGGCTATCAATTCCTTTCTCACGGCTGGTGTCCTTGACAGCAGATGGCTCAGCTTGGTAACTTTAGTTCCTGTTAATGTCCATATCTCACACGATTCTTTAACACCTCCAGCAGTCTTCCTCTACCAAATGTCCCCTTCCCCTAGTAATGGAGCTTCAAAGAAAGCGAAGATAGGCATCTGACATCATTCCTGATTAATGCCTTTCCCATAGTTTGGCTGGAATAACATTTTGCTAGCTAAGCCCTATGCTTGCTCTCAAAAATTAATTTTTTTTATAAGTTTCATTGGGGATTTGGACTTTGTTATAATCCAATTGGAAATGGGATAAACATGAAGAAAAAAAGATGTTCTCTTTATTTATGTGAAATGGCATTGGTGGCCTTCAAATGACAGTAGCGACAAAAACCCATTGTTCATAATTAAAACACCAGATGCGTACCATTTGGTTTCCATTAGTAAATTCACACGCTGGAGCTTCCAATTGTGAAGGTCAGAGTCAAAAAATTCAGTAGATGTTAATTAGAAATCAATATATTTCAACAACTAAACCTAAGAGTTACAACAGATTCTCACCCAAATGTATCCGTATATGGAACATTTGGCGATTAGTCCTCTTGAAGCCTTTTCCACATTTTAGAGATTTATAGGGCTTCTACACTGCATGGGTCCTTTTATGGGAGTTAAGATAACTATTTGTAATAAAACTTTTTCCACACACCATACATTTATATGGCTTCTCCCCTGTGTGGATCCTTTTATGGGTGTAAAGATAATTCTTTGTAGAAAAACTCTTTCCACACTCAATGCATTTATAAGGCTTCTCCCCTGTGTGAATCTTTTTATGGCAGGTAAGGTTACTAGAGACAGAAAAGCATTTTCCACACTCCATGCATTTATATGGCTTCTCCCCGGTATGTATCCTACTATGGTAAATAAGTTGGCAGTTCTTAATAAAGCTCTTTCCACACTGCATGCATTTGTACGGCTTCTCCCCAGTGTGGATCCTTTTATGGTATTTAACATAAGTGCTTATCATAAAACCTTTTCCACACACCATACATTTATAAGGCTTCTCCCCTGTGTGGGTCCTTTTATGTTTGTTAAGATAATTGTTTGTAGAAAAAATCTTCCCACATTCCATGCATTTATAAGCTTTCTCCCCTATGTGGGTCCTTTTATGGATGTTAAGATAACTATTCGTAGAAAAAGTCTTTCCACATTCCATGCATTTATAATGTGTCTGCCCCTTATGTATACGGAAATGCAAAGCAAGAGAATTACTAAAAGTGAAGCTTTTTCCACACTCCATGCATTTATAGGGCTTCTCCCCTGTATGGGTCCTTTTATGGGTGTTAAGATAACTGTTCGTAGAAAAACTCTTTCCACATTCCATGCATTTATAAGGCTTCTCCCCTGTGTGGGTTTTTTTGTGGAAGTTAAGATAACTGTTTGTAATAAAAGCCTTACCACACTCCATGCATTTATATGGCTTCTCCCCTGTATGTGTCCTACTATGGTAAATAAGTTGAGAGTTCTTAACAAAGCACTTTCCACACTCCAGGCACGTATATGGCTTTCCCCCTGCGTGGATCCTTTTATGGAAAATAAGGTCAGGGCTCTTAGGGAAACTCTTTCCACACTCTAGGCATTTATAGGGCTTCTCCTCTGTGTGGATCTTTTTGTGGCAAGCAAGACTGCTCCTATGAGTAAAGCTCTTTCCACACTCTATACATTTATGTGGTTTCTCACCAGTATGGATCCGGCAATGCAAAGTAAGAGAAGTACTAAAAGTGAAGCTCTTTCCACACTCCGTGCATTTATAGGGCTTCTCTCCTGTGTGGATCCTTTTATGGGAAGTAAGATTGCTGCTTTGACTAAAGCTCTTTCCACACTGAATGCATTTATAGGGCTTCTCTCCTGTGTGGGTCCTTGTATGTGAACTAAGATGAGTGGTATGAATAAAGGTCTTTCCACACACCATGCATTTATAAGGCCTTTCCCCTGTGTGGATCGTTTCATGTACAGAAAGATTTTTGAGTGAGCTCAAGCACTTTCCACACTCTGTGCATTTGTAGAGCTTCTCTCTTGTGTGGATCCTTTTATGTGAAGTAAGTTCTCTACTGTTAGTAAAGCTGTTTCCACACTCCATGCATTTATAAGGCCTTTCCCCTGTGTGGATTATTTGATGACGTGTAAGATGACTCTTACTAGTAAAGTTTTTCCCACACTCCATGCATTTACACGTTCTCTCTGCTTTGTGGATCCTTTTATGGTAGATAAGTTGATTGTTCTTATTAAAGCTCTTTCCGCACTCCATGCATTTGTGTGGCTTCTCTTCTGCCTGGGTTCTTTTTTGAGATGTGTGGGAGAAGGTCCATTTGTAATTTTTTCCATTGTCTCTGGATATATAATCTTCTCCTTTTGTTTCAATTTGACAGTGTTCATTTACATCAAATTGGTCTTTGAATAGTTTTATACATTTTCCAATATATTTGTTCTTCATTTTTTCTTCTTGGGCCACAGAGGCTTTCATTGGTGCATGAACAGATGATGAACTTTCCTGATTCCAGTTATTTGACTGGTTTCTCTCATGGCTTTCTACTTCCATTAGAATTGTAGGGTTTTTCGTATTGTATCCACGACTGATCAGTCGGAATAGTTTCCCAGAATCTTCATTTTCCTCTCCATTATTACCTTCACAGAAAAGAAAAATGAAAGTTTTGGAAGATGAATGTAGGGTTGAATAGCAAGGAAGAAACCATAAATTAAGTATCCAATTCTCCGAAGTTCGAAAGGGCAAGATTTGGTTTGCCTGATTTTAAATGGTACTTTGTAGTCTGCTGTGTGGTTTGGATAAGAAATGGGAGTTGCTCAGAATTAAGATAATTTTAGAACTAGAATGGCTTTATAAAGGTTTGGGTGTCATGTATATTTGTGGTATGATAAATTTAGGATCAAACTAGATTAGAAAACTGTAATGTTATAAATGCCACACTGAAAATAAAAAACAGATATAAACTTAGGCTGTACCCCCAAAACATCTAAATTGCTCTCAGAAAAAAAAGCAGCAGGAAATGACATGGATAACATTTTGAGAGCCATTAGCAGTTGACCTGTGCAAGTACCAAATTAAGTCAAGAATGCAAAAAGGATATATAGTGCATTCATAAAATATTCAGACCTCCTTAATTTCTGTCAAAATATTATGCTGCACCTTGATTCTACAGTTGTTGAAAATCATTTTTTTCTCATTAAGGTACATTCAGTACCCCATAAAGACAAAGTGAAAAGAATTTTAGAAATGTCTTTAAATTTATTAAAATGAAAAAAACTAAAATATCACATTGGCATAAGTATTTAGACACTTCATTCAGTACTTTGTTGAAGCACCTTTGGCAGCATTTATAGCCTTGAGTTTTTTGGGGTATGATGTGACAAGCTCTGCACACCTGGCCCTTTGCAATAACATGTGAAATTTATGCCTCCTATTTCTCTTGATCATTGCTGACAGGCTAGAACACCTAGATTGGAGGACACCTGTGGTAATTTAAATTGACGGGTCGTGATTTCGAAAGGCACACAGCTCTTTATAGAAGGCTTCACTGCTGACAATGCATACTGTAGCAGAGCAAAAGCCATGAGGTCAAAGGAACTGCCTGCGGAGCTCAGAGAGAAGATTTTTGCAAGGCACAGGTCTGGGAAAGGCTACAATAAAATTTCTGCTGCACTGAAGTTTCCTAAGAGCACAGTGGCCTCCATAATTCTCAAATGCCAGAAGCTTGGCACAACCAGAACTCTTCTAACAGCTGGTCGCCTAGTCAGACTGAGCAATCTGGAGAGAAGGGCCGTAGTAAGATAGATGACCAAGAACCCGATGGGCACTCTGACTGAGCTCCAGAGATCCCGTGTGGAGATGAGACAGCATTCCAGAAGGACAACCATCATTGCAGCCCTCCACCGATTTGGGCTTTATGGCAGTGGCTAGACAGAAGCCTCTCCTCAGTGCTAAACACATGAAAGCCTGCTTATAGTTTGAAAAAAAAACCTCAAAGATTCTCAGACTGTGAGGAACAAGATTCTATAGACTCATGAAACCAAGATTGAACTGTTTGGCCGTGATTATAAACATTATGTCTGGAGGAAACCAGGCACTGCTTATCGCCTTCCCAATACCATCCCAACAACAAAGCATGATGGTGTAGCATCATGCTGTGGGGATATTTTTCAGCAGCAGGGATTGGAAGACTGGTCAAGGGTGAGGGAAAGCTGTCTGAAGCCAGATATAGAAAACAGAAAACCTGTTCCACTCGGCCGAAGGGATTGTCTTCCACCTTTCCCGTCATTTCATTGGGAGCTGACGCTGCCCTCCTGAGAGGTGGCGTGGCAATTGAACAGTGGCCACACTACGAATGGGGATACACTATCCCCCAAACCTCAGCCATTCTCTCCATGGTGCGCTGCAGCTGATCTGAGGTGGCCAGCCAGGCACTGGAGTGCTGCTGAAAACAGCAAGGCAGATGAGCACACAAACTCTCCTGCCAATGTAGTGGCGGGAAAGGTGGAAGGCAATTCTGCCCACAAGATCAGCTTGGCAGGAGTGGGGTAGGAAACCAAGCAGAGCCAAAAACAGCGCTCACAGTCTCCAGGAGCTGCAGGGATCCACGCGTGCCCTTTGCAGTTGTCCTCTGGCAATGTGCAGCCTCGCCCTGTAAGCAACCCGACTTGCCCAGGGTCAGGTTTGGACCTAGACGACTGCTTTAGCTGCGAGGAGCCCGGCCTAAGATTTCCATTCCCCAGGCTTCCTGAAGGTGAAGAGTTATACACTGGAAATGTGGACAAGACAAAGGATCGATTTGTCATGCTTTTGTGGACTTGTAAAAAAAAACTAGAAAAAATTGAATTCAAAAAGATTCAGTGATACAAGATCAATATCCAGCTGAAATCAGAACACTTCATTTTGGCACCAATGAAAAGTCCAAGAAGATAGTTTCTGAGTATGACAGCCACAGTGAGTCTATTATACACATAAAGCTGAAGGGCTCTACAATAAGTAGAATTGTGGAATGGTTGAGGAAGATGATAGAATTCTCAATGATGACTAAATTGACTCTGATTAAGATTAGTGCCTATATTTATTAGTGATTGGAACCCCCCATGGACTTTGCTGAAGAAAAGAAAACCTGTCATCAACTTGTCTTTCAATATTAGAATGGATAAATTATGCAAAGGGGAAACAGTGATATACCTTAGAAACAGGGGACAAATTCTAACTTCTTTATTACTTTGTCTTTTCTTTTTCTTAATTTTATAATACTTTTTTTCTTATTTATCAATTATTTTCATTTACACTTCAACATTTTTTATTGTTTTTATTCTGATAAAATTCCTTTAATAAAACAATAAGAACTAATACATCTAATTACAGAACATATTGCAAAACACTCTGACAGGGGAGTAGCATATTCTTACCCAAAGAGGCCACGTTCCTCTGATTTTCCAGCATGACTTCCCGATACAGTGCTTTTTGGTCAGCATCCAGCTGAGACCACTCCTCATCGGAGAAATACACAGCCACCTCCTTAAAGGACACAAGACCCTCCTGAATGAGAAGAAAACAGAAGAATAATCAGGAGGATTTTCAAGATCTATCCTATTGTTTAAGTGATTATAAGCAAAGATATACATTTCAGGTCATTCAGTGAAATAAATCACACTTTTCGTCTGGATCTGTCTGTTTGTCTATCCACCCCCATCCATCAGCAAGACTTTCAGCATCTGGAGAGAATCAACTGGAATGGGCCTTGGAAACTCCACCTATCACTCGCTCCCATACACCCAGCGTTTGCAGAAGAAAATACAGGTGGAGGGGTTCTTTTTACCATTTAAGTAAAAGGCTTGTGGTGTCTCCAGAACAAACAGTCCTATTCATGCTCAAAACCTTCACTGAAATTGTTTGAGAGGCACCCAGGGATTTACATGGGTGTCATGAATAGACAAAGGCACACAAGCCCTGTTTCTGCTGCTCCTCAGATTACAAGGAATCCACTGCTTGTACCCCAACCCAATGGTTGAAGAAGAGAAAGCTGCTTGGGAAGAGCATTTCTCATCCTTTCCAAAGCTGGATTGTTTGGCCCCAAATTCCAGGCACAAATTGGAGTATTAGAAATTCCTCTAAACGCTGACCGCCCTCTTTGGATCTTAACAGTCTCCTTTATTTTTTAACCTGGTGCCATTATTTTTCTTATCACTGGCTATAAACAAGGTGTTTTAGAAGGTGTAAGGTGCCAATGTGATTCTTTCCATTATTATTGCACAATTCCATGCCAAAGAATTACTACTTGGATTACTATTGAGAACATTTTGTTTTATTATACCTCTGTTACTTGAGTTGGAACTTCAAACGCTCTTTCAGCACCTCCATAGAAAGGAGTCAAATTCATTCTATTCTTCCCTGTGAAGGAGACAGAATTTGTAAATGGATAATAAAATGGCAGGAGGCATTCTACAGAAGAGGACATATAGAGACGGTAAGACCTCTCTTGGGAATGGGCAGATTTTTGATTACCATCTGAGATGTACTGACTTGTGGATTCCTGATAGACCTTCCTGAAAAACAGCTCCTCAGAGGGATTTGATGAATTCCTGATTCTCATAGGGTCTCTAGTCTGTAGAGAGAAAGATTTGAATAAGACATTGCACAACATGAAGTGGATTCTTGTTCTCTTAAAAAACAACTTCAATCCCACAATATCAATCAATGAGCCTAGAATTTAAGAAAGGAACAGCTGTCTCCAGTCTGTCTTCTAGAATGGATAATAGAACAATGTCCTGCAAGAACTAGTGAAAAATTTCCACATATTATGACGACTAAAGAAGTAGGAAAGGTTTCTTACCTGCAATTCAACTTGCTCTTTCTGTTCCTCTGCCTGACTCATGAGGAAGCCTTCCGCCAGGGCCACCGCTTGGGAGCTGGTCTCTGCTCCACACTCACGCAACCAGTTTGCCACCAGAAGGGGCAGAAGGGCGAGCAGTTGCTCAAGAACTACTAGGTCCAACATCTGGGCTTTGGTGTGCTTTTCTGGTCTCAGCCATTGAATATAATGGTTGTGAAGTCGGCTGCAAAGTCCTCGGGGACCATCAATCTCCTGATATTGGATGTTTCTGAAGTGGCAGGGCTGAATCTCTGAATGGATGATGGTTTTCTCCTCCAGGAACTTCTCAGTTTTTGCCCAGATCTTCCCACAGCTGCCATACTCAACAGCAGAGGGGCCTTCTACAGTTCCCTCACTTGCTAACGGTTGTTTCTGCATCCTTTGTCTGTCCTGTAAGGAAATTCCAGACAGGTCAGAGGAATCTTGTGCATCTCCAAACACCTTTCAATTCATAGGACTATTCTGGTAGCTGCAGAACTGACCACAAAGGCTATCCAAGGTCTTCGCCCAAGAGTTAAGGTTTTGTTAGGAAGGTTGTTGAGATTACTCTAGTTTCTGCATCTGAAATGGAAAAGAAAATAAATTCAGAAAATGAGAAGGTGGTGGATTTAACCACTGAACAACATTCATCCTACATGGAAAAGGAGGCAGCGGAAGATGGGACTCCGGACTCCCACCTCGGGGGAAGACTTGGCCCTTCTCCAGCGCGGAACCCCTTTGCACGGGCAAAACAGCCACTCGTGTAAATCGGGCTTCTTGTCTAGATGCACCTTCCCGCAAGGATTCCCGGCAGCCTCTGCGCTTCCCGTCTACGCCCCGGTGGGAGGAAGAGAAAGAGCAGCCTCTTCTAACGATTTCTCCGGGCAACACGGGTGCTCTGCTCTAGCGGAGGAGTCCTGCGCATGCCCAATTCCCTCCTGAGGCTGAGAGCGCCCTCTGGTGGACTCTGCGCGTAATGTCGGCATTACCCGAAAGGGCGGGAAAGAGGAGCGCGTCTGAGGCGAGGAGGAGGGCAGGGATGATGGGTATGGGAGAAGGAAAGGACAGTGTCAATGGCTTCGGTGTCTCCAGAGGCGGCGTCTTTTCCATCTTCCTATCCAGGCACCGTTTGTGGACATGGAGAAAAAAATCTCTGTGGTGGATTTCAACTCGCTTCCCTCAAGAACACTAGACGTGAAAGATCCCCAGAGATTAAAGGAGGCTTCAAAATGGGCCCAAATCCACTCAGAAACTGATGAAGACGAGGACCAGGAAGCTCTCTGGTAAACACTATTTGTGTCTTGAGGTTGTTGCAAACTCCAGCCTGAAGGGGAGGAAGATGGGACATGGGCAGGGAAGCCACAACTGGGAAAATGTATTTGTTTCTCTGGTTCTGTATCTGCAGCTGCCCTTGTCCAATTCTTGGCTCTGGGTGTCTCAGAATCACCGCTGAAGGGAAAGAAAAAAACACTCTAAAGTGTAGAAAAAGCTGAAACTGGAGGATGTTCCAGAAATTTTACTTCACAAGAAGGCTCCTTGGAGGAGAAATGAAAAGGGGGAAGCAGCGTCTTATCTATGACTGGAAAAAAGTTGGAACTGCAGAAGGATGGGAAGCTACTATGGAAAACAGAATATATCATTAAAATACTACGAGGAGAGAAAAAGAAGAGGAGAAATCTGTTTTATTTAGGGACTGAATGGTAAACACTCTCAGAAAATATCAGTAGGAAAGCTGTCTGTAGAATTTAAGGCAGGGGTCTTCAAACCTGGCTATTTTATGACTTGTATACTTTAACTCCTAGAATTCCTCAGCCAGGCATGCTGGCTAAGGAATTCTGGGAATCAGAAAAAGGTCAAGTTGAAGACCCCTGATTTAACGAAACTGGGATGCTGCTAGATCATGAATAAAAAGAAAAGTACAATTATCGTCTATTATTCTTTGACTGCCACTCTGTTCCATTTTTGTAATGAAACATTAGACAATAACTGGCAGAAAACTGGAATTGGTGCCTTCTCTCCATTTTGACACAGAATCATCCAGGAGTAATATTTGAATAAACAGCTGCAACCCCACAGCAGGCTCTGAACTCAGAAGTTTGTCCCCCACCCAAATCTTCCCAATTATATTTCCTTATTAATGATTATTAGGGCTTTTCTTATTATTGTACAGTAAGTAGATGCAAAGACAGCAATTGTTTTTCCCCACAAAAACTTATTAGACACACTTAAACTCCCACTCCTTACTTGTAAACTGAATGCTAACTTGACCTTGCTTATTTTTCTCTCTTCCTGTTAAGCAAGAAAATGGGAAGGGAACGCCTATCTGACCTTCACGAATATAAATCACCAGGACCTGACAGATTACATCCCAGAGGTCTGAAGGAGCTGGCAGATATTATCACAGAACCATTGCAGCATATGTTTCAAAAGTCCTGGAGCACTGGGGAAGTACCTGAGGATTGGAAAAAGGCTAATATGGTTCCCATCTTCAAGAAAGGAAAAAAAAACAGACCCAGGAAACCAATCAGTCTAACATCAATACCTGGGAAGATCCTGGGAAAATACTGAAAAAAACAGATCTGTGAACAACTAGAAGCAAACGAAGTTATAACTGGTAGCCAGCATGGGTTTGTTAAAAACAGATCATACCAAACCTGTTATGTATCCAGGCACAGCCTCTGCATAGCAGCAGCCACCAGGGGGCGTTGGTCTGGACGGTTTTGGTGGGAAACCCAGTTTCGGCGGGAAACCTAGTGCCAACCCCATTGGCTAGCCGCCTACCTGGCCAGGTATATAAGGAGGCCAGGTAGCCCTTGTTCTTCAGTACGAACCCCCCACACAAAAAAGAGCTGAACTCGTACTCCGGCTGGCGTCTCTTCCTTGCGTCGGACCCACTACACAACAAAACCAATCTTGTTTCCTTTTTTGATAAAGTGGCCAAATTAGCAGACCAGCGAAATGCTGTGGACATAGTATACTTACATTTCAGTAACGCATTTGACAAAGTAGACCACAATCTACTGCTTGGTAAGGTAGGAAAAGGTGGAATAGACAACATCACCACCAGATGGATTTGTAGCTGGCTGACAAATTGTACTCAACGAATAGACCTCAATGGTACTACATACACACAGAGAGAAGTAAGCAGTGAGGTACCACAAAGCTCTGCCTTAGGCTCAGTGCTCTTCAATATCTTCATCAATGACTTAGATGAGGGAATAGAAGGCGGCTTACAATCTAAGCACAAATCAATGTGCTTAGCAATAGCCTTCATTCTATGTATATGCCTGCTTATTAGGGCTTTCGCCCCGCCCCCCCAAGCGGCATTATTACAAAGTCAGCTTATTGCCCCCAACAATCTGGGTCCTCATTTTACCTACCTCGGAAGGATGGAAGGCTGAGTCAACCTTGAGCCTGGTGGGATGCGAACCTGCACTAATTGCAGGCAGCTGGTGTTACTTGAGGCATTAGCCCACTGCTCCACCAAGGCTTTTTCGCTTCTTATCCAAGGAACATCTTCATTTCTAAAGATGCTTCTTCAGAAGATACTTCTTGGATGAGAAACGAAGCGTCTTAAAGAAAATACAAAAGTCCTCTCTTAAATTTTGAGCTTGCGTAAATTTTACGTTTCTCACCCAGATCTTTTCCCAAGTATCCATTGTAATAACTTCTTGAATATTCTGAGCCCATTTTATCATGCAATCTTTAACAAGTTCTGTTTCTGAGTCAATTTCTATCAATGCAAGATATATCCGTTTGATATGTGCTGGACCCTGATTTCTAATTTGCTTTACCAAATTTTCATCAGTCATTGAGAAACCAATCTTCTGATCTTCTTTCCACCTGGCCTGTAGTTGCCCATATTGAAACCAGGTTTGAACAATCTTCTCTTCTCTTAAAAAGTTATACGGCTTCAAACACCAAACATTCCTTTCCAAACTTAAGATTTCCTTATATGTAGTCACATCATGTTTGAACCCAACATTTATGTTTTCTATTGCGTGTTTCGGTATTGCCCATAAAGGTATCTTGTAATTTAACTTATGTCTATACTTTTTCCAAACTCACAACAAAGCATGTCTTAAAATATGCACCTTAAATACATTATCTACCTTCTTATACAGTAAATATGCATGCCAGCCAAATAACAAGTCATGGCCTTCAAGATTTAATAATTTCCCTTGTGTTAAATTAATCCAATCACTTATCGCTGACAACGCAGCAGCTTCATAGTATAGTTTAAAGTTGGGCATTTTAAGACCACCTCTTTCACGCGTATCCTGCATAATCTTAAATTTAACTCGTGGCATTTTCCCTGCCCATACAAATTTATTGATACCCTTTTGCCATTCCTCCAAGTTTGAGTCCATTTTAAGAATGGATATCATTTGAAATAAGAACAGAAATTTCGGCAGAACATTCATTTTCACTGCTGCGATTCTTCCCAGTAATGACAATTGTAACTTTTTCCAGCTGTCCAATTCTTTTTGAACTTTACCCCATAACTTTTCATAATTATTTTTATATAACTTTACATTTGAGGGTGACAAATAAACCCCCAAGTATTTAACCCTTTTGACAATTTCAAATCCAGTTAACCCTTCTAAAACAGCCTTTTGTAATACTGTCATGTTTTTAGCCAATATTTTAGTTTTTTGTATGTTAACCTTGAATCCAGAAACTTTCCCATATTGCATTATTATCTCCATCAGGTCCACAAAAGAATTTTCTGGCTGGGTCACCGTAACAACCAGATCATCTGCAAACGCCCTCAATCTATAATCCTGATCTCTTATTTGAATTCCCTTAATTTTTTCTGAATTCCGTATTTTAATCAATAATATCTCCAATGTTAAAACAAATAATAGAGGTGATAGCGGACACCCTTGCCTTGTGCCCTTTTCAATATTACATACTTCAGTCAAACTGTTATTTACTATTATACGGGCTGTTTGCTTTTGATATAATGCCCTAATTGGTTGTAAAAATTTATCCCCAAAATTCATTTTATCTAATACTTTCATCAAGAATTGCCAATCCAATTGGTCAAAGGCTTTTTCAGCGTCCAGAAAGATCAGCGCTGCAGGGATCTGGTTGTTCCTTTCCAAAAATTCCAACAAGTCAACTATATGCCTCACATTATTTTTCATTTGTCTACCACTAATAAACCCAGTTTGATCACCATGAATTATCTGTTGCAGTACCCTCATTAATCTGTTAGCTAAAACCTTAGCAAATATCTTGTAGTCCATATTCAAAAGTGATATTGGTCTATAATTTCTTGCTTGAGTAACATCCTGATCTTCCTTCGGGATCAAAGAAATAAAAGCAGTTTTCCAAGACGGAGGCACCCCTCCTCCCCTCTGAATTATCTGAAACAATTCCCTTAAAGGCTTTATCATCTCCGACTGTAAATTTTTATAATACACCGCAGTCAATCCATCCGTGCCTGGCGCTTTGCCCACTTTCAATTGTTTAATTGCCAAAAGAATTTCTTCCTCAGTTATCAATTGATTCATCTCTTCCTTTTGCTCTTGCGTAAGAACCGGAATTTTAGCATTCCTCAAATATGCATCAATATCTGCTTCATTAATCTTATCTCTGGCATATAATTTAGAATAAAAATCAACAAAAACTTCCTTAATAAGGTTGTGTTAAAACATTTATAAAATGTTTTATAGGTGGCATTTAGATCCCAAAAAGCTTGCAAGTATGTATCCGAACTATCAGCCTAAATGTTGGAGGTGTGGTGGCGAAGACGCAACGTACTTTCACATACTTAGTCACATTTGCGACTAAGAATCCTCACCAGGTCTTATCTCGCAGCGATAAGGGTGGCGAAATCCAACTACTTTTCCACCCTCATCGCGTCCGCAGATAATCGCCCGGCTGCCTTGTTCAGAGTGACTCGCTCCCTACTGAACCAAGAGGTGAGAGAGGAACCCTTACAGGGTCGAGCCGAGGAATTCGGTCAATATCTGTTGGATAAAATCGCTCAGATTCGAACCGGCCTGGACTCCAACTGGGCAGAGTTGGAGGAACAGGACATGGACAGTCTTGTCGACGTCATCTGGGAGGAATTTGATCCTGTGACTCCGAAGGAAGTGGACAGGATTATGAGGAGGTTGATCTCCTCCACATGCTTACTGGACCCGTGCCATTCCTGGCTGGCTTATGCAGCTCGAGAGGGGACACGAGGCTGGTTTCTGGCGGTCATCTCTGCTTCTCTGAGTGAGGGTCACTTCCCCACCGCCTTGAAGGAGGCGGTGGTGAGACCTCTCCTCAAGAAGCCCACCTTGGACCCAACCTCACTGAATAACTTTCGTCCAGTCTCCAACCTTCGCTTCCTTGCGAAGGTTGTTGAGAGCGTGGTGGCGCATCAGCTTCCTCAGGTCCTGGATGAAGCGGTTTATCTAGACCCGTGCCAATCGGGCTTCAGGCTGGGCTACAGCACGGAGACGGCATTGGTCGCTCTGATGAATGATCTCTGGAGAGCCCTGGACAGGGGCCATTCCTCTGTCCTAGTCTTATTAGACCTTTCGGCGGCTTTCGATACCATCGACCATGGTATCTTGCTGCGGCGCCTCAGGGGACTGGGAGTGGGAGGCACGGTTCTGCGTTGGTTCTCCTCCTTTCTCCAGGGTCGCTCGCAGTCGGTGCTGGCAGGGGGACAGAGGTCGACCCCGAGGCCTCTCGTTTGCGGAGTCCCTCAGGGGTCGGTCCTCTCGCCTCTCCTGTTCAACATCTACATGAAACCGCTGGGTGAGATCATTCGTGGTTTTGGAGTAGGGTACCATCAGTATGCTGATGACACCCAACTTTTCATCTCAACTCCAAACAGTATCAGTGATGCCCTCGACGTGATGTCCCGCTGCCTGAAAAAGGTCCAGGAATGGATGGGGAGGAACAGGCTTCAACTCAACCCGGACAAGACTGAATGGCTGTACGTACCGGCAAGCCAGGATACTCAGATCATTCCATCCCTTAACATCGGGGATGAGTTATTACCCCCTGTTGATAGGGCCCGCAACCTGGGTGTCCTCCTAGACTCGCAGCTATCCCTGGAAGATCACATAGGAGCTGTGACCAAGGGGGCCTTCTCCCGGGTTCGACTAGTGCGCCAACTACGACCTTATCTGGACCTGGATGCCTTGCGTACAGTCACCCATGCACTTGTGACCTCTCGCCTAGACTACTGTAACGCTCTCTACATGGGGCTGCCCTTGAGAGCCACTCGGAAGCTTCAACTGGTGCAAAGTGCAGCTGCACGGACACTTTTGGGGGCCTCCTGATACTCCCATATCACACCTCTCCTCCGTGAGCTTCACTGGCTTCCGGTTGCCTTCCGAGTGAAATTCAAGGTGCTAACAATGACATACAAAGCCCTACATGGCATGGGTCCGGACTACCCACGGGAGCACCTTCTGCCAACGTCAACACCCCTCCGTCCTGTGCGCTCCCACAGAGAGGGCCTCCTCAGGGTGCCACCGCTCAAGGAATGTCGGCTGGTGGCCCCCAGGAGGAGGGCATTCTCAGTGGGTGCGCCAGCCCTCTGGAACTGCTTGCCTACCGAAATCCGGATGGCCCCCGACCTCCGCACCTTCCGGCGTGATTTAAAAACTTACCTGTTCCAGCAGTCCGGCCTGGCCTGATAGCTCTTGGGGGTCTCAGTTGTTTTTACTATTTTTTTCACTATTGTTCAATCTGTATACCTACCTTACTCTGTACACCGCCCCGAGTCCCTTGGGAGAAGGGCGGTATATAAGAACAAATAAATAAATAAATAAATAAATAAAATATGGTGGACCTGTAAAAAGGTTAAAGCGTTTTGGATTAAAATCTGGTGGAACATGCAGAAGATATTTAAGAAAAGGATAAAGTTTGGTCCGCAATTGTTTTTACTGGGTATAATTACTGATACTACTGTTGTGGACACTAAGTTGATGTTGAATTTAATTATGGCAGCAAGACTTTTAGTAGGTCAATATTGGAAGAAGGAGGAACTGCCGACTATAGAAGAATGGACTTTAAAAGTTTCTAACCTGGCGGAAATGGCAAAGATCTCGGCGTATTTGAAAGACCATTCGCAACGTTATATTACGGATTGGAAAAAATGGATTGATTATATCCAAAATAAGTATGGGACTAAAAAGTTTCATTTAGCATTGAATAAGTATTGATGTGAGATT
The DNA here is from genome assembly GCF_947247035.1 of Vipera ursinii. Taxonomy (NCBI): domain Eukaryota; kingdom Metazoa; phylum Chordata; class Lepidosauria; order Squamata; family Viperidae; genus Vipera; species Vipera ursinii. The sequence goes on from NC_139513.1 coordinate 9,982,044, forward strand.
TGTATTGCTTGTAGTCACTTTATAAGAGCTAAAGTGCGACAGACTTAATAGTTCATTGTTGTTAGCATATGGTTGTTTATGATTGATTTTATTTTTATACCTTGTATTTAGCTCTGGGAAGTCAGGGACGGGGAGGGTTGAAGGGGAGGGGGGAGGGTTGGGTAGGGTTGGGAAGGGGGTGGGTGGGGAGGGGTTGTTAAAGATAAAATGTATTGAAAAACTTTTCAATAAAAAAAAGAAAAAGAAAATACAAAAGTCCAGTTGCCTTTCACACATTCATGACCTAAATGTTTGAGAATCTCCATAGGCATTTGTCAAGGGCTTTCCTCTCCCCTTCCCATGCATAATCCTCTAATTACAGGGGTGTCAAACTGCCAGCCCGCAGGCTGGACACGTCATCCGGAAGCCATGCCCACCCCATTGCCAGAAATGGCAAAATAATCCTGAGACATCTCGCATCGTCACGTGACGTCGCAGGTTTCACATGTCTGCATACATGAGCTGCTTTGGGGAATTCTGAACCTTGGCCAACTGCATGAAGCGTGCTTCCATAGGAGTCTCATTCTTCCCTTGCAGTTATTTCAGCTCTGTCTCTTACCAATTCTTGGAACTCCACAAACTTCATTTTTCCCTCATTGCGAGCTTTCCCCTTCTATACAACAAGCTCTCAGTGTATAAGAGATTGCAGCTGTTGTATACAGCATCACTGATATAAATTTACATTAAATGTACTCTTTCTTAGCCCTCATCTCACCATAGAAAGGTAATATATTGTCCTACTGCTTGGAAAGTCTTTTGCACATGCATTTCAGGGGCTTCTTGTCATTCTGCTTCCTTTTTGTGCCAGAGGATCTCTTCATCCAGAAACTTTTTTCACTCTAATTATCTATGTGATTATTCTATCTCATCATGACAGGACTTTGACTGAAAAAAGTTACTACCTTCTCCATTCATACCGGCTGACTTAGGTGTTTTTCATAATGGACTAAAGAGTTGGATTATTTTTTTGTATTCCTTCTCACAGTCCAGAGGTTCCCATTCTCAGTTCTGCTGTAGAGGAAGAAAGATTTAAAAAGTTTTCTCTTGAAGAGATGCATCAGGGAGATGCAGCTCCTTCTGCTTGTTGTGGAAGCAATACCTATTAAATGTCTGCCTGATCCTATCCCTCACAGACCAATAATTTTCCAACTCAACACTAGGATACATTCTCAGCTGAGCCCCTTGTCCAAACTAAATACACTGAGGTGGAGACTGTAAATCCAGTGGGGCTTTTGTAGAATTAAGCATAAGGCATAAGTCACGGAAGATCTGATGTTACACTGTCACATCAATTTATTTTTGAATATTTTTTAATTTAGCACAATATCCCAAGAGCTTTTTCGTTTCAACATATTCCAATTCATTACATAACTTCTACTGACAGTTATAAAAAGCTTAACTGTAAAACAACGGCTACTTAAACCATTCTATTCATAAGTTATCTTCTTTAGCATCACACTTATTTTGATACTGTTAGTCATATGATTACAGCCTAACTGGTTGGGTTGGCAATATATAAGCCATGATATTTAATGTATTGTATCCCTTTAAATGTGTAATGATTGGCCAACGCTGTGTTCTTTCAACAGCCATAAGAGGGAGCTGGAGACATAGCTTCTGTGTTTGTGTGTGTTTTTGTGTGTTTGTGTGTGTGTGTGTGTTAGTTTGTTACATTGCTTGCTGATTATTGTTGATTGTGGTTTTGCTACTGTTTGCTAAACCGGAAGAACTGTGTTTTTGACTTTTGGACTGGAAAGACGATTTTGTATTGGATAACTCTTGAACTGTTGATATCTTCTCTGTACCCGTGTATGACCTGGACTGTTTATTCTTGACTTGTGCTACTCCTAAAAGTAAAGGTTTTTTTCCTTTTTTACACACCTCAGTGTATCAGTGTGGTTGCTGTGCAAAACCTGACTACTCTCAGTACCAATTCTCCTGTGCATTTTTCTTGTTGGCTCAGGATATATTCTGCACAAACCCTGCCATTGGTTATGGGCCCAGAGACGTACTGAGATCTAGCATACACAGTACCATATCATAATAGCTGAGTTTTGTGTTACCTCTTCAACTGGAAAAATGGCACAAGAACAAGCAACAGGTATTTCCTGGATTACCTGGTTAGATGGGACAAACCATGTTTCCTGGTCCACGAAATGCTGCTTGCTTCTGCACAAGGAAGGACTATGGGCTGTACTTCATGACCCACCAGACGTGACCACTTGGGATCCAGAAGATGAGGACGATGCAAAGAAAACAGAGAAATTTAACCGAGACAACGAAAGAGCTCTTTGCCTAATTGGACTAACACTGGATGACCAGCACCTTGTCCATATCCATGGTGAGAAGTCTGCTGCTAGGTGTTGGGACTGTGAGATGGTCTCACGAGGTCGATGATTGGTTAAGGTGCTTCCAAGTAAAAGGCATCACGCAGGAATGCAATCATTCAAAGCTTTATTTAACGATAAAGTAAATAGAAAGAGTTCCCTGGCATGGAGGCATCCATGCCTGGGTTGAGCTCATGGATAGGCGAGCAAGCAAGCAGAAGAGAGAACAAAGAGAACAGAGAGCATCCCCTGAGCAGAGGTTTTTATGGGGGGTCTCAGCCCCTCCCTTACCATAAAACTCTCGCCAATGGGGCTGCAGGGGCCGGGGACCCCTGACCCACCAGTGGGAGCAAAGAAGCCTCTTTGCTCCCATCTGATGACCTTTTTTGGGGAACTGCCATGGCTGGCACAAAACATCTAACAGGGACATTTTGCGAAGAACCTACTGTATGTCCGTGACAGTGTGGGTGCACATATACACCTTACACGCAAACTGTTTAGGGCTCGTCTTCAGAAGGATGGGGACATGTTAGCTCATCTGGCATTCATGAAGAAAATGTATATGTTTATAGAACATTCAGCCATTGGTCCTCTTGAAGCCTTTTCCATATTTCACAGATTTATAGGGTTTTTACACTGTGTGGGTCCTTTTATGGATGTTAAGATAACTGTTTGTAGAAAAACTCTTCCCACATTCCATGCATTTATGTGTCTGTCCTTTATGTATCTGGTAATGGAAATTAAGAGAAGTACTACAAGTGAAGCTTTTTCCACACTCCATGCATTTATAGGGCTTCTCTCCTGTGTGGGTCCTTTTATGGATGTTAAGATAACTGCTTGTAGAAAAGCTCTTTCCACATTCCATGCATTTATATGGCTTCTCCCCTGTGTGGGTCCTTTTATGGATGTTAAGATAACTGTTTCTAGAAAAACTCTTTCCACATTTCATGCATTTATATGCTTTCTCCCCTGTGTGGGTTTTTTTATGGGACTTAAGAAAATTGTATCCAATAAAACCTTTTCCACACACCATACATTTATACGGCTTCTCCCCCGTGTGGATCCTTTTGTGGATGTTAAGATAATTCTTTGCAGAAAAGCACTTTCCACATTCAATGCATTTATAAGGCTTCTCCCCGGTATGTGTCCTACTATGGTAAATAAGTTGGTAGTTCTTAATAAAGCTCTTTCCACACTCCATGCATTTATATGCTTTCTCCCCTGTGTGGGTCCTTTTATGGTATTTAACATGACTGCTCATCATAAAACCTTTTCCACACACCATACATTTATAAGGCTTGTCCCCTGTATGGGTCTTTTTATGGATGTTAAGATAACTGCTTGTAGAAAAACTCTTTCCACATTCCATGCATTTATATGGCTTCTCCCCTGTGTGGATCCTTTTATGGTATTTAACATGACTGCTCATCATAAAACCTTTTCCACACACCATACATTTATAAGGCTTGTCCCCTGTATGGGTCCTTTTATGGATGTTAAGATAACTGCTTGTAGAAAAACTCTTTCCACACTCCATGCATTTATAGGCCTTCTCCCCTGTGTGGATCCTTTTATGGGAAGTGAGATTGCTGCTCTGATTAAAGCTCTTTCCACACTGAATGCATTTATAGGGCTTCTCTCCTGTGTGGGTCCTTGTATGTGAAATAAGATGAGTGGTATGAATAAAGGTCTTTCCACACACCATGCATTTATAAGGCCTTTCCCCTGTGTGGATCGTTTCATGTACAGAAAGATTTTTGAGTGAGCTCAAGCACTTTCCACACTCTATGCATTTGTAGGGCTTCTCTCTTGTGTGGATCCTTTTATGTGAAGTAAGTTCTCTACTGTTAGTAAAGCTGTTTCCATACTTGATGCATTTATAAGGCCTTTCCCCTGTGTGGATCATTTGATGACATGTAAGATGACTCTTACTAGTGAAGTTTCCCCCACATGTTTTCTCTGCCTTGTGGATCCTTTTATGGTAGATAAGTTGATTGTTCTTATTAAAGCTCTTTCCACACTCCATGCATTTGTGTGGTTTCTCTTCTGCCTGGGTTCTTTTTTGAGATGTATGGGAGAAGGTCCATTTGTAATTTTTCCCATAGTCTCTAGTTACATAATCTTCTCCTTTCGTTTCGATTTGACAGTGTTCATTTACATCAAATTGGTCTTTGAATAGTTTTATACATTTTCCAATATATTTCTTCTTTATTTTTTCTTGTTGGGTCACAGAGGCTTTTATTGATGGATGAACAGATGATGAACTTTCCCGATTCCAATTATTTGACTGGTTTATCTCATGGCTTTCTACTTCCATTAGAATTGTAGGGTTTTTCGTATTGTATCCACGACTGATCAGTCGGAATAGTTTCCCGGAATCTTCATTTTCCTCTCCATTATTACCTTCACAGAAAAGAAAAATGAAAGTTTTGGAAGATGAATGTAGAGTTGAACAGCAAGGAAAAAACCATAAATTAAGTATCCAATTCTCCGAAGTTCGAAAGGGCAAGATTTGGTTTGCCTGATTTTAAATGGTACTTTGTAGTCTGCTGTGTGGTTTGGATAAGAAATGGGAGTTGCTCAGAATTAAGAGAATTTTAGAACTAGAATGGCTTTATAAAGGTTTGGGTGTCATGTATATTTGTGGTACGATAAATTTAGGATCAAATTAGATTTGAAAACTGTAATGTTATAAATGCCACACTGAGAATACAAAACAGATATAAACTTAGGCTGTACCCCTAAAACATCTAAATTGCTCTCAGAAAAAAAAGCAGCAGGAAATGACATGGATAACATTTTGAGAGCCATTAGCAGCTGACCTGTGCAAATACCAAATTAAGTCAAGAATGCAAAAAGTGCATTCATAAAGTATTCAGACCTTAATTTCTGTCAAAATGTTATACTGCACCTTGATTCTACAGTTGTTGAAAATCATTTTCTCTCATTAAGGTACATTCAGTACCCCATAAAGACAAAGTGAAAAGAATTTTAGAAATGTCTTTAAATTTATTAAAATGAAAAAACTGAAATATCACATTGGCATAAGCATTTAGACACTTCATTCAGTACTTTGTTGAAGCACTTTTGGCAGCATTTATAGCCTTGAGTCTTTTGGGGTATGATGTGACAAGCTCTGCACACCGGGCCCTTTGCAATAACATGTGAAATTTATGCCTCCTATTTCTCTTGATCATTGCTGACAGGCTAGAACACCTAGATTGGAGGCCACCTGTGGTAAATTAAATTGACGGGTTGTGATTTGGAAAGGCACACAGCTCTCTATCGAAGGCTTCACTGCTGACAATGCATACTGTAGCAGAGCAAAAGCCATGAGGTCAAAGGAACTGCCTGCGGAGCTCAGAGACAAGATTTTTGCAAGGCACAGGTCTGGGAAAGGCTACAATAAAATTTCTGCTGCACTGAAGTTTCCTAAGAGCACAGTGGCCTCCACAATTCTCAAATGCCAGAAGCTTGGCACAACCAGAACTCTTCTAACAGCTGGTCGCCTGGTCAGACTAAGCAATCTGGAGAGAAGGGCCGTAGTAAGATAGATGACCAAGAACCCGATGGGCACTCTGACTGAGCTCCAGAGATCCCGTGTGGAGATGAGACAGCATTCCAGAAGGACAACCATCATTGCAGCCCTCCACCGATTTGGGCTTTATGGCAGTGGCTAGACAGAAGCCTCTCCTCAGTGCTAAACACATGAAAGCCTGCTTATAGTTTGCAAAAAAAACCCTCAAAGACTCTCAGACTGTGAGGAACAAGATTCTATAGACTCATGAAACCAAGATTGAACTGTTTGGCCATGATTGTAAACATTATGTCTGAAGGAAACCAGGCACTGCTTATCGCCTGCCCAATACCATCCCAACAACAAAGCATGGTGGTGTAGCATCATGCTGTGGGGATGTTTTTCAGCAGCAGGGACTGGAAGACTGGTCAAGGGTGAGGGAAAGCTGTATGGAGCCAGATATAGGGATATCCTCTAAGAAAACCTGTTCCACTGGGCCGAAGGGATTGTCTTCCACCTTTCCCGCCATTTCATTGGGAGCTGACGCTGCCCTCCTGAGAGGTGGTGTGGCAATTGAACAGCGGCCACACTACGAATGGGGATACACTATCAAGATCAAGCGAAGTACTAATACCACTTTACAATGCTTTTGTAAGGCCACACCTGGAATACTGCATCCAGTTTTGGTCACCACGATGTAAAAAAGATGTCGAGACTCTAGAAAGGGTACAGAGGAGAGCAACAAAGATGATTAGGGGGCTGGAGGCTAAAACATATAGGGAACAGTTGCTGGAATTGGGTATGTGTAGTTTAATGAAGAGAAGGGTGAGGGGTGACATGATAGCAGTGTTCCAATATCTCAGGGGCTACCACAAAGAAGAGGGAGTCAAGCTATTCTCCAAAGCACCTGAAAGCAGGACAAGAAGCAACGGATGGAAACTAGTCAAGGAGAGAAGCAACCTAGAACTAAGGAGAAACTTCCTGACAGAACAATTAACCAGTGGAATAACCTGCCTCCAGAGGTGGTGAATGCTCCAACACTGGAAGTTTTTAAGAAGAGACTGGACAGCCATTTGCCTGAAATGGTATAAGGTTTCCTGCCTGAGCAGGGGGTTGGACTAGATGACCTCCAAGGTCCCTTCCAACTTTTTTATTATTATTATTATTATTATTATTATTATTATTATTATTATTATTAATTAGTGATTGGAACCCCCCATGTACTTTGCTGAAGAAAATAAAACTTGTCATCAACTTGTGTTTCAATATTAGAATGGATAAATTATGCAAAGGGGAAACAGTGATGTACCTTAGAAACAGGGGACAAATTCTAACTTCTTTATTACTTTGTCTTTTCTTTTTCTTAATTTTATAATACTTTTTTTCTTATTTATCAATTATTTTCATTTACACTTCAACATTTTTATTGTTTTTATTCTGATAAAATTCCTTTAATAAAACAATAAGAACTAATGCATCTAATTACAGAACATATTGCAAAACACTCTGACAGGGGAGTAGCATATTCTTACCCAAAGAGGCCACGTTCCTCTGATTTTCCAGCATGACTTCCCGATACAGTGCTTTTTGGTCAGCATCCAGCTGAGACCACTCCTCATCGGAGAAATACACAGCCACCTCCTTAAAGGACACAAGACCCTCCTGAATGAGAAGAAAACAGAAGAATAATCAGGAGGATTTTCAAGATCTATCCTATTGTTTAAGTGATTATAAGCAAAGATATACATTTCAGGTCATTCAGTGAAATAAATCACACTTTTCGTCTGGATCTGTCTGTTTGTCTATCCACCCCCATCCATCAGCAAGACTTTCAGCATCTGGAGAGAATCAACTGGAATGGGCCTTGGAAACTCCACCTATCACTCGCTCCCATACACCCAGCGTTTGCAGAAGAAAATACAGGTGGAGGGGTTCTTTTTACCATTTAAATAAAAGGCTTGTGGTGTCTCCAGAACAAACAGTCCTATTCATGCTCAAAACCTTCACTGAAGTTGTTTGAGAGGCACCCAGGGATTTACATGGGTGTCATGAATAGACAAAGGCACACAAGCCCTGTTTCTGCTGCTCCTCAGATTACAAGGAATCCACTGCTTGTACCCCAACCCAATGGTTGAAGAAGAGAAAGCTGCTTGGGAAGAGCATTTCTCATCCTTTCCAAAGCTGGATTGTTTGGCCCCAAATTCCAGGCACAAATCGGAGTATTAGAAATTCCTCTAAACGCTGACCGCCCTCTTTGGATCTTAACAGTCTCCTTTATTTTTTAACCTGGTGCCATTATTTTTCTTATCACTGGCTATAAACAAGGTGTTTTAGAAGGTGTAAGGTGCCAATGTGATTCTTTCCCTTATTATTGCACAATTCCATGCCAAAGAATTACTACTTGGATTACTATTGAGAACATTTTGTTTTATTATACCTCTGTTACTTGAGTTGGAACTTCAAATGCTCTTTCAGCACCTCCATAGAAAGGAGTCAAATTCATTCTATTCTTCCCTGTGAAGGAGACAGAATTTGTAAATGGATAATAAAATGGCAGGAGGCATTCTACAGAAGAGGACATATAGAGACGGTAAGACCTCTCTTGGGAATGGGCGGATTTTTGATTACCATCTGAGATGTACTGACTTGTGGATTCCTGATAGACCTTCCTGAAAAACAGCTCCTCAGAGGGATTTGATGAATTCCTGATTCTCATAGGGTCTCTAGTCTGTAGAGAGAAAGATTTGAATAAGACATTGCACAACATGAAGTGGATTCTTGTTCTCTTAAAAAACAACTTCAATCCCACAATATCAATCAATGAGCCTAGAATTTAAGAAAGGAACAGCTGTCTCCAGTCTGTCTTCTAGAATGGATAATAGAACAATGTCCTGCAAGAACTAGTGAAAAATTTCCACATATTATGACGACTAAAGAAGTAGGAAAGGTTTCTTACCTGCAATTCAACTTGCTCTTTCTGTTCCTCTGCCTGACTCATGAGGAAGCCTTCCGCCAGGGCCACCGCTTGGGAGCTGGTCTCTGCTCCACACTCACGCAACCAGTTTGCCATCAGAAGGGGCAGAAGGGCGAGCAGTTGCTCAAGAACTACTAGGTCCAACATCTGGGCTTTGGTGTGCTTTTCTGGTCTCAGCCATTGAATATAATGGTTGTGAAGTCGGCTGCAAAGTCCTCGGGGACCATCAATCTCCTGATATTGGATGTTTCTGAAGTTGCAGGGCTGACTCTCTGAATGGATGATGGTTTTCTCCTCCAGGAACTTCTCAGTTTTTGCCCAGATCTTCCCACAGCTGCCATACTCAACAGCAGAGGGGCCTTCTACAGTTCCCTCACTTGCTAACGGTTGTTTCTGCATCCTTTGTCTGTCCTGTAAGGAAATTCCAGACAGGTCAGAGGAATCTTGTGCATCTCCAAACACCTTTCAATTCATAGGACTATTCTGGTAGCTGCAGAACTGACCACAAAGGCTATCCAAGGTCTTCGCCCAAGAGTTAAGGTTTTGTTAGGAAGGTTGTTGAGATTACTCTAGTTTCTGCATCTGAAATGGAAAAGAAAATAAATTCAGAAAATGAGAAGGTGGTGGATTTAACCACTGAACAACATTCATCCTACATGGAAAAGGAGGCAGCGTAAGATGGGACTCCGGACTCCCACCTCGGGGGAAGACTTGGCCCTTCTCCACGCTCGCTCCAGCGCGGAACCCCTTTGCACGGGCAAAACAGCCACTCGCGTAAATCGGGACTCTTGTCTAGATGCACCTTCCCGCAAGGATTCCCGGCAGCCTCTGCGCTTCCCGTCTACGCCCCGGTGGGAGGAAGAGAAAGAGCAGCCTCTTCTAACGATTTCTCCGGGCAACACGGGTGCTCTGCTCTAGCGGAGGAGTCCTGCGCATGCCCAATTCCCTTTTGAGGCTGAGCGCGCCCTCTGGTGGACTCTGCGCGTTAATGTCGGCATTACCCGAAAGGGCGGGAAAGAGGAGCGCGTCTGAGGCGAGGAGGAGGGCAGGGATGATGGGTATGGGAGAAGGAAGGAAAGGACAGTCTCAATGGCTTTAGTGTCTCCAGAAGCGGCGTCTTTTCCATCTTCCTATCCAGGCACCGTTTGTGGACATGGAGAAAAAAATCTCTGTGGTGGATTTCAACTCGCTTCCTTCAAGAACACTCGACCTGAAAGATCCCCAGAGATTGGAGAAGGCCTCAAAATGGGCCCAAATCCACTCAGAAACTGATGAAGACGAGGACCAGGAAGCTCTTTGAGAAACACTATTTGTGTCTTGAGGTTGTTGCAAACTCCAGCCTGAAGGGGAGGAAGATGGGACATGGGCAGGGAAGCCACAACTGGGAAAATGTATTTCTGTTTCTCTGGTTCTGTATCTGCAGCTGCCCTTGTCCAATTCTTGGCTCTGGGTGTCTCAGAATCACCGGGAAATCCAAGCAGCTGCTTTGGACCCAGGAAAGGATGCTGAAGGGAAAGAAAAAAACACTCCAAAGTGTAGAAAAAGCTGAAACTGGAGGATGTTCCAGAAATTTTACTTCACAAGAAGGCTCCTTGGAGGAGAAATGAAAAGGGGGAAGCAGCGTCTTATCTATGACTGGAAAAAAGTTGGAACTGCAGAAGGATGGGAAGCAACTATGGAAAACAGAATATATCATTAAAATACTACGAGAGAAAAAGAAGAGGAGAAATCTGTTTTATTTAGGGACTGAATGGTAAACACCCTCAGAAAATATCAGTAGGAAAGCTCTCTGTAGAATTTAAGGCAGGGGTCTTCAAACTTGGCTGTTTTATGACTTGTGTACTTTAACTCCTAGAATTCCTCAGCCAGGCACGCTGGCTAAGGAATTCTGGGAATCAGAAAAAGGCCAACTTGAAGACCCCTGATTTAACGAAACTGGGATGCTGCTAGATCATGAATAAAAAGAAAAGTATAATTATCGTCTATTATTCTTTGACTGCCACTCTGTTCCATTTTTGTAATGAAACATTGGACAATAACTGGCAGAAAACTGGAATTGGTGCCTTCTTTCCATTTTGACACAGAATCATCCAGGAGTAATATTTGAATAAACAGCTGCAACCCCACAGCAGCTTCTAAACTCAGAAGTTTGTCCCCCACCCAAATCCTCCCAAATTAGTAGACCAGCAAAATGCTGTGGACATAGTATACTTACATTTCAGTAAGGCATTTGACAAAGTAGACCACAATCTACAATCCTAGACCAATCATTTTCCAACTCAACACTGGGATACTTCTCAGCTGAGCCACTTGTCCAAACTAAATACACTGAGGTGGAGAGTGTAAATCCAGTGGAGCTTTTGTAGGATTAAGCATAAGTCACAGAAGATCTGATGTTACACTGTGACATCACTTTCCTTTTTGAACATTTTTAGCACAATATCCCAAGACCTTTTTCATTTCAACATCTTCCAATTCATTATATAACTTCTACCAACAGCTATAGTTGGACTGAGTGCCAAAGAATTGAGGCCTTTGAACTATGGTGCCGGAGAATACTCCTGTGAGTCCCTTGCACTGCAAGGTGATCAAACCAGTCAATCCTAGAGATCAACCCTGACTGCTCTTTAGAAGGCCAGATCATGAAGTTGAAACTCAAATACTTTGACCACCTAACGAGAAGGAAGGACTCACTGGAGAAGAGCCTAATGCTGGGAAAGATTGAAGGCAAGAGAAGAAAGGGATGACAGAGAATGAGGTGGCTGAATGGAGTCACTGAAGCAGTAGGTGTGAGCTTAAATGGACTCCAGAAGATGGTAGAGGACAGGAACGCCTGGAGGTGCATTGTTCATGGGGTCACGATGGGCCGGACACTTCTCAGCTAACAACAACAACCAACAGCTATAAAAAGCTTAACTGTAAAACAACAGCTACTTAAACCATTCTATTCATAAGTTATATTCTTTAAGGTAAAGGTAAAGGTTCCCCCGCATATGCGTGCTAGTCGTTTCCGACTCTAGGGGCCGGTGCTCATCTCTGTTTCAAAGCCGAAGAGCCAGAGCTTGTCCGAGGACGTCTCCGTGGTCATGTGGCCAGCATGACTAGACACCAAAGGCGCACGGAATGCTGTTACCTTCCCACCATAGTGGTCCCTATTTTTCTACTTGCATTTTTACATGCTTTCGAACTGCTAGGTTGGCAGAAGCTGGGATGAGTAACAGGTGCTCACTCTGTTACGTGGCACTCGGGATTTGACCCGCCAAACTGCCGACCTTCTGATCAACAAGCTCAGCGTCCTAACCCACTGAGCCACCGTGTCCCTTATCTTCTTTAGCATTACACTTACTTTGATAATTCATATGTAGTGATTATTTCTGCAACTCTTTTGTCAGACTGGCCAGTTTACTCCCTAGGAAGAATGACCCTTGATTCCATGGATGTTAAGAGAAAAATACTTTTACTAGAGATACTGAGTGCAGCATAAGCAAAGCAAGCAAAAACCATATATTGAAAGCAATCTCCAATGTCCAAAGACCTTCCCTTGGCTAGATCAGTCCAATCCAATCTTGGTCCAATGTTTTAGCAACCTGGTATCTATTCGTTTCCTAGGGCTGGTGTCTTTGAAGGCAGGCAGATGGCTCAATTTGGTACCTTTAGTTTCTGTTAATGCCCATACTCCCCAAATTCTCACACAATTCTTTACTCTTCCTCTACCAAATGTCCCCTACCCCCTAGTTATGGCAGTTGCTTGAGAGCTTCAAAGAAAGCAAAGATAGGCATCTGACTTCATTCCTGATTAATGCCTTTCCCATAGCTTGGCTGGATTGACATTTTGCTAGCTAAGCCCTATGCTTGCTTTCAAAAATTAAAGTTTTATAAAGTTTGATTGGGAATTTGGGCTTTCTTTGTTATAATCCAATTGGAAATAGGATAAACATGAATAAAAAAAGATGTTCTCTTATTTATGTGAAATGCATTGGTGGCCTTCAAATGACAGTAGCTACAAAAATCCACTGTTCATAATTAAAACACTACATGCGCAGTGTTTGGTTTCCATTAATAAACACATCACTCTGAGGCATCCAATTGTGAGAGTCAAAAAATTCAGTAGATGTAATTAGGAAATGGATATATTTCAACAACTAAACCTAACAGTTAAACAGAGTCTCATCCAAATGTATATGTTTATGGAACATTCGGCCATTGGTCCTCTTGAAGCCTTTTCCATATTTCACAGATTTATAGGGTTTTTACACTGTGTGGGTCCTTTTATGGGACTTAAGAAAATTGTTTCCAATAAAACCTTTTCCACACACCATACATTTATACGGCTTCTCCCCCGTGTGGATCCTTTTATGGGTGTTAAGATAATTCTTCGTAGAAAAACACTTTCCACATTCAATGCATTTATAAGGCTTCTCCCCTGTGTGAATTTTTTTATGGCGGTTAAGACTACTAGAGACAAAAAAGCATTTTCCACACTCTATGCATTCATATGGCTTCTCCCCGGTATGTGTCCTACTATGGTAAACAAGGTGGCAGTTATTAATAAAGCTCTTTCCACACTGCATGCATTTATATGGCTTCTCCCTACTGTGAATCCTTTTATGTCTCTTAAGATAATTGTTCGTAAAAAAACTCTTCCCACATTCCATGCATTTATGTGTCAGCCCTTTGTGTATCTGGTAATGGAAAGTTAGAGAAGTGCTACAAATGAAACCCTCTCCACACTCCATGCATTTATAGGGCTTCTCCCCTGTGTGGGTCCTTTTATGAGTGTTAAAATAACTGTTTTTAGAAAAACTCTTTCCACATTCCATGCATTTATAAGGCCTCTCCCCTTTGTGGATTTTTTTGTGGAAGTTAAGATAACTGTTTGTAATAAAAGCCTTACCACACTCCATGCATTTATATGGCTTCTCCCCTGTATGTGTCCTACTATGGTAAATAAGTTGAGAGTTCTTAACAAAGCTCTTTCCACACTCCAGGCATCTATATGGTTTTCCCCCTGCATGGTTCCTTTTATGGAAAATAAGTTCAGTGCTCTTAGTGAAGCTCTTTCCACACTCTAGGCATTTATAGGCCTTCTCCCCTGTGTGGATCCTTTTGTGGTGAGCAAAACTGCTCCTACGAGCAAAGCTCTTTCCACACTCTATACATTTATATGGCTTCTCACCTGTATGGATCCGATAATGCAAAGTAAGAGAAGTACTACAAGTGAAGCTCTTTCCACACTCCATACATTTATGTGGTTTCTCACCTGTATGGATCCAGTAATGGGAAGTAAGAGAAGTACTACAAGTGAAGCTCTTTCCACACTCCGTGCATTTATAGGGCTTCTCTCCTGTGTGGATCCTTTTATGGGAAGTAAGATTGCAGCTCTGACTAAAGCTCTTTCCACACTGAATGCATTTATAGGGCTTCTCTCCTGTGTGGATCCTTGTATGTGAACTAAGATGAGTGGTATGAATAAAGGTCTTTCCACACACCATGCATTTATAAGGCCTTTCCCCTGTGTGGATCGTTTTATGTACAGAAAGATTTTTGAGTGAGCTCAAGCACTTTCCACACTCTGTGCATTTGTAGGGCTTCTCTCTTGTGTGGATCCTTTTATGTGAAGTAAGTTCTCTACTGTTAGTAAAGCTGTTTCCACACTCCATGCATTTATAAGGCCTTTCCCGATTCCAATTATTTGACTGGTTTATCTCATGGCTTTCTACTTCCATTAGAATTGTAGGGTTCTTCTTATTGTATCCACGACTGATCAGTTGGAATAGTTTCCCACAATCTTCATGTTCCTCCACATTATTACCTTCACAGAAAAGAAAAATGAAAGTTTTGGAAGATGAATATAGGGGTTGTACAGGAAAAGGAAAAACATATAAATATCAAATTCTCCAAGGTTCAAAAGAAAGGGGAAGATTTAGTTTGCCTGATTTCAAATTTCCACACTGCTGCCGCCCGGATCTAAAGCCAGGGGACGCTTCCGCACCCCTCGTGTGGCCCAATTCAGGCTCCAGAGACGTTTTCCAGGCGGCTGCCTCCCAGACCTAAGGTTGTAGGACGCTTCAACTCCCCGCCGCAAGGCGATCCAGGCTCCAGAGGCATTTTCCAGGCCGCTGCCACCCAGATCTAAGGCAGGAGGACGCTTCCACCCCCCCACACCCCGTTCCGATCTGGGCTTCGTAAGCATTTTCCAGGCCTGACCGGGCCGCGGGGAGGCTGCAGAAACATTCGATGGCCTCAGATCCGGGCAGCAGCAGCTTGGAAAACATCTCTGGAGTCCTGGTCTGTGGGCGGGTCACGGAAGTGTTCCCCAGCCTCAAATCTGGGCAGCAGCAACCTGGAAAAGGCCTCTGGAGCCCGATTCAGACCACGGGTGGTGCACGGAAGCATTCCCCAGCCTTAAATCTGAGTTTCATGATTCCAACAGATGAAACTCTTCAAAAGAACTTCAAGGTATATTTACCTTAAAGAATCTTTTATTTGAGAAATCTAATATCAGCACTACATAGCTGAAATCAAAAACTAAATTCCCCTCACTTTGGTACAATGTTACAAAGCACAGTTCCCTCCTCCAATTAACAGTCATAAAACACATTCCCCAATTAGTTTGAAGCGTGGGCTTTCTCCCCAGCTCTCCAGCCCATCAAAACTCTAATAACTCAGGGCCCAATGACCTTGGGATTCCACAGCTAAGTTAGTATTGTTACGATTAGCTAGACTCATCCACATTCCCCCTCCCAGCATCAACTAACTCTAAAAGCAATAGCTGCATTTCCATCTGTTGTCAAAGCAAGAACATCCGGTGTTAGCAGCGTTGACACCAGGTGGCAGCAGGAACCCCAGCAGATAGAAGATGGATCTTTTCTGGGTAACTCTGGCATGGCAGGAAGGGAGGGGGAAGCATGCGGTATCTTAGTGAGTTGGGGAGGCCTTGGGGGCCTGTTCCAACACTAAGCCCCCCATGACCTTCCCCACCCTGAGATACCTCAAGTTCACTTAACTCTACGAGTTTTCATGTTACAAGTGGAATGGGCAGGCTCATTACACTCATAACTCAAGGACTACCTATACCCATTACAGACATAGTGAATTTTTTTTTAGAAATATCTGTAAATTTATTTGAAAAAAACCTGAAATATCACATTGGCTTAAGTATTCAGACACTTCATTCAGTACTTTAGGGAAGCACCTTTGGCAGCATTTACAGCCTTGAGACCTTTTGAGTCTTCACACACTTGACCCTTTCCAATAACATGTGAAATTTATGCCTATTTCTCTTTGATCATTGCTGACATGCTTCTACACCTAGATTGGAGTCCACCTGTGGAAAATCAAATTGACAGGACATGATTTGGAAAGGCACACACACTATAGAAGGCATCACAGCTGACAATGCATACTGTAGCAGAGCAAAAGCCATGAGGTCTGCAGAGCTCAGAGAAGGATTTTTGCAAGATCTGAGAAAGGCTACAGTAAAATTTCTGCTGCAATGGAGGTTCCTAAGAGCACAGTGGCCTCCATAATTCTCAAATGCAAGAAGCCTGGCACAACCAGAACTCTTCTAAGAGCTGGTTACCTGGTCAAACTGAGCAATCGGGAGAGAAGGGCCCTAGTAAGATAGGTGACCGAGAACCCGATGGGCATTCTCACTGAGCTCCAGAGGTCATGTGTGGAGATGGGACAGAGTTGCAGAAGGACAACCATCATTTCAGCCCTCAACCGATCTGGGCTTTATGGCAGAGTGGTTAGACGGAAGCCTCTCCTCAGTGCAAAACACATGAAAGCCTGCTTGGAGTTTGCAAAAAAGCACCTCAAGGAGTCTCAGACTATGAGGAACAAGATTCTGTGGTCTGATGAAACCAAAATTGAACTGATTGGCCACGATTCTAAACGTTATGTCTGAAGGAAACCAGGCACTGCTCATCGCTTGCCCAATTCAGTCCCAATAGCAAAGCATAGCGGTGCAGCATCATGTTGTGGGGGTGTTTTTCAGCAGCTGGAACTGGGAGACTGGTCAAGGTTGATGGAAAGCTGAATGGAACCAGGTTTGGGACATCCTGAAAGACAACCTGTTCCAGTGGGCCAAAGGTTCACTTTCCAACCTTACAACAATCCTAAACACATAGCAAAGACAAAACAGAAGTGGCTTAGGGACAACTCTGTGAATGTCCTAGAGTGGCCCGGTTAGAGGCCTGACTTGAACCCTATTAAACATCTCTGGAGGGACCTGAAAAATGGCTGTCCACCGATGGTCACCATCCAATCTGACTGAGCTTGAGAGGATTTGCAAGGAAGAATGGCAGAAAATCCCCCAATCCAGTTGTTCAAAACTCGTGTCATACCCAAAAAGAATCGAGGTTGTAGTTGCTGCACACTATTGAGTGAAGGGTCTGAATTCTTATGCCAATGTGATATTTCAGGTTTTTTTTCTTTTAAATAACTTTATAGACCTCTCTAAAATTCTGTTTTCACTTTGTCATTACGGGGTACTTAATGAGAAAAATTAATGAGAAAAAAATGAATTTCAAGAACTGTAGAATCAGTCTGCATCATGTCAAAATTGACAGACATGAAAGAGGTGTGAATACTTTCTGAATGCACTGTCAATGTCAGTTCCAAAGGTGTTTTTTGAAGAGGCAACTGGGCTTTGTTCTTTTTCTTTGAAGAGGTTTCGCTTCTCATCCAAGAAGCTTCTTCAGCTCTGAATGGATGGTGGGAATGGAAGGTTTTATACTCCTTGAGGAGAACTGGCCATTTGTGTTCTTTTAGAGAGCAGTGAGGCCACCTGGGTTAGCCCTCTCTCAACAGATTTAAGATTTAAGATTTAAGATTTATTGAGATTTTTATACCGCCCTTCTCCCAGAGGGACTCAGGGCGGTTCACAGGGCATAAATATAAACAACAGTACAAACATTAAAAGATAATTAAATTAATGCCCAAGTTAAAACCAGAATAATAAAACAAACCAATAAAAAACCCAAGTACCCCCATCAGGCCAGACCCGCTAGTTCAAATAAATGGGTCTTCAACCCGCGACGGAAGGATCGGAGGTCTGATGCCATCCGGAGCTCAACCGGCAGTTGGTTCCATAACGCCGGAGCACCCACAGAGAAGGCCCTCCCCCTGGGGGCCACCAGTCGACATTCCTTGACAGGAGGCACCCTGAGGAGACCCTCTCTGTGGGCGCGCACAGGGCGGAGGGGAGTCGACGCCGGCAGCAGGTGGTCCTCGAGGTATCGCGGACCCATGCCATGTAGGGACTTAAAGATCATAACCAAAACCTTGAACCTTACCCGGAAGACAACTGGTAACCAATGCAGCTCACGGAGCAAAGGTGTAACATGGGAGTACCGGGAAACTCCCAAGACAACTCTCGCGGCCGCATTCTGTACCAGTTGGAGCCTCCGAGTAGTCTTCAAGGGAAGTCCCATGTAGAGAGCGTTACAGTAGTCTAGGCGAGAGGTCACGAGCACATGAGTGACCGTACACAAGGCCTCCCGGTCCAGATAGGGCCGCAACTGGCGCACCAGGCGAACCTGGGCAAAAGCCCCCCTAGTCACGGCCACTATGTGATCCTCCAAAGTGAGTCGTGAATCTAGGAGGACTCCCAAGTTGCGAGCCCTATCCACAGGGGGTAAAAGCTCACCCCCCATAGAAAGAGGTGGAACATCCCAGGTGTCTCGGGAAGCCGGAATGTACAGCCACTCAGTCTTGTCAGGGTTGAGTTGAAGTCTGTTCCTCCCCATCCAGACCCGAACCGCCTCCAGGCAATGGGACATCACAGCGAGGGCATCACTGGGGTGGTTTGGGGTCGAAATAAAAAGTTGGGTATCATCAGCATATTGATGATACCCAACTCCAAAACCACGAATGATCTCACCCAGCGGTTTCATATAGATGTTGAACAGGAGAGGCGAGAGGACCGACCCCTGAGGAACTCCACAAGCGAGAGTCCTAGGGGTCGACCTCTGCCCCCCTGCCAACACCGACTGCGAGCGTCCCAGGAGATAGGAGGAGAACCACTGAAAAACCGTGCCTCCCACTCCCAATCCCCTGAGACGCTGCAGCAGGATACCATGGTCGATGGTATCGAAAGCCGCCGAGAGGTCTAATAGGACTAGGACAGAGGAATACCCCCTATCCCGAGCCCTCCAGAGATCATTCACCAGAGCGACCAATGCCGTCTCCGTGCTGTGCCCGGGCCTGAAACCCGATTGGTAAGGGTCCAGATAATCCGCTTCATCCAGGACCAGAGGGAGCTGATGCGCCACCACACTCTCAACAACCTTCGCAAGAAAGCGAAGGTTGGAGACTGGACGAAAGTTGTTCAATACAGCTGGGTCCAAGGCAGGCTTCTTGAGGAGAGGTCTCACCACCGCCTCCTTCAAGATGGTGGGGAAATAACCCTCACTCAAAGAAGCAGATATAACCGCCTGGAGCCAGCCTCGTGTCCTCTCCCTAGCTGCATAAACCAGCCAAGAAGGGCACGGGTCCAATAAACATGTGGTGGAACTCAGCTTCCCCATAATCCTGTCCACTTCATCAGGGGTCACAGAATCAAACTCCTCCCAGATAACATTGACAAGACCGCCCGTGTCCTGATCGTCAGACTCTGCCCAGCTGGAGTCCAAACCGGTCCGAATCCGAGCGATTTTATCCGACAGATGTTGACCAAACTCCTTGGCACGACCCTGCAAGGGATCCTCCCTCACCTCCTGATTAAGAAGGGAGCGAGTCACCCTAAACAAGGCGGCCGGGCGATTATCTGCGGACGCGATGAGGGTGGAGAAGTAATTACACCTCGCCTCCCTCATCGCAGCGAGATAAGACCTAATATAGGTTCTTAACCGCAATCGGTCGGGTTCAGATCGGCTGGACCTCCAGCAGCTCTCTAGGCCCCGTTTCCGACGCTTCATCTCCCGGAGCTCCGCGGAGAACCATGGAGCTCGCTGGGATCTGCGCCGGGTCAGGGGCCGCAAGGGTACAACCCGGTCGAGTGCCTCAGTGGCTGCCCTTTCCCAGGCTTCCACTAAGGCATCCGCCGAGCTGTGAGCAATGGAGGCAGGTGGAGACCCCAGCGCCGCTTGGAATCTCTCAGGATCCATTAGGCGTCTGGGGCGGTACCATCTAGTTGGCTCCGTACCTCCACGGCGAGGGGTGGCAAAATGGAAGACCAGCCGCAGGAGGTGATGATCGGTCCATGACAGGGGCATAATAAATGAAAAGCCCCCACCAAGATCATCCAACCACCGTCCAGATAAGAAAATCAGGTCAAGGGTGTGGCCTCCCTCATGAGTTGGCTCAGAAATTACCTGCGTCAGGTCCATGGCCGTCATGGAAGCCATGAACTCCCGAGCAAGCTCAGATGAACCTCCCAGGGATGGTAGGTTGACGTCTCCCAAAACTATAAGTTTGGGGAACTCAACCACCAACCCTGAGAGGACATCGAGCAGCTCGGGCAGGGCTGCCGCTACGCGACTAGGCGAAATGTACACGAGCAGCAAGCCCAACTGCGCCCCAGAGCCAAATCTCATAAAGAGAGACTCACACCCGACTATCTGAGGAACGGTGGTCTCCCGCGGACATAAGGTCTCCCTAACGATCACCGCCACACCCCCACCCCTACCCTGAGCTCGAGGCTGGTGTAGCACCCGGAAGCCTGGTGGGCAAAGATCAACCAAAGGGACCCCACCCTCTGGGCCCAACCAAGTCTCCGTGATGCAAGCCAGGTCCGCATGCTCACCCTCAACTAAATCCCTAATAAGGGGAGCTTTGTTGACCACGGACCTGGCATTCAGGTACACCAGCCGGAGCTCAGGAGGCTGCACATCCTCGCTCCCGGAACCTCGGGAAAGAAGCAGAGGGTCAGAGCGCCCCACCGCTTGCAAATAGCGGAGACGGTGCTCCCGGTAACGATATGGCCCCCTGTCTATCCGCCTGCTGCCATTCCCCGTCGTGGGAATTGGTAATCCCACGACCCGCTCATGAGCCCCGGAGACAACGACCCCTCGTTCTCCCCCCGCGCGGTCAGACCCAAGTCTGGCCTGAACTATGGTTGATTGGCCGCCCCCCAAAGCCAGACAACCCCTATCTCCCACCCCCCTCCCCAACCCCGTAAAAAATTTTGATAAAAACATAATCAGGGGCCTCTTATTACATTTATGTTGACGGCCCCTACCCCTGCCCAGCCATCTCTCAGAGACCCAAAACTCGGGCCCTTCATCGAGGTTAGAATTTAAAGAGGCGGGTCGCACCCAGGCGAGGGGGGCACCCCTGAGGGCGAGCAAGTCCGTGCTAGTATATTGTCGCATGTTAGTCCAGCAAGTCCAGAATAGGTAGTCCTGGAGATGATCAAGTCCATAGGAGGGTCGAAGGCCGGAAAAGAAAATATCTGGATCCACACCCAGCTGCACTGCCACTTAGCTGGGTGCCCCAGTAAACAGGTCACCCCCGCCCTCTCACGGCAAGTTGCAACTCTGTACCTGGGGATGGTCAAAGATATACTCTGGGTAGGCATGCCCCATAGAGCTCCCACCTCTATGGGGCTGCAGATGTAAAAGTCAGCCACTCTCCCACCGTGGCTGATACCCAGGACCGACCAAATCCAAAGGGGAGAGGGGGAGGCAGACAAAATTATATATTCAGGCAGAAGAGTAGACGGGCCAAAATGGGCGAAATGGTCTAAAAGCGTCACCGCCGTTAGAACGGTCCAAAGGTGGTATAAAGACCGCCTGTTGCTCCATTGAAGCGGTCCAAAGACGCCGTTGCCAACACAAGCAGTCCGAGGCAGCACAGGAAACATCATCGCCGCTAGGATAACTCTCAGTCGCCCTCTCCGCCGCCAAAACGGCCCGAGGACGATAGCGTCACTAAAAGCAGCCTGATGCAGTCTGGGGTAAGATGGAAGCACCACTGCCGGCGAGAGGGGCCGAGAGCCCGAGAAACATCGCAGCCAGTCACTGGCCTCCACAAGCGGCCCAAATAGGCCAGAAAACACTGATGCCGCCGAGGTGGCCCAAAAACAGGTCAAGTGTTGCCACTCGGGCCAGGAGGCCCCAGGAATGCCACCGCTGAGTGCTGGTCGCTGAGAACGGCCAGAGCCCACTGCTGCTGTCGTCGTCGTCGCCGGATGCAGGCCATCTCTGCCGTCGAATGCGGCCCCAGGAGACGCCGCTGCCAGCGGCAACGCCAACGCCCACGCCGTCGCCGCCGCCAAGTCGGACCCACAGGCGTCTCTCTCGGCAACCAGAGGCAGCCCGAAGATGTTAAGGGCGGCCCGAAACGGCCCGGGGAAGCAAGAAACGCCACCACCAAGCGCAGCCCGAGAAACTACCGCCGCCAGCGCCGAGGCCGCCGCCCACGCCGCCGCCGCCATCACTGCCACCCCAAACGAACCCGCAAGCGTCCTCCTCGTCCTCCTCGCCGACCAGGAACAGCCTGAGAACAGCAAGCAGCCCAACCGGTCCGGCACAGCAGGGAACAATAGGGAACGCCGGAGGCGGCCACGAACAGCTGAGAGGCGGTCCGGAGAAGGCGGCCCCGAACAGCTGAGGGCGGCCCAAAAAAGACAAGCGGCAAGCGGCAAGCGGCAGAAGGCAGAAGGCAAACAAAGGCAAACAGATGAAAGAGCTCGCAGGTTACCAACTGTTCTCTGCCCGTTTTCGTCAGCCACTAACTACCTCGTCCCCCAATCCACATCCCAGGCAGCCGAGGCTCCTGAGGGGCTCCAAAGGGACGCCTCATAACTGGGACTCACGGAGCTCACGGAGCTCGAACAAGCACGTCCGCCATCTTGAAGCACCTTCAACAGAGGGGAAGGGCTACCGTGTTTCCTGGAAAATAAGCCCTGATCTTATATTTATTTTGGTCCAAAAGACCCGTTAGGGATTATTTTCTGGGGATATCTTATTTTTTTATCACAAGGCCCCAGCTGGCGCCCCCACGTAGGCAACTCAGGTTTCCCTCGGTGGGGGAGGAAGGCTTTGGAAACTGCCTTTTCATTTACTTTCATCAACATTGTTACCTGTCCCTTTATTTTTCAAAAAAAAATGTTTTGTATTTACAATTAGCCTCCAGGATAGCCAATGGGAAGGCGTGGCCTGAATTCTGCGCACGTGGAAATACACCTGCACCCTCAAACCTCATGGTTCCTCGCTCGGGGCACACTAGTGCTTTGCAGGTGCATTCAACTTGGCGGCTCAGCCAAACTCTTCAGCTGTGGTGGGCCGCAGTTCCCATCACTTTCAGGAAGCCTGGGCAATGGAAACCTTACACCAGGCTCCTCACAATACGGTTCGCCCAAGATTAGGTTGGCTGTCGCGGGAGGCGTGGCCCATCCCCATCCTTGAGGTCCGCCACACATATGGGATGAGCCTCCAGCGACGGCCAAGATGACCCTGGGCGAGCCAGATTGCTTACAGGGAGAGGCTGCATGTTGCAGGACGACGACTGGAAAGGGCGCGCATGGATCCCTGCAGCTCCAAGAGACTCTGAGCGCTGTTTTTGGTGCTACTAGGTTTCCCACACCACCCAAGCCAGGATGATCTGGTGGCCAGGATTACTTTTTGCCTTTCCTGCCGCTGCATTGGCAGGTGATGTTGCCCTCCTGAGAGCCGGCACGGCAATTGGACGGGGCCATGATACAAATGGGGATACACCATCCCCCAAACCTCAGCCATTCTTTCCATGGCGCACTGCAGTTAATCCGAGACGGCCGGCCAGGCACTGAAATGTAGCCAAAAACAGTAAGGCTGACACACACAAATTCTACTGACAATGCAGCAGCGAGAAAGGCGGAAGGCAATCCTGTCCACCAGATTGGGTTGGCGGGGGGTAGGGTGGGAAACCGAGCAGAGCCAAAAACAGTGCTCAGAGCCTCCAGGAGCTGCAGGGATCCACAGGTGCCATTTGCAGTTGTCCTCCAGTAACATGCAGCCTCTCATTGTAAGCAATCCGGCTCGCCCGGGATGAGGTTGGCCATTGCAGACAGCTGGTCCCGCAATGTGTGGCAGACCTGGAGGATGGGGATCGGCCACGTCTCATGCAATGGCCAACCTGACCCTGCGCCAGCCGGACTGCTTCAGCTGCGAGGAGCCTAGCGTAAAGTTTCCATTGCCCAGGCTTCCTGAAGGTGATGGGAACTGCGGCCTGTCACAGATGAAAAGTTATCTGTCTGCAAGGAATATAAAGCCTTCCATTCCCAACCATCCAGTCAGAGCTGAAGAAATTTCTTGGATAAGAAACAAAATGTCTTTGAAGAAAAAAATCAGAGATATAAATACAGATTAGGCAAGACCTGGCTCAAAAACAGTAACTGTGAGAGAGGAACCTTGGAGTCCCAGTGGATGATCACTTGAAAATGAGCCAGCAGTGTGCAGCAACAGCCAAAAAAGCTAATACAATCCTGAGTTGAATAAACAGTGGCATAGAATCAAGATCAAACAAAGTATTAGTACTGCTTTATAAAACCCTGAGACCACACCTGGAATACTGCAACCAATTTTGATCACCATACTACTAAAAAGATGTTGAGACCTTGGAAAAAGTTCAGAGAAGAGCAACTAAAATGATCAAAGGCCTGGAGACTAAAACATTCTTTGACTGCAGGACTTGTGTTTGGCTAATCTAAAGAAAAGAATAGGGGTGACATGATAGCAGTATTCCAGTATTTGACGGGCTGCAAAAAAGAAGAGGGGGTTGAACTATTCTCCAAAGCAACAGAGGGCAGGACAAGAAACAATTATTGGAAACTGACCAAAGAGAGAAGCAACCTGGAATTAAACAGAAACTTCCTAACAGTGGGACAATTAACCAGTGGAACAGCTTGCCTTCAGAAATATGGGCACTCCATCGCTGGAGATTTTTAAGAAGAGACTAGTCACTTGTCTTATATGTTATAGGTTCTCCTGCTTGAGCGGGAGCCTGAACTATAAGACCTCCATTGTCCCTTCCAGATTCTATTCCATTCTGTTCTATTCTGTTCACAAGAAAGTCCAGTTATCTCTTGAAAAACTACCTGTGGGACAACTATGACCTGGATGACTGAGAATCTCCACGGACCACCTTTTCACCCATTGTACAACTTTTAGGATATGGCAACAATTGAGTACCACCAGTCGCCTAGCAAGGTGTCAAAAACTTGATGACCAAAAAAAGGGGAAAAAAGTGAAGTACAGGTAGTCCTCGACTTACAACAGTTCGCTTAGTGACTGTTCAAAGTTACAATGGCATTGAAAAAAGTGCCCCCCGAAACCACAGCTGAGCAAGACATCTGCCTGTCCGCCTGGAGACGCTTTTCCTCCTGTCTGAGGTTTTCATTGTTGTGAGCATTTCTGTTGAGGACTGGCAGCGGGGGTGAGGTGGAGGGTGTTTGGTTTTTATTCCCCCCATCTGCTGGGTGGTTGCAGCAGGTTTTGGTATCTTCACATGACCCTGGGGCACTGTGACCGTCATAAATATGAATCCGTTGCCAAGCATCTGAATGTAAATCACAAGACCCTGGAGATGCTGCAACATTCCAGCTGATCGGCGCTTCTTTCTAGGCTCAGAAGTACGGGGATCAGCGCTGAGCTCCAGCTGGAGCCTGGCGCTGATCCTGGCACCTCCGCTGAGCCCTGACAGCCCTGCAGCTCCAGCCATCTCTCACTCATGCTTGTGCGGTGCTGCCACCAGTTCAGCTCATTCCCCTCCCCGGCTACCACTTCTCTAGGATGGTCGCGTACCACCTGCCAGGTGCCAATGTACCACAGGTGGTACCCGTACCACTGGTTGAAAAACCCTGCCATAGACATGTAACTGTCAGTATTTTTCATATCAGAAAGACTCTAGATAGATAAAGGGAACTACAGTATTCAACAACATAAAGCAGAATTTGAATCTCAATTGCATAGAAATGATGAATATGTAATTGCTAAAACCTCTCAATAGGCTGAGGAATGTGAAAACCAGCAGAAAAACATTCAAAAGTGTATAAATGTACCTCAAACTTACACTGGAAATGTGGACAGGACAAAAGATCGTTTTGTCATGCTTTAGTGGACTTGTAAAAAAGCTAGAAAACTTTCGATTCAAAGACATTCAGTGATACAGAGAAGTTTAAAGATTAATATCCAACTGGGACTAATGAAAAGTCCTAGTAGTTTCTGAGTATGACAGCCACAGTGAGATTATTATACACAAGGGTTCTACAATAAGTAGAATTGTGGAATGGTTGAGGAAGATGATAGAATTCTCAGTGATGACTAAATTGACTCTGATTAAGATAAGGATAGTGTCTATATTTATTAGTAATTGGAAACCCCCAATGGACTTTGCTGAAAAATAGAAAAAAATGATTTTATCATCAAACGTGTGTTCAAAGGTTAGAATGGATAAGGGAAACAATGATGTAACCTTAGAAACGGGACAAATTTTAACTTATCCCTTCATCTTTTCTCTTTCTTCTCTTAATTTTATCGTATTTCTTTCTTATTACACAATTATTTTCTTTACTTACACTTCAAAGTTTGTATTGTTTTTATTCTGATAAAATTCCTTTAATAAAATAATAATAAAACAAGCTAATATATCTGATTACAGAAAGACGTCCCAAACACACTGACTGGGGAGTAGCATATTCTTACCCAAAGAGGCCACGTTCCAATGATTTTCCAGCATGACTTCCCAATATAGTGCTTTTTGGTCAGCATCCAGCAGAGACCACTCCTCACCGGAGAAATACACAGCCACCTCCTTAAAGGACACGAGACCCTCCTGAATAAGAAGAAAACAGAAGAAAAATCAGTAAGATTTTCAAGATCTGTCCTATTCTTTAAGTGATTATAAGCAAAGATATACATTTCAGGCCATTCAGTGAAAGGAACCCCACTTTTCATCTGGGTCTGTCTGTCTCTCTATTCCCATCCATCAGCAAGGCTTTCGGCATCTGGAGAGCATCTACTGGAATCCCCACCTATCTCTCATTACAATCAAACCAGGGTTTGCAGAAGAAAATGTGGGGATTGTGGTGATGGTGCTTTCAACAATTTAAGTAAAAGGCTTGTGGTGTCCCCAAAGCAAACAATCCTACCCATGCCCAAAACCTTCATTAAAGTTGTATGAGGAGGCGCCCAGGGATTTTCATGGGTGTCAGAGACAAACCCTGTTTCGGCTGCTCCTCAGACTAAAAGGAACCCACTGCTTGTATTCGAAACCAATGGCTTAAGAAGAGAAATCTGCCTGGGAAGAGCATTTCTCATCCTTTCCAAAGCTGGAATTATTGGCCCCAAATTCCAGGCACAAATTGGAGCATTAGAAATTCCTTTAAAGGCTGAAGGACCTTGATCTGCCCACCCCCTTTGGATTTTAACAGTCTGCTTCATCTTTTAACCTGGTGCCATTATTTTTCTTATCACTGGCTATAAACAAGGCGTTTTAGAAGGTATAAAGTGTCAATGTCATTCTTTCCGTTACTATTGCACAATTCCATGCCAAAGAATCATATAAACTGGTGACCCTATTTTTCTTATAAACAAGGCAATTTAGATGTTAATGTGATTATTTCAGTTATTATTGAGAAGCCTTCAAAGAATTACTAATAGGATCACTATTCAGCAAATGCTAACATTGAAAACATTTTATGTTTTATTATACCTCTCTTACTTGAGTTGCAGATTCAACCACTCTTTCAGCAGAACCATAGAGAGGAGTCAAATTTATTTTATTCTTCCCTGTGATGATGACAGAATTTTTAAAAAGGAAAATTAATAAAATGGCAGGAGGCATTCTACAGAAGAGGAGATGTAGAGAAGGTAAGATAGCTGGGACCTCTCTTAGGAATGGATGGGTTTTTGATTACCATCTGAGATATCCTGACTTGCGGATTGCTGATAGACCCTCCTGGAAAACAGCTCTTGAGGGGGATTTGAAGAATTCCCGATTCTCATAGGATCTCTGGTCTGCAGAGGGAAAGACTTGAATAAGACATCACACAATATGAAGTGGATTCTTGTTCTCTAAAACCAACTTCAATCCCACAATATCAATCAATGAGCCTAGAATGTAACAAAGGAACACCTGTCTCCACTCTGTCTTCTAGAATGGATAATGGAACAATGTCCTTCAAGAACTAGTGAAACATTTCCACATATTATGAAGACCAAAAGAAGTAGGGAAGGTTTCTTACCTGCAGTTCGACTTGCTCCTTCTGCTCCTCTGCCTGACCCATGAGGAAGCCTTCCGCCAGGGCCACCGCTTGGGAGCTGGTCTCTGCTCCATACTCCCGCAACCCGTTTGCCATCTGTGGGGGCAGAAGGGCCAGCAGCTGCTCCAGTACAGCCAAGTCCAACATTTGGGTTTTACTGTGCTTTTCTAACCTCAGCCACTTGGTATAAAAGTTGTGAAGTCGGCTGCAAAGTCCTCGGGGATCTTCAGTCTCCTGGTATTGGATGTTTCTGAAATTCCAGAGATGAATCTCTGAAAAGATGATGATTTTCTTCTCCAGGATCTTCTAGATCTTTCCATAGATGCCAGGGACAACAGCAGAGGCAACTTTTCCAGTTCCCTCACTTGCTAATGGTTGTTTCTGCATCCTTTGTCTGTCCTGTAAGGAAATTCCATATAGGCCGAAGGAATCTTGTGTATCTCCATACACCTTTCAATAGATAGGACTATTTCAGTAGCTGCAGAAATGACTACAAAGGGTATCCACGCTCTTCACCCAAGAGTTGATTTTTTGTGGTTAGGAAAGTTGTTGAGAGGACTCTAGTTTCTGCATTTGAGATGGAAAAGAAAATAAATTCAAAGAATGAGAAGGTGGTAGACTTAACCACTCCTCATGAAAAGAAAGCTGGTAAAGGATTGCAATAGTATTGAGCACATGGATCTTCTGGGTATTTGTGTGTCTATCTGTCCATCAAGTGAGCTGTAAAATATGGTCCTAGATTACATCAAGACATGGAATATTTTATACTGGATTATAAAACAAATGTTTTATATTTGGTGGATTTTCAATTTCTTTTTCCTGTGAAGGGCAAGTTAGCTTTTTGTCCACATTTACGAACATATATTTATTTATTTTAGTTTAGTTTAGTTTAGTTTTATTGGATTTCTATACCGCCCTTCTCCCTAGGGACTCAGGGCGGTTCACAGGGCATATATAAATAGGTATACAAAAATTAAAAGAAAATTAAACCATGCCCAATTAAAATATAACAATAATGAAATAATAAAACCAATTAAAAACCCAAATTCCCCTTCAGGCCAGACCAGCTAACTCAAACAAGTGGGTCTTCAACCCGCGACGGAAGGATCGGAGGTCCGATGCCATCCGGAGCTCAACCGGCAGTTGGTTCCAAAGTGCCGGGGCACCCACAGAGAAGGCCCTCCCCCTGGGGGCCACCAGTCAACATTCCCTGACTGGAGGCACCCTGAGGAGGCCCTCTCTGTGGGCACGCACAGGGCGGAGGGGGGTTGACGCCGGCAGCAGGTGGTCCTCGAGGTATCCCGGACCCATGCCATGTAAGGACTTAAAGATCATAACCAAGACCTTGAACCTCACCCGGAAGACAACTGGTAACCAATGCAGCTCGCGGAGCAAAGGTGTAACATGGGAGTACCAGGAAACTCCCAGGACAACTCTCGCGGCCGCATTCTGTACCAGTTGGAGCCTCCGAGTGGTCTTCAAGGGAAGCCCCATGTAGAGAGCATTACAATAGTCTAGGCGAGAGGTCACGAGCGCATGAGTGACCGTACACAAGGCATCCCGGTCCAGATAGGGCCGCAACTGGCGCACCAGGCGAACCTGGGCGAAAGCCCCCCTAGTCACGGCTACTATATGGTCTTCTAGGGTAAGTTGTGAATCTAGGAGGACTCCCAAGTTGCGAGCCCTGTCCACGGGGGGTAAAAGCTCACCCCCCATAGAAAGGGATGGAACATTTTGAATGTCCCGGGATGCCGGAATGTACAGCCACTCAGTCTTGTCAGGGTTGAGTTGAAGTCTGTTCCTCCCCATCCAGACCCGAACCGCCTCCAGGCAACGGGACATCACAGCGAGGGCATCACTGGGGTGGTTTGGGGTCGAAATGAAAAGTTGGGTATCATCAGCATATTGATGATACCCAACTCCAAAACCACGAATGATCTCACCCAGCGGTTTCATGTAGATGTTGAACAGGAGAGGCGAGAGAACCGACCCCTGAGGAACTCCACAAACGAGAGACCTAGGGGCCGATCTCTGCCCCCCTGCCAACACCGACTGCGAGAGTCCCAGGAGATAGGAGGAGAACCACTGAAGAACCATGCCTCCCACTCCCAATCCCCTGAGACGCCGCAGCAAGATACCATGGTCGATGGTATCGAAAGCCGCCGAGAGGTCTAATAGGACTAGGACAGAGGAATATCCCCTATCCCGAGCCCTCCAGAGATCATTCACCAGAGCGACCAATGCCGTCTCCGTGTTGTACCCGGGCCTGAAACCCGATTGGTAAGGGTCCAGATAATCCGCTCTCTCCAGGACCAGAGGGAGCTGATGCGCCACCACACTCTCAACAACCTTCGCAAGAAAGCGAAGGTTGGAGACTGGACGAAAGTTGTTCAATACAGCTGGGTCCAAGGCAGGCTTCTTGAGGAGAGGTCTCACCACCGCCTCCTTCAAGACGGTGGGGAAATAACCCTCACTCAAAGAAGCAGATATGACCACCTGGAGCCAGCCTCGTGTCCTCTCCCTAGCTGCATAAACCAGCCAGGAAGGGCACGGATCCAATAAACATGTGGTGGAGCTCAGCCTCCCCATAATCCTGTCCACTTCATCAGGGGTCACAGAATAAAACTCCTCCCAGATAACATTGACAAGACCGCCCGTGTCCTGATCGCCAGACTCTGCCCAGCTGGAGACCAAACCGGTCCGAATCCGAGCGATTTTATCCGACAGATGTTGACTAAATTCCTTGGCACGACCCTGCAAGGGATCCTCCCTCACCTCCTGATTAAGAAGGGAGCGAGTCACCCTAAACAGGGCGGCCGGGCGATTATCTGCGGACGTGATGAGGGTGGAGAAGTAATTACACCTCGCCACCCTCATCGCTGCGAGATAAGACCTAATATAGGTTCTTAACCGCAACCGGTCGGATTCAGAACGGCTAGACCTCCAGCAGCTCTCTAGGCCCCGTTTCCGACGCTTCATCTCCCGGAGCTCCGCGGAGAACCATGGAGCTCGCTGGGATCTGCACCGGGTCAGGGGTCGCAAGGGTACAACCCAGTCAAGTGCCTCAGTGGCTGCCCTTTCCCAGGCTTCCACTAAGGCATCTGCCGAGTTGTGAGCGATGGAGGCATGTGGGGACCCCAGCGCTGCTTGGAATCTATCAGAATCCATTAAGCGTCTGGGGCGGTACCATCTGATTGGCTCCGTACCCCCACGGCGGGGGGTGGCAAAACGGAAGACCATCCGCAGGAGGTGATGATCGGTCCATGACAGGGGCATAATAAATGGAGAGCCCCCACCAAGATCATCCAACCACCGTCCAGATAAAAAAATCAGGTCAAGGGTGTGGCCTCCCTCATGAGTTGGTTCAAAAATTACTTGCGTCAGGTCCATGGCCGTCATGGAAGCCATGAACTCCCGAGCTAGCTCAGATGAACCTCCCAGGGATGGTAGATTGAAGTCTCCCAAAACTATAAGTTTGGGAAACTCAACCACCAACCCCGAGAGGATATCGAGCAGCTCGGGCAGCAGCAAGCCCAACTGCGCCCCAGAACCAAATCTCACAAAGAGAGACTCACACCCGACTATCTGAGGAACGGTGGTCTCCCGCGGACATAAGGTCTCCCTAATAGTCACCGCCACACCCCCACCCCTACCATGAGCTCGTGGCCGATGTAGCACCCGGAAGCCTGGTGGGCAGAGGTCAACCAAAGGGACCCCACCCTCTGGGCCCAACCAAGTCTCCGTGATGCAAGCCAGGTCCACATGCTCACCCTCAACAAAAATCCCTAACGAGTGGAGCTTTGTTAACCACGGACCTGGCATTCAGGTACACCAGCCGGAGCTCAGGAGGCTGCACATCCTCAGGAGGCTGCACATTTTATTTATTTAATTAGTTTTCTATACCGCCCTATTCCCGAAGGACTCAGGGCGGTTTACAGGGCAGCATATAAAAGACAATATAAAAAGATAATATAAAATTAAAATGAATTAAATTAATTAAAGCCCAACAATTAAAACAATATTAAAAAGCTAAAACCCCTTCAGTCCAGGCCTGATAGATCGAAAAGCCAGGTTTTTAGGTCCCGGCGAAATGAACGCAGATCGGGGGCGGTCCGGAGTTCCACAGGTAAATCATTCCAAAGGGCAGGCATGCCCACAGAAAATGCTCTCCCTCTGGGGATCACCCACCGGCACTCCCTAACTGGCGGTTCCCTAAGGAGGCCCTCTCTATGGGAGCGCACAGGACAATGGGAAGTTGATGCTGGCAGCAGGTGCTCCCTAAGATAATCCGGACCCATGCCATGTAGGGCTTTATAGGTCATCACCAGCACCTTGAATCTCACCCGGAGGGCAAATGGAAGCCAATGCAGCTCGCGGAGAAGAGGTGTTACACGGGAGTATCGGGAGACTCCCATCACAACTCGCGCGGCTGCATTCTGCACCAGCTGAAGCCTCCGAGTGGTCCTCAAGGGCAGCCCCATGTAGAGAGCGTTGCAGTAGTCTAACCGGGAGGTCACGAGCGCATGAGTGACTGTGCGTAGGGCATACAAGATGCCAGAACTCAAAGTGCTTAAGAAACTGGAATGAAATACAGAATTTTGACACGTTTCTTGTGCTTCATATTGAGACATTTAGGCATTAGACATTTCTTGTTTTTAGATTTGTATGTTTGTAAGTAACTGGAGCCATAGAGAAGAGAAAAGGAGAAAGTTCCAAAAACCACTCATCCCAAGAAAGAGAAGGATCTTAATGAGGAAAAGGAAGACGATCCTAACATAGAATAATATTGAATGAAATAATCCTGGAAAGGAACAACATTCTAACGATGTCATGAATGCTGAGTTCACATCAAATAAAATGCCAAGGAAATGACCTTGGCTTAGGTTGCTCAATTCCTGTATTTCAGTGCTTGCTTTTTGGGAACATACTACAACACGAAGGCTGCTTCACACAATTTGCCTTGACCCCAAACTGGTTTACCAGTCATAAGGCTCACATGAAACACAGGGCTTGAAAGAACACCTTAAAGTGATGTTCATCCACCCTCTTAACTATAACAACAACAACAACAACAATAATAATAATAATAAAGTTGAAAGGGACCTTGGAGGTCTTCGACTCAAACTTCCTGCTCAGGCAGGAAACCCTACACCATTTTGGACAAATGGTTGTCCAG
The DNA here is from genome assembly GCF_947247035.1 of Vipera ursinii. Taxonomy (NCBI): domain Eukaryota; kingdom Metazoa; phylum Chordata; class Lepidosauria; order Squamata; family Viperidae; genus Vipera; species Vipera ursinii. The sequence goes on from NC_139513.1 coordinate 10,015,263, forward strand.
TGTCTTGTTAAAAATTTCCAGTGTTGGAGCTTTCACAACTTCTGGAGGCAAGTGGTTCCACTGATTAATTGTTCTGTCAGGAAATTTCTCCTTAGTTCTAGGTTGCTTCTCTCTAAGTTTCCATCCATTGCTTCTTGTCCTACCTCAGGTGCTTTGGAGAATAGCTTGACTCCCTCTTCTTTGTGGAAACCCCTGAAATATCGGAACACTGCTATCATGTCACCCCTAGTCCTTCTCTTCTTTAAACGAAATATACCCAATTCCAGCAACTGTTCTTTAAACGTTAGCCTCCAGTCCCCTAAACATCTTTGTTGCTCTCCTCTGTACTCTTTCTAGAGTCTCAACATCTTTCTTACATTGTGGTGACCAAAACCAGATGCAGTATTCCAGGTGTGGCCTTACCAAGGCATTGTAAAGTGATATTAACACTTCATGTGATCTTGAATCTATCCCTCTATCCCTTAATACAGCCTAGCACTGTGTTGCCTGTTTTGGCAGCTGCAACACACTGCTAACTCATATTTAACTGATCATCCACGATTCACTCTGTTACTACTATTGAGCAAGGTACCACCTATATACTGTACCTAAAGTGCACTATGGTGCTGGAGAAGACTCCTGCGAGCCTCTTGGACTGCAAGGCGATCAAACCGGTCAGTCCTAGAGGAGATCAACCCTGACTGCTCTTTAGAAGGCCAGATCCTGAAGCTAAAACTCAAATACTTTGGCCACCTCATGAGAAGGAAAGACTCACTGGAGAAGAGCCTAATGCTGGGAAAGATTGAGGGCAATAGAAGAAGGGGACAACAGAGAATGAGGTGGCTGGATGGAGTCACTGAAGCAGTAGGCGTGATCTTAAATGGACTCCAGAAGATGGTAGAGGACAGGAAGGCCTGGAGGAACGTTGTCCATAGGGTCGCGATGGGTCGGACACGACTTTGCAACTAACAACAAAAGTGCACTAAAGATTTGCAGCCTCTATTTCCAAAATGGAAAACCAAAGCAAGTACCAGGAAACCAGGGTGACTAAGTTAACAAGCGTCAATCCATGCACCCCCTCCCCCGAAAAAATATATAACAAGAATATCTTACAAAAATAATAATATCAGGGAAGAAAGTTTGGAATCCTATTAGGTATTTGACCTTTAACAGCTGGGGCATACCCTGATGAATCCTTCTTGATCAACTTTTATCAAAAACTCAAACGCCATTAATTATTCTGGCCCAAACCCCTTTGGGAACTTGAGATGCCTGAATTAACAAGCCACCATCGGATACACAGAGGACGAACCCCCCGAATGAATGAGCCATTGACAGCCTAACCCAGGGGTAGGCAACCTCGGCTCTTTTATGACTCGTGGACTTCAACTCCCAGAATTCCTGAGTCAGCATAGCATAGCTTACTCAGGAATTCTGGGAGTTGAAGTCCACGAGTCATAAAAGAGCCGAGGTTGCCTACCCCTGGCCTAACCTGACCTTTTGATTCATGCCACTCCGACAAACACCTTCCCCACTTCTTAGCCTTAATTTCAATTTCAATTTCCTGGTTATTTGTTCTACTGATTTCAAAGGAGAATTAGAGTTAAGAACAATCCTACAAACAATAAATGTCTCAGGTCACAAAACAGCAGCAATTGCGATGAGAGCTATATAAATCGATTTCATGGGACAAAAAATCAACATTTGAACTTATAGGCAAATGTCATACAGCAGAACCCCATTAATCATTCTGGCCCAAACCCCTTTGGGAACTTGGGAAGCTTGAACAAGCCACCGTCCGATACACAGAGGACAAACACGCGAATAAATGAGCCATTGACAGCCTAACCTGACCTTTTGATTCATGCCACTCCGACAAACACCTTCCCCACTTCTTAGCCTTAATCCACGCTTTTCTAAATACGGACAAATGAAGATAAACATGGACATCTATTCCGAGACTTCAAGAGGTTTGGGAAACACCGGTTCAATCGGGCACAGGGCGCGAATGTTGCATCTGAGTCCCACTTGCGTCCGTTGTCTGCCGGCAGAGCCACTTTCAGGTAGTGGGGAGAGGCACCCCACGGTCCCGGTCCTCCACCCCGCATTTGCACCATGAGCAGGCAGCGGGACTTCCGGCCAGCCGCGGCTTCCCCCCGCTATGCAGAGGCTGCCCCAGTAAATGGGGGGAAACCGCCCCTCCCTTCTGGCGACTCCCATTTCTCTCCTTTGCTTCCCCCGCCCCCTACATGGAAAAGGAGGCAGCGGAAGATGGGACTCCGGACTCCCACCTCGGGGGAAGACTTGGCCCTTCTCCACGCTCGCCTCCAGCACAGGATCCCTTTGCACGGGCAGAACCGCCACTCGTGTAAACCGGGAGTCTCCTCTGGATGCCGCTTGCTACGATTTCTCCGGGCAACATGGGTGCTCTGCCCCAGCGGAGGAGTCCTGCGCATGCCCGGTTCCCTGCTGAGGCTGAGAGCGCCCTCTGGTGGACTCTGCGCGTAATGTCAGCATTACCCGAAAGGGCGGGAAAGAGGAGCGCGTCTGAGGCGAGGAGGAGGGCAGGGATGATGGGTATGGGAGAAGGAAAGGACAGTCTCAATGGCTTCGGTGTCTCCAGAGGCGGTGTCTTTTCCATCTTCCTATCCAGGCACCGTTTGTGGACATGGAGAAAAAAAATCTCTGTGGTGGATTTCAACTCGCTTCCCTCAAGAACACTCGACCTGAAAGATCCCCAGAGATTGGAGAAGGCCTCAAAATGGGCCCAAATCCACTCAGAAACTGATGAAGACGAGGACCAGGAAGCTCTTTGAGAAACACTATTTGTGTCTTGAGGTTGTTGCAAACTCCAGCCTGAAGGGGAGGAAGATGGGACATGGGCAGGGAAGCCACAACTGGGAAAATGTATTTCTGTTTCTCTGGTTCTGTATCTGCAGCTGCCCTTGTCCAATTCTTGGCTCTGGGTGTCTCAGAATCACTGGGAAAGCCAAGCAGCTGCTTTGGACCCAGGAAAGGACGCTGAAGAGAAAGAAAAAAAACACTCCAAAGTGTAGAAAAAGCTGAAACTAGAGGATGTTCCAGATATTTTACTTCACAAAGAAGGCGCCTTGGAGGAGAAATGAAAAGGGCGAAGCAGCGTCTTATCTATGACTGGAAAAAAATTGGAATTGCAGAAGGATGGGAAGCAACTATGGAAAAGAGAATATATCATTAAAATACTATGAGGAGAGAAAAAGAAGAGGAGAAATGTGTTTTATTTAGGGACTGAATGGTAAACACCCTCAGAAAATATCAGTAGGAAAGCTCTGTAGAATTTAAGGCAGGGGTCTTCAAACGTGGCTATTTTATGACTTGTGTACTTTAACTCCTAGAATTCCTCAGCCAGGCACGCTGGCTAAGGAATTCTGGGAATCAGATAAAGGCCAATTTGAAGACCCCTGATTTAACGAAACTGGGATGCTGCTAGATCATGAATAAAAAGAAAAGTACAATTATCGTCTATTATTCTTTGACTGCCACTCTGTTCCATTTTTGTAATGAAACATTGGACAATAACTGGCAGAAAACTGGAATTGGTGCCATCTCTCCATTTTGACAGAATCATCCAGGAATAATATTTGAATAAACCGCTGCAACCCCACAGCAGCCTCTAAACTCAGAAGTTTGTCTCCCACCCAAATCCTCCCAATTATATTTGCTTATTAATGATTATTAGGGCTTTTCTTATTTTTGTACAGTAAGCAGATGCAAAGACAGCAATTGTTTTTCCCCACAAAAACCTATTAGACACACTTAAACACCCACTCCTTACTTGTAAACTGAATGCTAACTTGACCTTGCTTATTTTTCTCTCTTCCTGTTAAGCAAGAAAATGGTAAGGGAACGCCTATCTGACCTTGACGAATATAAATCACCAGGACCTGACAGATTACATCCCAGAGGTCTGAAGGAGCTGGCAGATATTATCACAGAACCATTGCAGCATATGTTTCAAAAATCCTGGAGCACTGGGGAAGTACCTGAGGATTGGAAAAAGGCTGATATGGTTCCCATCTTCAAGAAAGGGAAAAAAACAGACCCAGGAAACCAATCAGTCTAACATCAATATCTGGGAAGATCCTGGGAAAATACTGAAAAAAACAGATCTGCGAACAACTAGAAACAAACGAAGTTATAACTGGTAGCCAGCATGGGTTTGTTAAAAACAGATCATACCAAACCAATCTTATTTCTTTGATAAAGTGGCCAAATTAGCAGACCAGCGAAACGCTGTGGACATAGTATACTTACATTTCAGTAACGCATTTGACAAAGTAAACCACAATCTACTGCTTGGTAAGGTAGGAAAAGGTGGAATAGACAACATCACCACCAGATGGATTTGTAGCTGGCTGACAAATTGTACTCAACGAATAGACCTCAATGGTACTACATACACACAGAGAGAAGTAAGCAGTGAGGTACCACAAAGCTCTGCCTTAGGCTCAGTGCTCTTATATCTTCATCAATGACTTAGATGAGGGAATAGAAGGGGAACTCATCAAATTTGCAGATGGCAGTAAACTGGCAGGAATAGTCAACACCCCAAAAGACAAGTTCAGGATTCAAAAAGATCTTGACAAAGTTGAACAATGGGCTCTATCCAACAAAATAAGTTTTAATGTGGAGAAAAGCAAAGTTTTACATTTAGGCAGGAAAAATGAGAGATATAAGTACAGATTAGGTGAGACCTGGCTCAAAAATAGTAACTGTGAGAAGGACCTTAGAGTCCTAGTAGACGATCACTTGATTATGAGCTAGTAATGTGCAGCAGCTGCCAAAAAAAGTAATACAATCCTGGGTTGATTAAACAGCCATAGAATCAAGATCACGCAAAGTATTAGTACCGCATTATAAAAACCTAGTGAGACCACATGGAATACTGCATCCAATTTTGGTCACCATATTACAAAAAAGATGTTGAGACCTTGGAAAAAGTTCAGAGAAGAGCAACTAAGATAATAATAATAATAATAATAATAATAATAATAATAATAATAATAATAATTTAATTTAATTTAATTTTTATACCGCCCTTCTCCCGAAGGACTCAGGGCGGTGTACAGGGCAATACAATAAAATACAATATATAAAAATTAAAAGAAATATTAAATACAGATAATCAAAGGCCTGGAGACTAAAACATGAAGAAACAAAAGAAGTTTGTGGAACTAAAAAAGTTCAATCAGATCTTCCAGTTTCTCGTGAAAAAAGGATCTTGCAAAGTTGGACCATCTATTTTTTTTTAGCCCCACAAACCTTTCTCTGCACGTGGAGGCAGAGAAATGTGACGGAAGCAGAGATACATGATGGAGCTTGAAAGCAATTAAAGCAAAGAAATGCTTGGGAGAAGTGAGAGCAGCTGGCCAGTGGTGCCAGGAAGACAGCCCCCTAGTGTCCCTGGGGCAAAGAACCACAGCTCCACCCAGAGGAGCATCTGCCTGGGTACCCCCGCTCCCTTCCTCTTGCTGCCCAAGGGCCACAGGGGCTGGGTTGGCACATGAATGGCATGCACACCCCCTTTCCCTGAACTCTCTCAGAACCAGTAGATGGTCCACCCCCACGCTCTGAGGTTGGATCAATTGCCACTGCACGTTGAAGCTCTGCGTTTCCACCCCATGTGTAGGCAACGCCTGCTGTTTATACTGAACATCGTCCCGCTTATGCGTGCTCGCCTGCTGTACATAAGAAATTTCCCGAAAATAAGATCTAATGGATCTTTTGGTTCCCCCTAAAAATTATAACACCTAGTCTTATTTGGGGGAAAACACAGAATCTATTTTTATCTCTTATCTTCTCTATGTTTATATATGAAAATCTTTCCACTCCATTGGAGATTTCTCAAGGGATCCCAAAGGAATTTTTCTAAGGCAACCTGACTTTTTATTTTCCTGAAGGTTTCACTTCAAGGAACATCTTCATTTCTAAAGATGCTTCTTCAGAAGATACTTCTTGGATGAGAAACGAAATGTCTTAAAGAAAATACAAAAGTCCAGTTGCCTTTCACACATTCATGACCTAAATGTCTGAGAATCTCCTTAGGCATTTGTCAAGGGCTTTCCTCTCCCCTTCCCATGCATAATCCTCTAATTACAGGGGTGTCAAACTGCCAGCCCGCAGGCTGGACACGTCATCCGGAAGCCATGCCCACCCCATTGCCAGAAATGGCAAAATAATCCCGAGACATCTCGCGTCATCACGTGACGTCACAAGTTTCACATGTCTGCATACATGAGCTGCTTTGGGGAATTCTGAACCTTGGCCAACTGCATGAAGCGTGCTTCCATAGGAGTCTCATTCTTCCCTTGCAGTTATTTCAGCTCTGTCTCTTACTAATTCTTGGAACTCCACAAACTGTATTTTTCCCTCATTGCGAGCTTTCCCCTTCTATACAACAAGCTCTCAGTGTATAAGAGATTGCAGCTGTTGTATACAGCACCACTGATACAAATTTACATTAAATGTACTCTTTCTTAGCCCTCATCTCACCATAGAAAGGTAATATATGGTCCTACTGCTTGGAAAGTCTTTTGCACATGCATTTCAGGGGCTTCTTGTCATTCTGCTTCCTTTTTGTGCCAGAGGATCTCTTCATCCAGAAACTTTTTTCACTCTAATTATCTAATTATCCAATTATCTATTATTCTATCTCATCATGACAGGACTTTGACTGAAAAAAGTTACTACCTTTTCCATTCATACCGGCTGACTTAGGTTCCATAGAGCTGGCGCTCCCACAGAGAAGGCCCTCCCCCTGGGGGTCGCCAGCCGACATTGTCTAGCCAACGGTACCCTGAGGAGGCCCTCTCTGTCTGAGCGCACTGGGCGATGGGAAGTCGTTCCCGGCAGCAGATGGTCCTGCAAGTATCCTGGGCCTAAGCCATGTAGGGCTTTAAAGGTAAGTACCAGCACCTTAAATCTCACCCGGAGGGCAACCGGTAACCAATGCAGCTCACGCAGAAGGGGTGTAATACGGGAGTATCGGGGTGCTCCCATTACTACCTGCGCGGCCGCATTCTGCACCAGCTGAAGCCTCCGGGTGGTCTTCAAGGGCAGCCCCATGTAGAGAGCATTGCAGTAATCTATACGGGAGGTAACGAGTGCGTGGGTGACTGTACGTAGGGCATCTCGGTCCAGATAGGGGCGCAACTGGCGCACCAGGCGAACCTGGGCAAATGCCCCCCTGGCCATGACTCCAATATGATCTTCAAAACTGAGTCATGAATCCAGGAGGACGCCCAGATTGCGTGCCCTATCAACGGGAGGTAACATCTCTCCTCCCATAACCAAAGATAGAACTTCTTGGACTAAACGAGATGCCGGTACGTAAAGCCACTCAGTCTTGGCCGGGTTGAGCCGGAGTCTGTTCTTCCCCATCCAAATCTGTACCGCTTCCAGGCAATGGGACATCACATTGAGGGCATCACTGGGTTGGTTCGGGGTGGAGATGAAAAGCTGGATATCATCAGCATATTGATGATACCCCACCCCGAAACCACGGATGATCTCACCCAGCGGCTTCATATAGATGTTGAACAGGAGAGGCGAGAGTACCAACCCCTGAGGCACCCCACAACTAAGGAGCCTAGGGGTTGACCTCTGCCCCCCTGCCAACACCATCTGCGAACGGCCCAAGAGGTAAGAGGAGAAGCACCGTAAAACGGTGCCTCCCACTCCCAACCCCTCAATACGTCACAGCAAGATACCATGGTCGATGGTATCAAAAGCTGCTGAGAGATCTAGTAGGACCAGGACAGAGGAATAGCCCCTATCTCGGGCCCGCCAGAGATCATCCACCAGCGCGACCAATGCCATCTCCGTGCTATACCCGGGCCTGAAACCCGATTGGTATGGATCCAGATACTCAGTTTCTTCCAGGACCAAAGGGAGCTGCTGTGCCACCACGCTCTCAACAACCTTCGCAAGAAAGCGAAGGTTGCAGACAGGACGAAAGTTATTTAAAATGGCTGGATCCAGTGCAGGTTTCTTGAGGAGGGGCCTTACCACCGCCTCTTTCAAGGCGGCAGGGAAGCATCCCTCACTCAGTGAAGCATTGATAACTGCCAGGAGCCAGCCTCGTGTAACCTCCCGAGCCACATAAACCAGCCAGGAGGGACACGGGTCCAACAGACATGTGGCAGCACTTAATTTCCCCATGATCCTGTCCATTTCATCCGGAGTCACAGGGTCAAACTCTTCCCAAATGTTCTCAGCCAAACCCATCGCTTTTCCCTCGTCAGACACTGCCCAATCAGAGTCCAGACCAGCCCGAATCTGATCAATTTTGTCCACCAAATATTTACTAAATTCCTCGGCCCGTCCCCGTAAGGGGTCCTCTCCCGTCCCTTGATTTAAAAGGGAGCGGATCACTAAACATGGCGGCCAGGCGGTTATTTGCAGACGCAATGAGGGTGGAGAAGCACAAGATAAGATCTAGAAAAGGATCTTAACTGTGTTCGGTCAGACTCGGACCGACTGGTTCTCCAAATGCTCTCTAGGCCCCTTCCCCGGTGCTTCATCTCCCGCAGGTCCATGGAAAACCAAGGAGCGAGCCGGGACCTGCGCCGGGTCAGAGGCCGCAAAGGCACAACGCGGTCGAGCTTCCGAAGCAGCCCATTGCCAGGCATCAACTAAGGTCTAGACCGGGCTGTGGGAGAGCGAGGTAGGAATCAATCCAAGCGCCGTCTGGAATCTATCTAGGTCCATCAGGCGCCTGGGGCGGAACCATCTGGTCAGTTCCGCCTCCCAGCAGCGGGGGGTGGTGTGACGGAGGCCCAACCGCAGGAGATAATGGTCTGTCCATGAAAGGGGCTGAGATGTTGGAGTAACCCCCCCCAGACCATTAAGCCACTGCCCAGAGATAAAAATAAGGTCGGGTGTGTTTCCCCCCTTGAGTCGGGTCCTGAATAATCTGGGTCAGGTCCATGGCCATCATGGAAGCCATGAACTCTCGGGCCACCTCCGACGCACCGCCCAGGGAAGGCAGATTAAAATCTCCCAGAACCATAAGTCTTCCACCGAAGCCTCGGAGGGTCCTGTCACCCATCCGGGCTACAGAACAACAGCCCCATGCAGGCCCAAACGCCAAACTCGCTCCCCTCGTTCTCCGCGCTCAGATATGAGCGGCCATCTTCTCTGGAGGCGTGGTCAAAATTTTGTTGTGCAAAACCTGACTACTCTCAGTACCACTTCTCCTGTGCATTTTTCTTGTTGGCTCAGGAGATATTCTGCACAAACTGTCAGATACTTCATATTTAGTGATTATTTCCGCAATTCTTTTGTCAGACAGTTTACTCCCTAGGAAGAAAGACCCTTGATTCCATGGATGTTAAAGAAAAGGTACTTTTACTAGAGATATTGAGCACAGCATAAGCAAGACAAGCAAAAACCATATATTGAAAGCAATCTCCAATGTTCAAAGCCCTCAGTCCAATCCAATCTTGGTCCAATGTTTTAGCAACCTGATGCCTCAGGAGGAGCTATGAATTCATTTCCCAGGGCTGGTGTCTCTGAGGGCAGGCAGATGGCTCAGTTTGGTACCTTTAGTTCCTGTTAATGCCCATACTTACCAAATTCTCACAGGATTCTTTACTCTTCCTCTACCAAATGTCTCCTACCCCCTAGTTATGGCAGCTGCTAGCGAGCTTCAAAGAACGCGAAGATAGGCATCTGACTTCATTCCTGATTAATGCCTTTCCCATAGTTTGGCTGGGATGACATTTTGCTAGCTAAGCCCTATGCTTGCTCTAAAAAATTAAACTTTTTTATAGAGTTTCATTGGGGATTTGGACTTTCTTTTTATTATGATCCAATTGGAAATGGGATAAACATGAAGAAAAAAAGATATTCTCTTATTTATGTGAAATGGCATTAAAGGTAAAGGTTCCCCCGCACATGTGTGCTAGTCATTTCCAACTCTAGGGGCCGGTGCTCATCTCCGTTTCAAAGCCGAAGAGCCAGCGTTTGTCCGAGGAAGTCTCCGTGGTCATCTGGCCGGCATGACTAGATGCCAAAGGCACATGGAATGCTGTTACCTTCCCTCCGTACTGGTCCCTATTTTTCTAATTGCATTTTTACATACTTTCGAATGGCATTGGTGGCCTTCATGACAGGAGCTACAAAAATCCACTGTTCATAATTAAAACACATGTGCAGCATTTGGTTTCCATTAGTAAATTCATCACTATGGGGCTTCCAGTTGTGAAGGTTAGTGAAAAAACTTAGCAGACGTAATTAGGAAATGCATATATTTCAACAACTAAACCTAAGTTAAACAGATTCTCACCCAAATGTATCTGTATATGGAACATTTGGCCATTGGTCCTCTTGTAGCTTTTTCCATATTTCAGAGATTTATAGGACTTTTACACTGTGTGGTTCTTTTATGGGAGTTAAGATAACTATTCATAATAAAACCTTTTCCACACACCATACATTTATACGGCTTCTCCCCTGTGTGGATCCTTTTATGGGTGTTAAGATAATTCTTCGTAGAAAAACACTTTCCACATTCAATGCATTTATAAGGCTTCTCCCCTGTGTGAACTTTTATATGGCGGGTAAGACTACTAGAGACAGAAAAGCATTTTCCACACTCCATGCATTTATATGGCTTCTCCCCAGTATGTGTCCTACTATGGTACATAAGTTGGTAGTTCTTAATAAAACTCTTTCCACACTCCATGCATTTATATGGCTTCTCCCCTGTGTGGATCCTTTTATGGTATTTAACATGACTGCTCATCATAAAACCTTTTCCACACACCATACATTTATAAGGCTTGTCCCCTGTATGGGTCCTTTTATGTTTGTTAAGATAATTGTTTGTAGAAAAAATCTTTCCACATTCCATGCATTTATATGCTTTCTCCCCTGTGTGGGTCCTTTTATGGATGTTAAGATAACTGTTTGTAGAAAAACTCTTCCCACATTCCATACATTTATGTGTCTGTCCTTTATGTATCTGGTAATGGAAATTAAGAGAAGTACTACAAGTGAAGCTTTTTCCACACTCCATGCATTTATAGGGCTTCTCTCCTGTGTGGGTCCTTTTATGGGTGTTAAGATAACTGTTTGTAGAAAAACCTTTTCCACATTCCATACATTTATATGGCTTCTCCCCTGTGTGGGTTTTTTTGTGGAAGTTAAGATAACTGTTTGTAATAAAAGCCTTACCACACTCCATGCATTTATATGGCTTCTCCCCTGTATGTGTCCTACTATGGTAAATAAGTTGAGAGTTCTTAACAAAGCTCTTTCCACACTCCAGGCATCTATATGGTTTTTCCCCTGCATGGATCCTTTTATGGAAAATAAGGTCAGTGCTCTTAGGGAAGCTCTTTCCACACTCCAGGCATTTATAGGCCTTCTCCCTTGTGTGGATCTTTTTGTGGCAAGCAAGACTGCTCCTGTGAGTAAAGCTCTTTCCACACTCCATACATTTATATGGTTTCTCACCTGTATGGATCCGATAATGCAAAGTAAGAGAAGTACTACAAGTGAAGCTCTTTCCACACTCCGTGCATTTATAGGGCTTCTCTCCTGTGTGGATCCTTTTATGGGAAGTAAGATTGCTGCTCTGACTAAAGCTCTTTCCACACTGAATGCATTTATAGGGCTTCTCTCCTGTGTGGGTCCTTGTATGTGAAATAAGATGAGTGGTATGAATAAAGGTCTTTCCACACACCATGCATTTATAAGGCCTTTCCCCTGTGTGGATCGTTTCATGTACAGAAAGATTTTTGAGTGAGCTCAAGCACTTTCCACACTCTGTGCATTTGTAGGGCTTCTCTCTTGTGTGGATCCTTTTATGTGAAGTAAGTTCTCTACTGTTAGTAAAGCTGTTTCCACACTCCATGCATTTATAAGGCCTTTCCCCTTTGTAGATCATTTGATGACATGTAAGATGACTCTTACTAGTGAAGTTTTTCCCACATGTTTTCTCTGCCTTGTGGATCCTTTTATGGTAAATAAGTTGATTGTTCTTATTAAAGCTCTTTCCGCATTCCATGCATTTGTGTGGCTTCTCTTCTGCCTGGGTTCTTTTTTGAGATGTATGGGAGAAGGTCCATTTGTAATTTTTCCCATTGTCTCTAGATATATAATCTTCTCCTTTCATTTCGATTTGACAGTGTTCATTTACATCAAATTTGTCTTTGAATAGTTTTATACATTTTCCAATATATTTCTTCTTTATTTTTTCTTGTTGGGTCACAGAGGCTTTTATTGATGGATGAACAGATGATGAACTTTTCCGATTCCAATTATTTGACTGGTTTCTCTCATGGCTTTCTACTTCCATTAGAATTGTAGGGTTCTTCGTATTGTATCCATGACTGATCAGTTGGAACAGTTTCCTGGAATCTTCATTTTCCTCCCCATTATTACCTTCACAGAAAAGAAAAATGAAAGTTTTGAAAGATGAATGTAGAATTGTACAGGAAGGGAAAAACCATAAATTTAAGTATCAAATTCTCCAAGGTTCAAAAGAAAGGGGAAGATTTGGTTTGCCTGATTTCAAATGGTACTTTGTAGTGTGCTGTGTGGTTTGGATAAGAAATGGTAGTTGCTCAGATATAAGAGAATATTAGAACTAGAAAGGCTTTATAAAGGTTTGGGTGTCGTGTATATTTGTGGTACGATAAATTTAGGATCAATCTAGATTTGAAAACTGTAATGTCAGAAATGCCACATTGAGATTGTGAAACAGATATAAACTTAGGCTGTGCCCCAAAACATTTTACTGACTTCCAAGGTCCCTTCCATATTCTATTCTATTCTGTTCTGTTCACAAGAAAGTCCAGTTACCTCTTGAAAAAGTACCTATGGGACAACTATGACCTGGATGACTGAGAATCTCCATAGATATGTAACTGTCAGTATTTTTCATATCAAAAAGACTCTAGGTAGATAAAGGGAACTATAGTATTTAACAACATAAAGCAGAATTTGAATCTCAATTGCATAGAAATGATGAATATGTAATTGCTAAAAGTCTAAACAGGCTGAGAAATTTGAAACTTAATTTTAATTTAATTTAATTTAATAATATTTCTATACCGCCCTTCTCCCTGAGGACTCAGGGCGGTTCACAGGGCAAAAGTAGAATACAAAATACAAACATTAAAAAGAAATTAAATAATTGCCCAAGTTTAAAACAATTACTATCCAATTATAAAACCCCAAAGATAAAATTAAGAATACAAAAAATAAAAAACTTAGCAGAAAAATATTCAAAAATGTATAAATGTAACTCAAACTTATACTGGAAATGTACACAAGACAAAGGATCGTTTTGTCATGCTTTAGTGGACTTGTAAAAAAGCTAGAAAACTTTGAATTCAAAGACATTCAGTGATACAGAGAACTTTAAAGATTAATATCCAACTGGGACTAATGAAAAGTCCTAGAAGATAGTTTCTGAGTATGACAGCCACAGTGAGATTATTATACACAAGGGTTCTACAATAAGTAGAATTGTGGAATGGTTGAGGAAGATGATAGAATTCTCAGTGATGACTAAATTGACTCTGATTAAGATAAGGATAGTGTCTATATTTATTAGTGATTGGAAACCCCCAATGGACTTTGCTGAAAAATAGAAAAAAATGATCTTATCATCAAACGTGTGTTCAAAGGTTAGAATGGATAAGGGAAACAATGATGTAACCTTAGAAACGGGACAAATTTTAACTTATCCCTTCGTCTTTTCTCTTTCTTCTCTTAATTTTATCGTATTTTTTTCTTATTACTCAATTATTTTCTTTACTTACACTTCAAAGTTTGTATTGTTTTTATTCTGATAAAATTCCTTTTATAAAATAATAATAAAACAAGCTAATATGTCTGATTACAGAAAGACGTCCCAAACACACTGACTGGGGAGTAGCATATTCTTACCCAAAGAGGCCACGTTCCGATGATTTTCCAGCATGACTTCCCAATATAGTGCTTTTTGGTCAGCATCCAGCAGAGACCACTCCTCATTGGAGAAATACACAGCCACCTCCTTAAAGGACACAAGACCCTCCTGAATGAGAAGAAAACAGAAGAAAAATCAATAAAATTTTCAAGATCTGTCCTATTCTTTAAGTGATTATAAGCAAAGATGTACATTTCAGGCCATTCAGTGAAAGGAACCCCACTTTTCATCTGGGTCTGTCTGTGTTGTGATTCAGCGTCAGCCTGTGGATTTGGCAGCTGAGTCGGACAATTCTGAAGAGGAGGAGGAGGGGTTTGGAGAGCCTTTGGTGTCAGAGGAAGGTTCAGATGCACCGCAGAACTCTCAGCCAGGCCCCTCCCATCTTGTTCCTCCTAGACCCAGCTGTGCGAGCCTGAGATTGGAAGAAGCCGATCCACAACTGACTCTGTTCAAGGACGCTAGGAGCAGGAGGCAATCCAGCAGAACTGAGCAAAGGAAAGCAATGAGGCAACTCAGGAGTAGGCAATTGAGAAGTCACACCTTGAGACTGCTGTTTAAAAGGGGAATGTATGGGAGGTGCTGGTTGCTGAAGGCAACAATTTGAAGAGTGTCTGATAAAGTCTTGGTCTGTATTTGTTTAACTTTTGTTTGAACTTTTTTGTTTAGTTTTTGCAAATAAATTTGGTTGGAATAGTTCCAGCCTATTGTTTATAAAAAGGGGTTGTCCCTGACATTCCAACAGGGCCGGTCATAGGCTGGAACAGAACAGTCTGCCTCTCTATTCCCATTCATCAGAAAGGCTTTCGGCATCTGGAGAGCATCTACTGGAATCCCCACCTATCTCTCATTACAATCAAACCAGTGTTTGCAGAAGAAAATGCGGGGATTGTGGTGATGGTGCTTTCAACAATTTAAGTAAAAGGCTTGTGGTGTCCCCAGAGCAAACAATCCTATCCATGCCCAAAACCTTCATTAAAATTGTATGAGGAGGCGCCCAGGGATTTTCATGGGTGTCATCAATAGACAAAGACAAACCCTGTTTCGGCTGCTCCTCAGACTACAAGGAACCCACTGCTTGTATTCCAATCCAATGGCTGAAGAAGAGAAAGCTACCTGGGAAGAGCATTTCTCATCCTTTCCAAAGCTGGAATTATTGGCCCCAAATTCCAGGCACAAATTGGGAGTATTAGAAATTCCTTTAAAGGTTGAAGGGCCTTGATCTGAGCATCCTCTTTGGATTTTAACAGTCTGCTTCATCTTTTAACCTGTTGACATTATTTTTCTTATAAATAAGGCAGTTTAGAAACTGTTAATGTGATTATTTGAGTTACTATTGAGAAGCCTTCAAAGAATTACTAATAGGATCGCTATTCAGTAAATGCTGACATTAAGAACATTTTTTGGTTTTATTATACCTCTCTTACTTGAGTTGCAGCTTCAATCACTCTTTCAGCACCATCATAAAAAGGAGTCAAATTCATTCTGTTCTTCCCTGTGAGGGAGACAGAATTTTTAAAACGAAAATTAATAAAATGGCAGGAGGCATTCTACAGAAGAGATGTAGAGAAGGTAAGATAGCTGGGAGCTCTCTTAGGAATGGGTGGGTTTTCATTACCATCTGAGATATCCTGACTTGCGGATTGCTGATAGACTCTCCTGGAAAACAGCTCTTGAGGGGGATTTGAAGAATTCCTGGTTCTCATAGGATCTCTGGTCTGCAGAGGGAAAGACTTGAATAAGACATCACACAACACGAAGTGAATTCTTGTTCTCTAAAAACAACTTCAATCCCACAATATCAATCAATGAGCCTAGAATGTAACAAAGGAACAGCTGTCTCCACTCTATCTTCTAGAATGGATAATGGAACAATGTCCTTCAAGAACTAGTGAAACATTTCCACATATTATGAAGACCAAAGAAGTAGGGAAGGTTTTTTTACCTGCAATTCGACTTGCTCCTTTTGCTCCTCTGCCTGACTCATGAGGAAGCTTTCGGCCAGGGCCACTTGGGAGCTGGTCTCTGCTCCATACTCCCGTAACCAGTTTGTCATCTGTGGGGGCAGAAGGACCAGCAGCTGCTCCAGAACAACCAGGTCCAACATTTGGGAATTACTATGGTTTTCTAATCTCAGCCATTGACTATAAATGTTGTGCAGTCAGCTACAGAGTCCTTGGGGACCTTCAGTCTCCTGGTATTGGATGTTTCTGAAGTTCCAGGGCTGACTGAACGGATGATGGTTTTCTTCTCCCGGACTTTCTACCCAGGTCTTGCCCAGATCTTTCCATAGATGCCAGGCTCAACAGCAGAGGGGCCTTTTCCAGTTCCCTCACTTGCTAATGGTAGTTTCTGCATCCTTTGTCTGTCCTGTAAGGAAATTCCATACAGGCCGAAGGAATCTTGTGGATCTCCAAGAACCTTTCAATTCATAGGACTATTCTGGTAGCTGCAGAACTGACCACAAAGGCTATCCAAGCTCTTTACCCAAGAGTTGACTTTTTGCTGTTAGGAAAGTTGTTGAGAGGACTCTAGTTTCTGCATTTGAGATGGAAAAGAAAAATTCAAAGAATGAGGTGGTGGTATTTAACCACTGAACCACATTGCTCCTCATGAAAGGGAAGCTGGTAAAGGATTGCAATGGTTGAGCACATGGATATTCTGGGTATTTGTGTGTCCGTCTGTCCAACAAGTGTGGTGTAAAATATTGTCCTAGATTACATCAAGACATGGAATATTTTATATTGGATTATAAAACAAATGTTTTATATTTGGTGGATTTTCAATATCTTTTTCCTCCGAAGGGCAAGTTACTTATTTCACATTTAAGATCATATATACCATACATTTAGGGATCATACAAGATGTCAGATGCATCACCAGGAAACCGCGCCCAACCTATTGCTGGCAGTGTGGAAAAACCTCCGATACGTCACACAACATCATGAGTTTTACATGTCTGCTATAACAGGAAGGCTGCTTCACACAATTTGCCCTGACCCCCAAACTTAACCGACCATAAGGGTAAAGTTCACATTGCACACAGCGCTTGAAACAACACAGCTTAAACTGATGTTCACCCACCCTCTTAACAACAATAATAATAGAGTTGGAATGGACCTTGGAGGTCTTCTACTCCAACTTCCTGCTCAGGCAGCAAACCCTACACCAGGGGTCGGCAACCTAAAAAAGAAAAAGAGCCACTGGGAACCGGTTCCATCACAAATTAAAAAAAGAGGGACCCGCGTGCGTGTGTCCATGCACGCGCATGCGCAAAAAGGTTTTTTGCGCATGCGCGGACGCACGCGGCTGCCATTTTTTTAAAAATGAGATGGAACCGGTTCCTGGTTGCCCGATGGCGACGGCCCGTCTGCAAAGCTGCCGCTTTCGGCAGCTTAGCAGACGGGCCGCGGCAGCTTCCGCAAAGAGCGGCGCCCCTGCCCATTCCGAGAGGTGCGCGCGCACCTCTCCGAACGACCGGAGGTGCGCGCGTACCTCCGCGCGAACGGGCAGCGGTGCCGCTCTTTCAGGAAGCTGCCGCTTCCTCAAAGAGCGGCGCCGTTGCCCCTTCGCGCGGAGGTACGCGCGCACCTCCCCAAAGGTTTGGGGAGGTGCGCGCGCACCTCCGGTCGTTCGGAGAGGTGCGCGCGCACCTCTCGGAATGGGCAGGGGCGCCGCTCTTTGCGGAAGCTGCCGCGGCCCGTCTGCTAAGCTGCCGCTTTCGGCAGCTTCACAGACGGGCCGCGGCGGGCTTCCTGAAAGAGCGGCACCGCTGCCCATTCGCGCGGAGGTACGCGCGCACCTCCGGTCGTTCGGAGAGGTGCACGCGCACCTCTCGGAATGGGCAGGGGCGCCGCTCTTTGCGGAAGCTGCCGCGGCCCGTCTGCTAAGCTGCCGCTTTCGGCAGCTTCACAGACGGGCCGCGGCGGGCTTCCTGAAAGAGCGGCACCGCTGCCCATTCGCGCGGAGGTACGCGCGCACCTCCGGTCGTTCAGAGAGGTGCGCGCGCACCTCTCGGAATGGGCAGGGGCGTCGCTCTTTGCGGAAGCTGCCGCGGCCCGTCTGCTAAGCTGCCGCTTTCGGCAGCTTCACAGACGGGCCGCGGCAGCTTCCTCAAAGAGCGGCACCGCTGCCCATTCGCGCGGAGGTACGCGCGCACCTCTCCAAAGGTTTGGGGAGGTGCGCGCGCACCTCCGCCCATTCAGGGAGGTGCGCGTGCACCTCTCCAAACGGGCGGTGCCACTCTCCATTTGGAGAGGTGCGCGCGCACCACTGCCCGTTGGAAGAGGTGCGCGCGCACCGGGCGGCTGGGAGCTGCAAGAGACGGCTCAAAGAGCCGCATGCGGCTCTGGAGCCGCAGGTTGCCGACCTGTGCCCTACACCATTTTGGACAAATGGTAGTCCAGTGTCTTGTTAAAAATTTCCAGTTTTGGAGCATTCACAACTTCTGGAGGCAAGTTGTTCCACTGATTAATTGTTCTGTCAGGAAATTTCTCCTTAGTTCTAGGTTGCTTCTCTCTTTGATTAGTTTCCATCCATTGCTTCTTGTCCTGCCTCAGGTCCTATTGAGAATAGCTTGATTCCTTCTTTGTGGCAACCCCTGAAATATTGGAACACTGCTATTATGTCACCCCTACTCCTTCTCTTCTTTAAACTAGATATACCAAATTCCAGCAACTGTTCTTTAAATGTTAGCCTCCAGTCCCCTGATCATCTTTGTTGCTCTTCTCTATACTCTTTCTAGAGCTTCAACATCTGTTTTACATGAGGTAAAAGGTAAAGGTTCCCCCGCACATGCGTGCTAGTCGTTTCCAACTCTAGGGGCCGGTGCTCATCTCCATTTCAAAGCCGAAGAGCCAGCCCTTGTCCGAGGACGTCTCCGTGGTCATGTGGCTGGCATGACTAGATGCCAAAGGCGCACGGAACGCTGTTACCTTCCCACCGTAGTGGTTCCTATTTTTCTACTTGCATTTTTACGTGCTTTCGAACTGCTAGGTTGGCAGAAGCTGTTTTACATAGTGGTGACCAAAACTGAATGAAGTATTCCAAGTGTGGCCTTACCAAGTGATATTAACACTGTAAATGATCTTGATTCTATCCCTCTGTTAATATAGCCTAGCACTGTGCTGTCTGTTTTGGCAGCTGCAGCACACTGCTGGCTCATATTTAAGTGATTGTCCACTAGCACTAGGATCCCTCTCAGTTACTACTATTGAGCAAGATATGACTTATATTGTATCTATACTACACTAAATGTTTGCAGCTTCTATATCAAAATGGAAAACCAAAGTATGTACAAGGAAATCTGGGAGACTAAGTTAACAAGCGTCAATCCATCCCCCCCCCAAATATAATTAGAATCAAATCTTACAAAACCACTAGTGTCAGGCAAGAAAATGAAGAATCCTATTAGGTACTTTAATTTCTCTTCAGCTGGGGCATCTTCTGATAAATCCTTGATCAACTTCTACCAAAGCCTCAAAATACTTGAGAAGCACAATTAAAAAACACCTTTTGGATTTCTATTTCCTAGTTATTCCAATGATTTCAAAAAAGTGAGCTAAGAACAATCCTACAAACAATAAATGTCTCAGGTCAGAAAACAGCAGCAATTGAGATGAGAGCTATATAAATCGATTCATGACAAAATAAATCAACATTTGAACTTATAGTGAAACTTTAGGCAGGAGAACCCCATTAATCATCCGATACAGAGGACGAACCCCCCGAATGAATGAACCACTGAGAGCCTAACATGACCTTTTGATTCATCCCACTCCGACACTTTCCCCACTTCTTAGCCTTAATCCACATTTTTCCAAATACGGACAAATGAAGACCAATATGTACTTCAATTCCCAGACTTCCAAGAGGTTTGGGAAACAACGGCCCAATCGGGCACAGGGTGCGAATGCTGCCTCTCAGCCCCACTTGCGCCTCCCTCCCTGCAGCGCTTCCCTCCTTTGTCTGCCGGCAGAGCCCCTTTCAGGTCGAGGGGAGAGGCGGGGAAAGCAGCAACCCCAGTCCTGGTCCTCGCACCCGGGACCCCGTACTTGCACCCAGGGCCGGCAGGGGGGCTTCCGGTCAGCCTCCCCCGGGAAATGGGGGGAAACGGCCCCTCCCTTCTGGCGACCCCAATTTCTCTCCTTTGCCTCCCCTTGGACCCTGCATGGGAAAGGGCGGCCGTGGAACATGGGACCCCGGACTCCCACCCCGGGGGAAGACTGGATCCGTCTCCACGCTCGCCTCCAGCGACTGACCCCTTTGCACGAGCAGCGCCGCCGCTCCCGGAACTCGGGAGTCCCGTCGATGTCCGGGTTCCCGCAAGGCTTCCCGGCAGCCTCTGCGCCTCCCGCAAAGGCCCCGACCCCGCCTCAAAGCGGAGGGAGGGGGTGAACAGGAAGAGCAGCCTCTTCCTATGGGTGCCTTGTTCCCGGGAAAGAGCCCCGCGCATGCTCAGTTACTTCATGAGGCTGAGATCACTCTGTGCGAACTGGCGCAATTATCCGAAAGGGCGGGAAGAGGAGAGCGCCTGAGGGAAGGGGTTGGGTACGGGAGTAGGAGGAAAGGTTCCCTGCCCTAGAAAGGCGTCGGCGTTTACAGAGGCGGCAGCTTCTCCATCTCCCTGTCCAGGAACCGTCTGTGGAGATGGAGAGAAATCTCCCTGGAGGATCTGAATCCATTTTACCTCAAGAACAACTGCTCTGAAGGCTCTGCAGATTGGAAAAGCCTCAAAAAGGGCCAAATCCTGTCAAAAATGGCCAGGCGGTCAGAAGACGAGGACCAGGAACCTCTATGGGAAACACAATTTGTGCCTGGGAAGCCGCAACTGGGAAAATGGGAGATTTCTCCTGTGTTTCTGGTTCTGTTTCTGTATCCGCAGCTGCCCTTCTGCAAATCTTAGCTCCCGGTGCCTCAGAATCACCTGGAAGGCCAAGAGGCTGTTGGTGCCTTTTCTCCATTTTGAGAATCATCCAGCTGTGATATTTGAATAAAGAGCTGCAACCCAGCAGGAGCCTCTGAATTTCAGAAGTTTCTCCCTCACCCAAATCCTCCTCCCAAAATTTGCCTTTTAGCAATTCTTAGGGCTTTTCATATTATGGTATAGTTAGCAGAACTTTTATTAGACAAACTTAAAACTCCCACTCCTTACTTGTAAACTGAATCTAACCTTACCTTGCTTATTTTACTCTCTTCCTATTACCACAGGTTAGCAACTATTTCTGTTATTCGATCTATTTCCATCTCTGTCTTCTTTCTTTGTATATGAAAACCCTTTTCGCTCCTCTAGATTTGACAAAGGGTCCAAAGGTACTTCTTCAAAAGCAACTGGACTATTTTCTTGAAGATGTTTTGCTTCTTATCCAGGAAGTATCTTCACTTCTAAAGATGCTTCTTCAGAAGAGAAGATACTTTTGGCATGAGAAGCGAAACTTTTTCAAGAAAACACAAAAGTCCAGTTGCCTTTTGGAAAAGAATCTTTTGGAAAACCATTATCTGAGATGTTTGAGAATCTCAATAGGCATTTGTCAAGGGGCTTTCCTTCTTCCCAATGCATAATTCTCTAATACTGGAGCTGCTTTAGGGAATTCTGCTCCATGGCTGGCTGCATGAAGCAGACTTCCCTGGATTTTCTGACCAGGAGATCTCATTTTTTTTCTTACGGTTCATCCAGCTGTCCCCTTCTGTACAACAAACTCTCCAGTGAAGGAGGGGCTGCAACTGTTGTATACAGCCCCATTGATATACATTTTCATTTCCATTAAATGTAGAGCTTTTATTAGTCCTTATCTTACCACAGAAAGGTAAAATATGGTCTAATCCTAGGAAAGTCTTTTGCACATGCATTTCAGAGGCTTCTCGTTATTCTGGCTCCATTTTCTGTGAGAGGAACTCTTCATCCTGAAACTTTCTTCACATCCAATATTTATGTGATTATTCTCTGACATCGTGAGTGACCGAAAAAAGTTCCCTCCTTCTGCATTCATACCGGCTGACTTAGGTCTGTTTTTCAATAGAAGAGTTGGATTATCTTTCCATATTCCTCCTCTCACTCCACAGGAAGTTCCCATTCTCATTTCTGCTACAGAGGAAGATAGATTTAAAAAGTTTTTGTCTTGAAGAGATGCATCAGGGAGATGCAGCTCCTTCTACTTCTTGCAGAAGCAACACCTTTTAAATGTCTGCCTGATTACATCCCTCTTAAAGCAATCATTTTCCAGCTCAATATTGGGATACATTCTCAAGTCAGCCCCTTGCCCAAATTGAATACACCAAAGTAGACTGTAAATCCAGTGAAGCTTTTGTAGTATAGAGGATCTGATGTTACACTGTCAGCATATGTTGCCTTTTTGAACATTCTTTTAATTTAGCACAATATCCCAAGATGTTTCCAGTTTCAACATCTTGTGATTCATGATATAACTTCTATTGACACCTATACAAAACATAACTGCAAAATAATTGCTACTTACAACCAGGGCTTTTTTTCTAATAGAACGCTCAGAACGGAGTTCCGGCACCTTTTTTGGATGGAACCTTGTAGGATAGGCAAGGCGGGCTGTATGACGTGTGAGTTCCGGCACCTTTTTCTTTTACAAAAAAAGCACTGCTTACAACTATTCTATTCATAAGGTATCTTCATTAGCATTACACTTAATTTGGTCATTTATATTTAGCTATAAATTCTGCAAGTTTTTCCTGATTTATGCCTTTCCCATAGTACGCCTGGAATGACATTTTGCTAACAAAGCCCTACGTTTATTGTGGATTTGGGCTTTATTAGGATCCAATCAAAAATGGGATAAAGGTAAAGGTAAAAGTTCCCCCGCACATGCGTGCTAGTCGTTTCCAACTCTAGGGGCTGGTGCTCATCTCCGTTTCAAAGCCGAAGAGACAGCACTTGTCCGAGAACGTCTCCGTGGTCATGTGGCCGGCATCACTAAACGCCATAGGCGCAAGAAACGCTGTTACTTTCCCACCGTAGTGGTCCCTATTTTTCTACTTGCATTTTTACGTGCTTTCGAACTGCTAGGTTGGCAGAAGCTGGGACGAGTAACAGGCGCTCACTGTTATACGGCACTCAGAATTCGACCTGCCAAACTACCGACCTTCTGATCAACAAGCTCAGCGTCCTAACCCAATGAGCCACCGCGTCAAAAAATGTTCTTATTCATGTGTATTGGTATTGGTGACATTTGAATGACAGTACCTACAAAAATCCATTGTTCATAATTACAACGCCACATACCTAGCATTTGGTTTCCATTAGTAAATTCATCTGTCTGGGGCTTCCTGTTGTGAAGGTCAGACTCAGAAAAACCCTTTCCTAATTCAGTAAATGTAATTAGGAAATGCATATATTTCAACAATTAACCTAACATTTAAACAGATGTATATGAAACATTCGGCCACTGGTCCTCTTTAAGCCTTTTCCTTATTTCACACTTATAGGGCTTCTACACTGTGGGTCCTTTCATGGGAGTTAAGATAACTGCTCCGCATAAAACCTTTTCTGCACACCATACATTTATAAGGCTTCTGACATTGTGTGGGTCCTTTTATGGGTGTTAAGATAACTGTTCGTAGAAAAACTCTTTCCACATTCAGTGCATTTATAAGGCTTCTCCCCTGTGTGGGTCCTTTTATGGTGGCTAAGGTTACCAGAGAGAGAAAAGCATCTTCCACACTCCATGCATTTATAAGGCTTCTCTCCTGTATGTATCCGACTATGGTAAATAAGTAGGCAGTTCTTAATAAAGCTCTTTCCACACTCCATACATTTATATGGCTTCTCCCCTGTGTGGATCTTTCTATGGAAAACAAGTTCACCGCTCTTAGGGAAGCTCTTTCCACATTCCATGCATTTATACGGCTTCTCTCCTGTGTGGATTCGTTTATGAACAGTAAGAGAAGAATTTTCACAGAAGCTCTTTCCACACTCTGTGCACTTATATGGCTTCTCCCCTGTATGGATCCAGAAATGGGAAGCAAGAGAATTACCATGTAAGAAGCTCTTTCCACACTCCATGCATTTATACAGCTTCTCTCCTGTGTGGATCCTTTTATGTAAATTAAGATGAGTTCTCTGAATAAAAGTCTTTCCGCAGTCCACGCATTTATAAGGCCTTTCCCCTGTGTGGACCATTTTATGGAAAGTAAGCTTTCTCTGTTCTCTGAATCTCTTTCCACATTCCATGCATTTATAGGGTTTCTCTCCTGTGTGGATCCTTTGATGGGAAGTAAGAGTGCGGCTCCGAGTAAAGCTCTTTCCACACTCCATGCATTTATATGGCTTCTTCCCCATATGGATCCGGTAATGCAAAGTAAGGGAACTACAAGAAATAAAGCTCTTTCCACACTCCATGCATTTATAGGGCTTCTCTCCTGTGTGGATCCTTGTATGTGAACTAAGATGACTTGTACTAATAAAGGTCTTTCCACACTCCAGGCATTTATAAGGCCTTTCTCCTGTGTGGATCCTTTCATGAATAGTAAGTTTTCTCTTTTCACTGAAACTCTTTCGACATTCTGTACATTTATAGGGCTTTTCTCCTATGTGGATCATTTTATGACATGTAAGTTGACTGTTCTTAGTAAAGCATTTCCCACACTCTGTGCATTTATACGTTTTCTCTGCTTTGTGGATCATTTTATGGTAGATAAGTTGACTGTTCTTAATAAAGTTCTTTCCACGCTCCATGCATTTATGTGGCTTCTCTCCTTCGGGGGTCCTCTTTTGAGATGTACGGGAGCCATTTTTATGAGGAAGAGATAAGGTCCTTTTGTAATTTTTTCCATCATCTCTACATACAAAATCTTTGATTTGGATTTGATCGTGTTTATTTACATCTAATTTCTTTGTGAATAGTTTTATACATTTCACAGTGTATTTGTTTTCTATTTTTCCTTGTTGGGCCACAGAGCCTTTCATTGGTGCATGAACAAAAGATGAACTTTCCTGATTGCAATTTGACTGGTTTTTCTCATGGCTTTCTACTTCCATTTGAATTGTAGGGTTCTTCATATTGTATCCATGAGTGATCATTTGGAATAGTTTCCAGGAATTTTCATATTCTTCCCCATTATTACCTTTAGAAGAAAGAAAAATGAAAATAACTTTAAGGAAAAACAGGAAACCATAGTAAGCATGAATATAATGAAAAGCAAACTTCTTCAATCTTCTAAGATGTAGAGAAGACATTCAAGAATTTGATTCAAATTTTGGAAGATAAATATAGGTTTGTATAGCAAGGGAAAAACATGGATTAAATATCACATTCTTCAAGTTTCCAAGGAAACGGGAAGATTTGCTTTGCCCAATTTGAAACTGACTTTGTAGTCTACTCTGCGGTTTGGATAAGAAATGGGAGTTGATCAAAAATAAGAATAATTTAGAACAAGAAAGGCATGACAGTGGTCTGGAGGTCATGGGTGTTTGTGGTACAGTAAATTTAGGATCAATCTAGATTTTAAAAGCAGAATGTTAGAAATGCCGTGTTGAGAATATGATAGAGATATAAACTCAGGCTCTGCCCCAAATAATTCTAATGGCTCTCAGCAGAAAAAGGGCAGCAAGGAAAGACAACGGATAAGATGTCGAGAGCCATTAGAACTTGAGCCTGATAAAGGGAACTACAGTATTCAACAGCAGAAAGAAGAATTTGACCCTTACCTGCGTAGAAAAGATGAATATGCAATTGCTAAAAGCTCTAAACAGGCTGAAGAATATGAAATCAACAGAAAAAGACTCATTTACGGGTTATTTACAGGAGCACCTCTTGCCGGCGTTAACTTCCCATCGCCCTGTGCGCTCCCACAGAGAGGGCCTCCTCAGGGTGCCGTCGGTCAGGGAATGTCGACTGGTGGCTCCCAGGGGGAGAGCATTCTCTTTGGGCGCGCCTGCCCTCTGGAATCAGCTTCTGGTTGAGCTCCGGATGGCTCCCGACCTTCGCTCGTTTCGCCGCAACCTGAAGACTTGGCTATTTGAACTTGCCGGCCTGGACTGAGGGATTGGGATTTTAGATCTTAAATTTTTAAAAATTTTAAATTTTAGAATGTGTTTATTGTTTAGGGCTATTTGATTTAATCTCATTTTAATTTTTATACATTATGTGTTCTTTATAGTGTTTTGGTTGCCCTGTACACCACCCGGAGTCCCTTCGGAGAGGGGCGGTATATAAATCCAAATAATAAATAATAAATAAAAGTATACAAATGTACCTCAAACGTATATTGGAAATGTGGACAAGACAGGGTGGATAATAATTGATTTTTTAAAAAAAATCAAAAAATGATTTTTTTAATGTAAATCGGATTTTTTTATGTATATTGGATTTTTTATTTTTCTCAAACTTATTTTAATAAAGGGCTTTCGGAGTAAAAATCTATCTAAATATAGTTTCCCATTTAAGACACATTAATAATTTAGTTTGCTCAGCATAAAATGGACCTTAGTTATTTGGCATGAGGCTGCATATTCTGCAATATTTACATTGTTGGCAAACTCATTCAAGCTGAGATAACTTGCACTGCATTGACGCATTCACACAATTTCACAGTAACCATGAGATAAATCATAAAACAAAGTTCAGGACTATTCCTTTATCCCATTGTTTTGCAAATCTATGCACACTAGAAACTCTATGATTGTTTGAAGAGAAATGTATCTGTACTAGGGTCTAAGTGTTTTAATTAAATAAAAGAATTTGAGCATTTTTCCAACTATCTGTGATTAACCTATTCACCTAAAATCAGTTCTGATATCGCTGGTTTACTAACCTGACATCTTATTATTCTAAATAGGAAACCTTCATTTTGTTTGCAAATAATATTAAAGATTCTAACTACCAGCAAAAATGAGTCCTTACATTTAAAGAGCACCTGTCCTTTCAGACCCATCAGGGCAACGCCTGATAGCGGGCATCCATTCACCTGCTGCCAGCCATGTCCCTCACCTTGTGTCACTGCCGCATCACCAGCTGTCCCATTAAAGTGAATGGGACTGTCGGTGAGTTAACAGCGGGTCAGAGGAAGAGCCACTGTTGGACAGAGATGACAGTTGCTTTAAAAATATGATTTAAAACAAGTTGATTTAAATGAAGTCTTTTGGTTGTTGTTAGCTGCGAAGTCGTATCCGACCCATCACGACCCTATGGACAACGTTCCTCCAGGCCTTCCTGCCCTCTACCATCTTCTGGAGTCCGTTTAAGCTCACACCTACTGCTTCAGTGACTCCCATCCAGCCACCTCATTCTCTGTCGTCCCCTTCTTCTATTGCCCTCAATCTTTCCCAACATTAGGCTCTTCTCCGGTGAGTCTTTCCTTCTCATTAGGTGGCCAAAGTATTTGAGTTTTAGCTTCAAGATCTGGCCTTCTAAAGAGCAGTCAGGGTTGATCTCCTCTAGGACTGACCAGTTTGATCGCCTTGCAGTCCAAGGGACTCGCAGGAGTCTTCTCCAGCACCAGAGTTCAAAGGCCTCAATTCTTTGGCGCTCAGCCTTTTTTATGGTCCAGCTTTCACTGCCATACATTGCAACTGGGAAGACCATAGCCTTGACTATACGCACTTTTGTTGACAGGGTGATGTCTCTGCTGTTTAGTGTGCTGTCTAGATTTGCCATGGCTTTCCTCCAGAGGAGCAAGTGTCTTTTAATTTCTTGGCTACAATCCCCATCTGCAGTGATCTTGGAGCCCAGGGAAATAAAATCTGTCACTACCTCCATTTCTTCCCCATCTATTTGCCAGGAAATGAGAGGGCCGGATGCCATGATCTTGGTTTTCTTAAAGTCTTTTTACTAATGATTTAAATCAGGGTGGAACAAATCCACCCTGGGACAAGATAAAGGATCTGAATTTCTTAATTTTAAAATTTCTCTGGCAAGGAAAGAAAGCTAGAATTAAATTGAAAATGCTACAAGAAGCTAAGGGAAATGGAGGTTTTGGTTTGCCAGATTGGGTTTTACATTATCAAGTGTCGGTGTTAACATGGGTAAAAGAATGGATAACCCTCAGAAATAAAAGACTGTTATGAGGACATGTCTTTCAACTTGGTTGGCATGCTTTTTTGTGGCATGGGAAAAATAAAATTTATAAATATTTTCAAACCTCTATATTAGAAATACATTATTACTAAGGTGGGAAAAACTAAAATGCAAAATATATTTGAAAATTCCAGGATGGCTTTCAGCAATGGAAGTATTTGTACATTAAGAAAATATAGACATATAAAGATATATGTCTATGTGCTTGATAACAAGGGCAAAGAATTTTGGATATAGATTTAGAGCAGACATGTCAAACACAAGGCCTGGGGGGGGGGGGGCAGATCCGGCCCGCAAAGTGGTTTCATGTGGCCCGCAAAGCCATCCTGGAAACAGTGAGGGAACGGCCCCCACTGCCTTGGCCCTGGCCCAGAGACCCTCTTTGTGCCACAGACCCTCAGAACTGTCCCACTCCTGTCCAGGCCCCCATAGGCACCCTTGATGGGAACGATGTAGAGCTGGCCACGCCCACCCAGTAGGCCATACACACTCTAGCCACTCCCACCCAGTAGGCCACACCCACCCTGGCCATACCCACCCGGCCCCTTGAGAGCAACCGCAATGCTGATGCGGCCCTCAATGAAATTGAGTTTGACACCCCTGATTTAGAGAAATGGCAAAGCTTGTGTGAAAGAAATCATAAATTGACAATGTCAACCTTTTATAAAGAAAACTTACACAAAATGTTTTATAGATGGCACTTGCCACCAGAAAGATTAGGAAAAATGTTTAAAGGTATGTTGGATAAATGTTGGAAATGTAATCATAAACCAAGTACTTATTATCATGTATGGTGGAGATGTGTTAAAGCAAATAGATTTTGGACAAAAATACATACTTGGCTAGAAAAGATGCTGGGGAAACATGTAGATTTTAAACCTAAACTTTTTTTTACTAGGTATAATAAAAAATGCTCTCTACATGGGGCTGCCCTTGAGGACCACTTGGAGGCTTCAACTGGTGCAGAATGCAGCCGCGCAAGTTGTGATGGGAGTTTCCCGATACTCCCGTGTAACATCTCTTCTCCGTGAGCTGCATTGGCTTCCGGTTGCCCTCCGGGTGAGATTCAAGGTGCTGGTAATGACCTATAAAGCCCTAAATGGCTTGGGTCCGGATTATCTAAGGGAACACCTGCTGCCGGCATCAACTTCCCATCGTCCTGTGCGCTCCCACAGGGAGGGCCTTCTCAGGGTACCGCCGGTTAAGGAATGCCGGTGGGTTATTCCCAGGGGAAGAGCGTTCTCTGTGGGTGCACCGGCCCTATGGAACCAACTTCCCACGGAACTTAGGACTGCCCCTGACCTTCGTTCATTTTGCCGGGACCTGAAAACTTGGCTCTTTGAGCTGTCTAGCCAGACTGAGGGTTTTTAATTTTTAATTGGGTTTTAGTTTTAAATTTCAGGGACTTGAATTAATTGTTTTAACTGATTTTAATTTTTGTATGTTATGCTTTTAATTTTCCCTGTAAACCGCCCTGAGTCCTAGGGCGGTATATAAATTTAATAAAATAAATAAATAAATAAATAATCCCAGAAGAGCTTGACAAACCATTTTGAATGTGACAACAGCAGCAAGACTTATATTTGCACAACATTGGAAAAATGAAGAAATGTATTTATTATTTTATTTATTATGGGACTTATATGCCACCCTATCTCCCAAAGGAGGAAGAAATATCTTTTAAAATACTAAGTGCAGAAATGGACTTGTTTTATCAATGGCTGGAGAAACGAGCGAGAGATTAGGAATTTAATTTGTATTAGCGAATGATAAATTCAGACAACATGTTTGTTGAATAAGCACTGTTTAATTGTACCAAAACATCAATAAAAACTCATAAAGGAGCCTTTTGTCATGCTTTGGTGCACATGTAAAAAAGTTAGAAAAACTTGGATTCAAAGACATTCAGTGATACAGAGAATTTAAAGATTAACATCCAACTAAAATCACAGCACTCTTTTGCCACTAATCAACAGTCAGAAGATTGTTTCCAAGTATGATAACCGTAGTGAGACTATTATACACAAAGAGCTGGAAAGGCTCTACAACAGGGGTGTCAAACTGCCAGGCCGCAGGCCGGATGCATCATAGTGGAACTGCACCCATCCCATTGCCGCCATTGGCAAAAAAAGTCATGATACGTTGCGACACGCCACGTGATGTTGTGAATTTGACACCCCTGCTCTAGAATGGTGGAATGGCTAGGGAAGATGATAGAATTCTCAATGATGACTAAATTGACTCTGATTAGGCAAGGGATCATATTTATCTTTATTAGTGATTGTAAACCCAATGGACTTTTTGCTGGAAAAAAGAAAAAATGAACTTGTGATCAAACTTGTGTTTGAAGATTAGAAAGGATAATTTATGTAAAGAAGCAACAACAATGTAACCTTAGAAAGTGGAGAGCAATTATAACTTATTACTTTGTCTCCTCTTTCATTTTTTTAATACTTTTTTCTTATTCATTAATCACATTATTCTATCTTCTTTATTTCCTCTTCAAAATTTGTAGTTTTTATTTTGATAAAATTTCTTGCATATTCTTACCCAAAGAGGCCACGTTCCGATGATTTTCCAGCATGACTTCCCGATGTAATGCTTTTTGGTCAGCATCCAACAGAGACCACTCCTCATCAGAGAAAAACACAGCCACCTCCTTAAAGGACACGAGACCCTCCGGAATGAGAAGAAAACAGAGGATTTTCAAAAACTGTCCTATTATTTAAGTGATTCCAAGCAAAGACATACATTTCAGGCCATTCAGGAAAAGCTATCCCACTTTTCATCTGGATCTGTCTAACTATCCATCCCCATCCCTCAGCAAGACTTTCAGCATCTGGAGAGCATCAACTGGAATGGGCCTTGGAAATCCCATCTATCACTCGCTCCCATACACCCAGCGTTTGCAGAAGAAAATACAGGTGGAGGGGTTCTTTTTACAATTTAAGTAAAAGGCTTGTGGTGTCCCCAGAGCAAACAATCCTATCCATGCCCCAAACCTTCATTAAAGTTGTTTGAGAGGCATCCAGGGACTTACATGGGTGTCATCAATAGACAAAGGCTAGTTATGCGACCCCCGAGCAATTAGAGATGATAAAACCGTTAAAGGAACTGTTCCAGACAATCCAGAGGGGGGGAAAGGTGCCACCGTCTTGGAGAACAGCTTTTATCTCTTTGATTCCGAAGGAAGACCAGGATGCTACTCAAGTTAAAAATTACAGACCGATATCGCTTTTAAATACAGATTATAAGATATTTGCTAAGGTTTTGGCTAATAGACTGATGAGGGTTCTGCAACAGGTGATTCATGGGGATCAAACGGGGTTTATTAGTGGTAGGCAAATGAAAAATAATGTGAGACATATAGTTGATGTGTTAGAGTTTTTGGAAAGGAACAACCAGATCTCTGCAGCGCTAATCTTTTTAGATGCTGAAAAGGCTTTTGATCAATTGAATTGGCAATTTTTGTTGAAAGTTTTAGACAAAATGGATTTTGGGGAAAAATTTTTACAACCGATTAGGGCATTATATCAAAAACAAACTGCCCGAATTATAGTTAATAATAGCCTGACAGCAGCATGTAATATTGAGAAGGGCACAAGGCAAGGGTGTCCGTTATCGCCCTTGTTATTTGTGTTAACTTTAGAGATATTATTGGTTAAAATTCGGAATTCGGAAAAAATTAAGGGGATACAAGTTGGAGATCAGGACTATAGATTGAGAGCATTTGCAGATGATCTGGTTGTTAAAGTGACCCAGCCAGAGAACTCTGTTGTGGACCTGATGGAGATAATAACACAATATGGGAAGGTTTCTGGATTTAAAGTAAATATACAGAAAACCAAAATTTTGGCTAGAAATATGACAGTTTCACAGAAGGTTCTTTTAGAAGGATTAACTGGATTTGAGATTGTTAAAAGGGTTAAATATTTGGGGGTGATTTTATCACCCTCTAATACAAAGTTATATAAAAATAATTATGAAAAATTATGGGGGAAAATTCGAAAAGAATTGGAGAGTTGGGAAAAATTGCAATTGTCTTTGTTGGGACGGATTGCAGCAGTGAAAATGAATGTCCTGCCCAAATTTTTATTTTTATTTCAAATGATACCGATTCTTAAGAAAGCTTCTAACTTGGAGGAATGGCAGCGTGGTATCAATAAATTTGTGTGGGCAGGGAAAAAGCCACGAGTTAAACTTAAGATTATGCAGGATACTCGTGAGAGAGGTGGCCTTAAATTGCCTAATTTTAAATTATATTATGAAGCTGCTGCATTAGTAGGAATAAGTGATTGGATTAATTTGATGCAACCGAGGTTATTAAATCTTGAGGGCCATGATTTGTTGTTTGGCTGGCATGCATATTTGTTGTATGATAAGAAGGTAGATACTGTGTTTAGGATGCATATTTTAAGACAGGCATTGCTGAGAGTTTGGAAGAAGTATAGACATAAGTTAAGCTGCAAGATACCATTGTGGGCAATTCCAAAACACGCAATAGAAAATATACATGCTGGTTTCAAACATGATGTGACTACATACAAGGAAATTTTAAGCTTGGAAAGGAATGTTTGGTGTTTGAAATCATATAGCCTCTTGCGAGAAGAGAAGGTTGTTCAAACTTGGTTTCAATATATTCAGTTACGGGCCAGGTGGAAAGAAGACCAGAAAAATGGATTTGCAATGACTGATGAAAATTTGATAAAGCAAATTAGAAATCAGGGACCAGCACATATTAAACGGATATATCTTGCATTGATAGAGATCGATTCAGAAACAGAGCTTGTTAAGGATTGTATGATAAAATGGGCCCAAAACATTCAGGAAGTTATTACAATGGACACGTGGGAAAAGATTTGGGTGAGGAACGTAAAATTTACTCAAGCTCAAAATCTAAGAGAGAACTTTTACAAAATGTTTTATAGATGGCATTTAGATCCTAAAAAGCTTGCAAGTATGTATCCGAATTACCAGCCTAAATGTTGGAGGTGCGGTGATGAAGATGCAACATATTTTCATATATGGTGGACATGTAAGATGGTTAAGGTTTTTTGGATAAAAGTCTGGTGGAATATGCAGAAGATTTTTAAACGGAGGATAAAGTTTTGTCCGGAATTTTTTTTGTTGGGAATAATTGCAGACGCTACAGTTGTGGACACCAAATTGATGTTGAACTTAGTTACGGCAGCAAGACTTTTGATAGGTCAATATTGGAAGAAAGAGGAACTGCCGACTATAGAAGAGTGGACTTTAAAGGTTTCCGACCTGGCAGAGATGGCGAAGATTTCGGCCTATTTGAAAGATCATTCGCAAGAACGTTACATTATGGAATGGAGAAAATGGATTGAGTTTATCCAGAACAAGTATAGGGTTAAGAAGTTTTATGTAGCATTCGAATAAGTCTTCTTTCGTTTTCTTTTTTCTTTTTCTATTTTAGTTTTTTATATATATTTAATATTGCTAAGGTTTGTTTTATCCTATATAAGTTAGAGAGTGATGGATTTTAGAATTTATAGTTGTTAGTATATGGTTGTTTATGATTGCTTTTTTATATATATATACCTTGTATTTAGCTCTGGGAAGTCGGGGGGGGAGGGGGGGAGGGGGGGAGGGGGGGAGGTAGGAGGGGGAGGAGGTAGGGGGGAGGGGGAGAGGTGGGGGGGAGGGGGGAGGGGGAAGGGGGGCTTTTTAAAGGAAAACTGTATTTTAAAACTTTTCAATAAAAAAAAAGAGAGAAAAACACAGCCACCTCCTTAAAGGACACGAGACCCTCCGGAATGAGAAGAAAACAGAGGATTTTCAAAAACTGTCCTATTATTTAAGTGATTCCAAGCAAAGACATACATTTCAGGCCATTCAGGAAAAGCTATCCCACTTTTCATCTGGATCTGTCTAACTATCCATCCCCATCCCTCAGCAAGACTTTCAGCATCTGGAGAGCATCAACTGGAATGGGCCTTGGAAATCCCATCTATCACTCGCTCCCATACACCCAGCGTTTGCAGAAGAAAATACAGGTGGAGGGGTTCTTTTTACAATTTAAGTAAAAGGCTTGTGGTGTCCCCAGAGCAAACAATCCTATCCATGCCCCAAACCTTCATTAAAGTTGTTTGAGAGGCATCCAGGGACTTACATGGGTGTCATCAATAGACAAAGGCACACAAGCCCTGTTTTGGCTGCTCCACAGATTACAAGGAATCCACTGCTTGTACCCCAAGCCAATGGCTGAAGAAGAGAAAGCTCCTTGGGAAGAGCATTTCTCATCCTTTGCAAAGCTGGATTGTTTGGCCCCAAATTCCAGGCACAAATCGAAGTATTAGAAATTCCTCTAAAGCAGGGATGTCAAATTGCCGGCCCACGGGCCGGAGCATCATGGAGAAACCACGCCCATTCCATTTTCGGCAATGGGAAAAAGTTCTGATACGTCACGCGATGTCGCGAGTTTGACATGCCTGCCCTAAAGGGTGAAGGACATTAATCTGCCCACCCTCTTTGGATTTGAACAGTCTGCTTCATCTTTAACCTGGTGCTGTTATTTTTCTTATCGCTGATCATAAACAAGGTGTTTTAGAAATTGTAAAGTGCCAATGTGGTTCTTTCTATTATTATTGAGCAGCCTTGCACAAGTCCATACAGTGAGGAAAAATGGTATTTGATCCCCTGCTGATTTCTGTATGTTTGTCCACTGACAAAGAAATGATCAGTCTATGATTTTAATGGTAGGTTTATTGTAACCGTGAGAGACAGAATAAGAACAAAAAATCCAGAATAATGCATTTCAAAAAAGTGATAATTTTCATTTTAATGAGTGAAATAAGTATTTGATCCCCTATCAATCAGCAAGATTCTTGGCTCCCAGGTGTCTTTTATACAGATAACAAGCTGAGATTAGAAGCACTCTCTTAAATGGAGTGCTCCTAATCTCAGCTTTTTACCTGTATAACAGACACCTGTCCAGAGAAGCAATCAATCAATCAGATTCCAAACTCTCCCCCATGGCCAAGACCAAAGAGCTGTCCAAGAATGTCAGGGACAAGACTGTAGGCCTACACGAGGCTGGAATGGGCTACAAGACTATCGCCAAGCAGCCTGATGAAAAGGTGACAACAGTTGGTGCGATTATTCATAAATGGAAGAAACACAAAATAACTGACGTTCTCCCTCGGTCTGGGGCTCCATGCAAGATCTCACTTCGTGGAGTTTCAATGATCATAAGAACGGTCAGGAATCAGCCGAGAACTACACGGCAAGATCTTGTCAATGATCTCAAGGCAGCTGGGACCATAGTCACCAAGAAAACAACTGGTAATACAAGGTCCCCCTGCTCAAGAAAGCACATGTACAGGCCCATCTGAAGTTTGCCAATGAACATCTGAATGATTCAGAGGACAACTGGGTAAAAGTGTTGTGGTCTGGTGAGACCAAAATCGAGCTCTTTGACATCAACTCAACTCACCCGAAGAACACCATCCCCATAGTCAAACATGGAGGTGGAAAGATTCTGTTTTGGGGGTGTCTTTTTGCTAAGGGGACAGGACAACTTCATGGCATCAAAGGGACGATGGACAGGGCCATGTACCATCAAATCGTCGGTGAGAACTTCCTTCCCTCAGCCAGGGCATTGAAAATGCCCTGGCATGGGCCCGGAATATCTTAGGGAGCACCTGCTGCCAGCATCAATTTCCCATCGTCCTGTGCGCTCCCATAGGGAGGGCCTCCTTAGGGTGCCGCCAGTCAGGGAATGCCGGCGGGTGATCCCCAGAGGGAGGGCATTCTCTGTGGGCGTGCCTACCCTTTGGAATGATTTACCTGTGGAACTCCGGACTGCCCCCAACCTGTGCTCGTTTCGCCGGGACCTGAAAACCTGGCTTTTCGATCTATCTGGCCTGGACTGAGGGGGTTTTTAGTTTCAAGATTTTAACATTGTTTTATTGTTGGGCTATTAATTAATTTAATTCTTTTTAATTCTATTTTTTATCTTAATTTTATACTGTCTTTTAAATATTGCCCTGTAAACCGCCCTGAGTCCTTCGGGAATAGGGCGGTATAGAAAACTAACTAAATAAATAAATAAAAATGGATCATGGATGGATATTCGAGCATGACAACGACCCAAAACACACAGCCAAGGCAACAAAGGAGTGGCTCAAGAAGAAGCACATTAAAGGTATGTTTAGTTTAATGAAGAGAAGGACTAGGGGTGTCATGATAGCAGGGTTCCAATATCTCAGGGGCTGCCAATAATAATGATGATGATGATGATGGAAGGGGCCTTGGACAAATGGCTGGCCAGTCTCTTCTTAAAAATATCCAGTGTTGGAACATTCACAATTTCTGGAGGCAGGTTGTTCCACTGGTTAATTATTCTAACTCAGGGGTGTCAAACTCAATTTCATTGAGGGCCGCATCAGCATTGTGGTTGCCCTCAGGGGGCCGGGTGGGTGTGGCCTGGGTGGGCATGGTCTACTGGGTGGGCATGGCTAGAGTGCATATGGCCTACTGGGTGGGCGTGGCCAGCTCTACATTGTTCTCATCAAGGGTGCCTATGGGGGCCTGGGCAGGAGTGGGACAGATCTGAGGGTCTCTGGGCCAGGGCCAAGGTAGTGGGGGCCGCTCCCTCACTGTTTCCAGGATGGCCTCGCGGGCCGGATCTGGCCCCCGGGCCTTGTGTTTGACATGTCTGTTCTAACTGTCAGGAAGTTTCTCCTTAGTTCTAGGTTGCTTTTCTCCTTCACTAGTTTTCATCTGTTGCTTCTTGTCCTGTCTTCAGGTGCTTTGGAGAATAGCTTGACTCCCTCTTCTTTGTTGGAAGTCTGCAATC
Organism: Vipera ursinii; assembly: GCF_947247035.1. NCBI lineage: Eukaryota > Metazoa > Chordata > Lepidosauria > Squamata > Viperidae > Vipera > Vipera ursinii. The sequence goes on from NC_139513.1 coordinate 10,052,068, forward strand.
ATGTCACTCCTCGCCCTTCTCTTCATTAAACTAGGCACACCCAATTCCAGCAACCGTTCCTTGTTTTAGCCTCCAGTCCCCTAATCATATTTGTTGCTCTTCTCTGTACTCTTTCTAGAGTCTCAACGTCTTTTTTACATCATGGTGACCAAAACTAGATGTAGTATTCCAAGTGTGGCCTTACCAAGACATTGTAAAGTGAAGAGGGAGTCAAGCTATTCTCCAAAGCACTCAAGAAAGGTCAAGAAGATATGGATAGAAACTAATCAGAGAGAGAAGCAACCTAGAACTAAGGGAACGTTTCTTGATAGAACAATTAACCAGTGGAACAACCTGCCTCCAGAAGTTGTGAATGGCTTCAACACTGGAAGTTTTTAAGAAGAGACTGGACAGCCATTTGTCTGAAATGATATAGATTTCCTGCCTGAGCAAGGGATTGGGCTACTAGATGACCTCCAAGCTCCCTTGCAACATCATCATCATCATCATCATCACTAATAACAATAATAATAATAACTCCCTGTAAACCGCCCTGAGTCCTCAGGGAAAGGGCGGTATATAAATGCAATAAAATAAATAAATAAATAATAATGGGTTGGCCACCAGGCACTAAGTCATCTTTTGTGAAGGGATCAAATACTTATTTCACTCATTAAAATGCAAATCAATGTATATAACTTTTTTGAAATGCATTTTTCTGGATATATTTTTTTTGTTTTGTTATTCTGTCTCTCACTGTTAAAATAAACATACCAGACTGATCATTTCTTTGTCAGTGGGCAAATATACAAAATCAGATGGGGATCAAATACTTTTCTCTCTCACTGTACTCTACACTGATGGTTCATAAAGATGCCAGAACTCAAGGCAGTTAAGAAACTGAAATGGAATGCAAAATTTTGACGTTTCTTGTGCTTCATGTTATTTAGTCATTAGACAGTCATTAAGGATGTTCCCCACTTTTGTTTTTAATTTTGTGTGGTTGTAAATAACTGGAGCCATAGAGAAGAGAGAAGGAGGAAGTTCCAAAAATGGCTCATCCGAAGAAAAAAAGTTTACTTTTTGTCAGGGGTCTTAGTGAGGAAAAGGAAGAAGACCCCTAACATGGAATAATACTGAGTGAAATGATCCTAGGAAGGAATAATGTTCTAACAATGGCAGGAACGTTGAGTTTACAGCAAATGAAATGTCAAGGAAATGACCCTGGCGTAGGATGCTCACTTTCTATTTTTCAGTGCTTGATTTTGGTGAACAAAGTCTTACTATAACACAAAGTCTGCTTCACACAATTTGCCCTGACCCCATACTGGCTAACTAACAATAAAGGCAAAGTTCACATGAAACACACCTTAAAATGTTGTTTACCCATCCTCTTAAGTGTGGTGGATCTAATCGTGGTTTATTCTTTGTCTCCAGAAGCAGCAGGAAAGATTTGCAGCTTGCAATTCCAAAATGGAAAACCAAAGAAAGTACCAGGCAATCGGGATGTCTAATTCAACTAGCAAAAAATCCTTTCCTAAAGAGAAAATAACAAGAAAATCTTATATATCCACTAAAGTCAGGGAAGAAAGTGGGGAATCCTATTAGGTAATTTCACTTCTCTGCAGGTGGGGCATATTCCGACAAATCCTTCTTGATCAACTTCTATCCAAGACTCAAAAGGCTGGACAAATTACATTTAAAACATGTTTTGGATTTCTATTTCCTAGTTATTTATTCTAAAATAATTTCAAGAGAGCTAAGAACAATCCTACAAACAATAAATGTCCCAGGTCAGAAAACAGCAGCAATTGAGATTGATTGATTGATTTGTTTGTTTGTTTGTTTGAATTTCTATACCGCCCTTCTCCCGAAGGACTCAGGGCGGTGTACAGGGCAATAAAAGCACTACATACAAAAGTTAAAAGTAAGATTAAATTAATTAAGCCCTAACAATAAATAATAAAAAATATCCCAAACCCTTAAACCAGGCCGGCCTGTTCAAATAAATAGGTTTTCAGAGCGAAGGTAGGGAGCCATCCGGAGCTCAACCGGTAATTGATTCCGAAGGGCTGGCGCGCCCACAAAGAATGCTCTCCCCCTGGGGGCCGCCAGCCCACACTCTCTGACCGACGACGGCACCCTGAGGAGGCCTTCTCTGTGGGAGCGCACAGGGCGATGGGAACTAGGTGCTCCAGTAAGTAATCCGGACCCATGCCATTTAGGGCTTTATAGGTCATCACCAGCACCTTGAATCTCACCCGGAGGGCAACTGGAAGCCAATGCAGCTCGCGGAGAAGAGGTGTTACATGGGAGTATCGGGAGACCCCCATCACAACTCGCGCGGCCTCATAGAGATGAGATCTCTACGAATCGATTTCATGAGAAAATACATCAACCTTAGAACTTATAGTAACACTTTAGACAGCAGAACCCCCATTAATCGTTCTGGCCCAGAACTCCTTTGGGAACTCCAGTGCGCTCCCACAGAGAGGGCCTCCTCAGGGTGCCGCCAATCAAAGAATGCCGATTGGTGACCCCCCAGGGGGAGAGCGTTCTCTGTGGGCGCGCCAGACCTTTGGAACCTCCTACCGGTTGAGCTCCAGATGGCCCCCCGACCTTCGCTCCTTCCGGCGCGATCTCAAAACATTCTTTTTCGAACAAGCTGGCCTGGTCTGATGGGATGGGGTTGGGTTTTTAAAACTAGTTTTAACTTTAATATTGATTGATTTTATGGGCATGATGTTTAATGGCTTTTTAATTTTTGTATTCGATTTTTATTGTGTATTGCCCTGTTCACCGCCCTGAGTCCCTCGGGAGAAGGGCGGTATAGAAATCAAATTATTAAATTATTATTAAATTATTAAACTTGAGATGCCTGAATTAACAAGCCACCATCCCAATGAATGAACCACTGAGAGCCTAACATGACCTTTTTTGATTCCTGCCACTCCGCCAAACGCCTTCCCCACTTCTTAGCCTCAATCCACGCTTTTCCAAATACGGACAAATGAAGACAAACAATGGACTTCAAACCCCCCCCCCCGGACTTCAAGAGGTTTGGGCACCGGGTGCGAATGCTGCGCCTCCCTCCCTGCAGCGTTTTCCTCCTTTGTCTGCCGGCAGAGAGCCTTTCAGGACGGGGTGGGTGGGAAAGGAGGTCAAGCAGCACCCCAGTCCCGGTTCTCCCACCCGGGGCCCCGGACTTGCACCCAGAGCCGGCAGGGGGGGGGCTTTCAGCCAGCTTTCCCCCTCCCCCACGTGCAGAGGCTCCCCCAGGAAATGGGGAGAAACGGCCCCTCCCTCCAGCCTGGCCCCTGCATGGGAAAGGGCGGCAGTGGAACATGGGACCCGGGAATCTCACCCCGGGGGGATGACTTGCCCCGTCTCCACGCTCCCCTCCAGCCCGGGACTCCTTTGCAAGGGCAGAGCCGCCACTCCCCGAACCCGGAAGCCTTGTCCGCTCAAGACTTCCCGGCAGCCTCTGCGCCTCCCGCACAGCCCCCCCGCCCCCCCGCCCTCGCCTCACAGCGGAGTAGCCTCTTGCTAGGATCGTTCCTTGGGCCAGAGGAGGAACGCGGCGCATACTCAGTTTCCTCCTTAGGCTGACGGCGTCCCCTGGTGGACGGCGCCCGAGATGCCAGGATTCCCCGAAATGGCGGGAAAGGGAAAGCGTTTCTGAGGGGATGGGGAGGGCAAGGATGATGGGCATGGGAATAGGAGGAAAGGTTCCCTGCCCAAGAAATGGAATAGAATAGAATAGAATTCTTTATTGGCGAAGTGTAGTTGGGCACACCAGGAACTGGCTGCCGGTGCATAAGCTCTCAGTGTACATTTAATTTAATTTAATTTAATAATTTGATTTCTATACCGCCCTTCTCCCGAAGGACTCAGGGCGGTGAACAGGGCAATACACAATAAAAATCAAATACAAAAATTAAAAAGCCATTAAAAAACCATTAAACATCATGCCCATAAAATCAATACATATTAAGTTAAAAACTAATTTTAAAAACCCAACCCCATCCCATCAGACCAGGCCAGCTTGTTCAAAAAAGAATGTTTTAAGATCGTGCAGGAAGGAGCGAAGGTCGGGGGCCGTCCGGAGCTCAACCGGTAAGTGGTTCCAGAGGTCTGGCGCGCCCACAGAGAACGCTCTCCCCCTGGGGGTCACCAATCGGCATTCTTTGATCAGCAGCACCCTGAGGAGGCCCTCTCTGTGGGAGCGCACTGGACGGAGGGAAGTTGACACCGGTCGCATACAAGTAATAGCAATAATCACGATCATATACAACGTGAAAATACATTCATCCTAAGTCGTGAAATACAACACTTCATCATAAATCATAAGATGCAACACTCACTGATCATCATAGAGTACTAGCTAAGCAAACAACATAAATCATGCTAGGGTACAAATATATATATATAAATTGTAAGATGCAAGCAGCAAAGTTACAGTCATAAAAAGATAAGGATAGGTAATAGAAAGATGAGTATCGTAGTAATATAGCTTTATTAAGTATTTTCACAGCGTTGCAGGAATTAGTTGTTAAGCAGAGGGACTGCATGGGGAAAAAAACTCCTTATGTAGTAGTTCTGGTGTGCAATGCATTATAGCGTCATCTTGATGGAAGAAGTTGAAATAGTTTATGTGCAGGATGTGAGGGGCCTGTAGATATTTTCACAGCTCTCTTTCTTGCTTGTGAAATATACAGGTTCTCAATGGAAGGCAGGTAGCAATTGTTTTTTCTGCAGTTCTAACTATTTTTGAAGTCTATGTCTGTCTTGTTTGGTTGCAGTTCTAAACCACAGTTATAAAGGAGTCATCTTCAGGGATGGCAGTTTCTGTTGTGTCCTTAGTTACGGGAGGGTTCTCCTTTGGCGGGAAAACCCAGTGCAGCCATTACTATTCCCGAACCTTAACAAAGGCAGAACGGAATTATGCACAGATTGACCGGGAAGCATTGGCCATCGTGGCAGGCGTAAAAAAGTTCCACGATTACCTGTACGGTAGGGACTTCACCATTTACACTGACCATAAACCTCTGCTAGGATTATTCACTACTGATAGACAAACACCACAAATTATGTCTCCAAGGATGCTCAGATGGTCAATCTTCCTATCGGCTTACACATTCTCAATTAAACACAGGCCAGGCAAAGAGATGGGGCACGCTGATGCCCTCAGCAGGCTACCATTAGAGGACAGTGACACAGACCCTGCACCTGTGGGACAGATCATGTCCCTACAAGAACTTCCTGAGTGCCCCCTGACGGCTAGAGACATTGCAGCAGCTACCAGAAGAGACCCCATACTCAGCAGGATAGCAGCATGGGTACAAGGGGGATGGCCCAACAAAAATCCTGACCCCAAGTTCACACCGTACTTTAGAAGGAAGGATGAATTGTCATCTCACTTAGGGTGTATCTTATGGGGAAACAGGGTTGTGATTCCAGAGTATCATAGGAACACAGTGATTGGGGAACTTCATGAAGGGCACCCAGGTATTGTGCGTATGAAAGCTCTTGCTAGAAGCCATTTATGGTGGCCAGGGTTGGACAACGCCATTGAGGTCATGGTTGCGGGGTGCTATCAGTGCCAGAGATCCAGACCAGAGCAAGCACACACAACAGTACATAAATGGGAAGAGGCAAGAAACCCGTGGTCTAGGATCCATATTGGCTTTGCTGGCCCATTCCAGGGCCTCACATTCCTTGTAGTAGTGGACAGCTACTCCTGCTGGTTGGAGGTCGTGCCTGTTAAGTCCATGACATCAGCCAAAACCATACAGGTCTTAAGGGGACTCTTTGCCACTCATGGGCTACCTGACGTGATTGTTTCTGACAATGGGCCCCAATTCACATCTAATGAATTTCAGGACTTCCTCAAGGCCAACTGGATTAGGCACGCGACATCGGCACCCTTCCACCCCTCCTCCAACAGATTGGCAGAACGAAACGTCAGGACAGCCAAGGACGCCCTTCGAAGACTCATCCATGGCAACTGGCATCAGAGACTGGCTCAGTTCCTGTTGGCCCAACATACCACACCCTGCACGGCCACAGGAAAGAGCCCAGCCGAAATGAGGTGGGGCAGACGTTTAACAACAAAACTGGACAGGCTGCACCCTGACAGGCTACCTGCTGAACAAGAGCTGGACGCTTCAACCCGGTCTCTGAACATTGGGGATATGGTGTGGGCTAGGAATTATGGACAAGGGGACAAATGGGTTCCTGGGGTAGTAATTGACAAAACTGGACCACTGTCGTATTTAATTGAGGGGGAAGGGAGGCAACTGCTTAGGAGACACATTGATCAGTTAAGGAAAAGGGCCCCAGAATGTGTACTAGCCAACAAAGTAGGTGAGAACACCACAGCAGACACTGTTCCTTCCCCAGCCAGGGTAAACACAGCACCAGGGGGTAATGGGAGGGAAATACAATTCAGGTCAATAGAAGCAACCCCCCAGTTTCGCAATGCTGAAACAGAAATTGCGTTCCCTGACAGCCCAACAGAGTCGTCCAGTCAGTCCAGTGAACCCCAACAACAGCATCAACAACAACAGCCCGAGTGGGATTCACCATCTGAAACACCAATACACACACCTGTGTCAGAGGCAATTGGCAATGGTGGAACTGAAACCCCTTCAGCAGCTAGTATGGTCAGCAGATACCCAGTCAGGAAGCATAAGCCTCCTGGGTACTTGAAGGACTATATCCAATGGTAAATTTCATCCAGGGGGGAAGGGGTGTTGTGTCCTTAGTTACGGGAGGGTTCTCCTTTGGCGGGAAAACCCAGTGCAGCCATTGGCTGTTACTTCTCGGCGGGAGATTCAAGGCCGGGGATTGGTTACGTTTTGAATAACAGTTAGTATATAAGGTAGTGTTTAACCGTTGTTAGTCAGTTGACATATGTGAGTTCAATAAATGTTCTTTGCTAAACCTCGCTGTCTCTGCTCGTCGATCCGGACATAACAGTTTCTCTATCGTCCTGTCCAGGTACTGTCTTTGAAGATGAAAAAAATCTCCCAGGAGGATTTGAGCCCACTTCCCTCATGAACAGCCGGCATGAAGGCTCCGCAGAAATTGGAAGAGGCCTCAAAAAGGCCCAATCCTATCAGAAACAGCCAGGCGGTCAGAAGACGAGGACCAGGAGCCTCTCTGGGAAACACAACTTGTGTCTTGCAGTTGTTGCGAACTCCAGCCTGAAGGGGAAGAAGATGGGATGCTGGCAGGAAAGCCACAATCGGGAAAATGGAGATTTCTCCCGTGTTTCTATTGCTCTGGTTCTGCATCCGCAGCTGCCCTTGTCCAATTCTTGGCTCAGAATCACCAGGAAGGCCAAGCAGCTGCTTGTGACCAAGGAAAGGATGGTGAAGGGAAAGAAAAATCTGCTCCAAAGGGGGGGGGGGAAACTGAAACTAATGGATGTTCCAGAAATTTTACCTCACAATGAGGCTGTCATGGTTCCGATAGATGAAACTCTTCAAAAGAACTTGAGGCATTGTTTACCTTAAAGAATCTTTAATTCGAGAAACAAAGTAGTTGAAACCAGAAACTAAATTCCCTCCCCTACAAAATAACAAAGTGCAATTCCCTCCTTCAATAAATGGTCATAAATCACATTCCCCAATTAGCTTGAAGCATGGCTTTCTCTCCAGTCCACCAAAACACTATCAGCTGTGGGCCCAATGTCCTTGGGTTCCCACGATTAAGTTATTATTGTTATGACTATCAGGACTCTCATCTCTATTCCCCATTATGTTGACCTGGAACTAGGGGACAGTATAGGAAATATCAATTGTGAATGTGCAGATGGCCCTACTGTCTTTGGGCTCTTGCAAAGTCCTAGATGCAGGGTCATGAAAGGCCAGCAAGTAAAATACCCAATGTCCTAACCCACCCAAGAACATATGATATCTTTAGGGAAACACCCAAAAGGGAACGTTTAGCTACTTCTTCTTTCTCCCTTCTTATCTACAGTATGTCAGATTTACTGGGTAAAATCTTTATCGTATGCGTGTCAGCTTTGCTGAATGGCTTGCTTATGTAACCAGAAAGAATAAATACAAGGATTTCTTTCTTTCAGGGCTGCTCTCATTTAGAGGAGCCCATCTTTTCGTTCAGCTGAATAAAAACATAAAGCTTGAAGGAAACTTCTGGTTTCCTGTATTTTTTACAAGCAAAACCTCAGAACCTGCATATCACTCCCAGCAGCAACTAATTCTAAAAGCAATAGAGAAAATGGCTGCATTTTCATCTGTTGTCAAAGCAAGAACATCCAATGTTAGCAGTGTTGATAGAGGCTCCTTGGAGGAGAAATGAAGAGAGGGGGCGGGGAGGAAAGGGCATCTCATCTGTGAATGAAGAAAAGGTGGAATTGCAAAAGGATGAAAAGCAACTATGGAAGAGAGAATACAAAATTAAAACAACATGGGGGGGAAACTAAGAGGAAAAATTATTTTTATTTAGGGGTTGAATACCAAACACCTCAGGAAATACGAGTAGGAAACTTAAGACCTTTGTAGAATTTAAGACAACTGGGATATCTCTAGATGATGAATAAAAAGAAAAGTACAATTCTCTAATTTTTTATGATTGCACTTTATCTAATGAAAAATTGGACAATAACTGGCAGAAAAAGGAATTGGTGCCTTTTCTCCATTTTGAATCATCCAGGGGTACTATTTGAATAAACAGCTTCAACCCAGCAGGAGCCTCTGAAACTCAGAAGTTTGTTTCTCATTCAAATCCTCCCAATTTTTTTTGTCTATTTGCAATAATAATAATAATAATAATAATAATAATAATAATAATAATAAGAAGAAGAAGAAGAAGAAGAAGAAGAAGAAGAAGAAGAAGAAGAAGAAGAAGAAGAAGAAGAAGAAGAAGAAGAAGAAAGAAGAAGAAGAAGAAGAAGTTGGAAGGGACCTTGGAGGTCATCTAGTCCAACCCCCTGCTCAGGCAGGAAACCCTATACCATTTCAGACAAGTGGCTGGACAGTTTCTTCTTAAAAACTTCCAGTGTTGGAGCATTCACCGCTTCTGGAAGCAGGTTGTTCCATTGGTTAATTGTTCTAACTGTCAGGAAGTTTCTCCTTAGTTCTAGGTTGCTTCTCTCCTTGACTAGTTTCCATCCGTTGCTTCTTGTCCTGTTTTCAGGTACTTTGGAGAATAGCTTGACTCCCTCTTCTTTGGGGCAGCCCCTGAGATATTGGAACACTGCTATCATGTCACCCCTCACCCTTCTCTTCATTAAACTACACATACCCAATTCCAGCAACCGTTCCCTATATGTTTTAGCCTCCAGTCCCCCAATCATCTTTGTTGCTCTTCTCTGTACTCTTTCTAGAGTCTCGACATTTTTTTACATCGTGGTGACAAAAACTGGATGCAGTATTCCAGGTGTGGCCTTACGAAGGCATTGTAAAGTGGTATTAGTACTTCACATGATCTTGATTCTATCCCTCTGTTATTGCAGCCTAGCACTGTGTTGGCTTTTTTGGCAGCTGCAGCACACTGCTGGCTCATATTTAAGTGATTGTCCACTAGGACTCCAAGATGTCTCTCACAGTTGCTAATAATAATAATAATAATAATAATAATAATAATAATAATAATAATAATAATAATAATAATAATAATATTAATAATAATAATAATAATAATTTTATTTATATACCACCCTTCTCCCGAAGGACTCAGGGCGGTGAACAGGGCAAATGTATAAAATACAAAAATACAAAAGTTAAATTTCATTTTGTTAGATAGTGCCCAATGTTTGAGTCTGTCCAGATCCTCCTGTATCTTAAGCCTATCTTCTGGAGTATTGGCTATTGCTGCCAGCTTGGTGTCATCTGGAAATTTAATGAGTTCCCCATCTATCCCCTCATCCAAATCGTTGATGAAGATGCTGAAGAGCACTGGGCCCAGAACAGAGCCCTGGGGCACCCCACTACACACTTCCTTCCATGTAGATGCAGTTCCATTGAGGACCACATGCTGAGTACGGCCTGTCAGCCAGCTACGAATCCATCTGGTGGTGATGCTATCTAACCCACATTTTTCTATCTTATCAAATAGTAGGTTGTGATCTACTTTATCAAATGCCGTACTGAAGTCCAAGTAAATTATATCTACAGCATTCCTCTGGTCCACTAGTTTTGTTAGGGCTTTTCTTATTATGGTATAATAAGCAGATGTAAAGGCAGCATTTTTCCCCACAAAAAAATTATTAGACACACTTAAACTCCAACTCCTTACTTGCAAACTGAATCTAACCTTAACTTTCTTATTTTATTCTCTTCCTATCACCATGGGTTAGCAACTAATTTTATCTTACTTGAAATATCTATTTCTATATCTTCTTTCTCTGTTTGCATATGAAAACCCTTATCGCTCTCTGTACATTTGTCAGGCGGTTCCAAACGTACATTTTTAAAAGGCACCTAGACTTTTTCAATTTTCTTGACATTTCCAAGAAGCTTCTTTGGAACAAAAGTTGCTTCTTAGATGAGAAACTAAACGTTTTCAAGAAAATGCGGAAAAAGTCTAGTACCTTTGGGATGACCTGGATGACTGAGAATCTCCACAGACATTTGTCAAGGGGTTTTCCTCACCCTTCCCCATGCATAATCCTCTATTACTGGAGCTGCTTTGGGGAATTCTGCAACCAGGCCGGCTGCATGAAGGGCGTTTCCCTAGATTTTCAGATGGGGAGGTTTCATTCTTTACTTGCAGTTCTTTCAGTTCTCTTAGCCACTCTTGGAGCCCCACAAATTGCATTTTTCCCTCAATTGCCAGCTTTCCCCTTCTGTACAAATTCTCCACTAAAGGAGGAGTGGCAGCTGTTGTATACAACCCCATTGATACACATTTTCCTTTATGTTAAATGTAAACTTTTTCTTAGCCCTCATTGCACCGTTATTGTTAGCTGTGAAGTCGTGTCTGACCCATCGCGACCCTATGGATAACGTTCCTCCAGGCCTTCCTGTCCTCTACTATCTTCTGGAGTCCATTTAAGCTCATGCCTACTGCTTCAGTGACTCCATCCAGCCACCTCATTCTCTGTCGTCCCCTTCTCCTCTTGCCCTCAACCTTTCCCAGCATTAGGCTCTTCTCCAGTGAGTCTTTCCTTCTCATTAGGTGGCCAAAGTATTTGAGTTTCAACTTCAGGATCTGGCCTTCTAAAGAGCACTCAGGGTTGATCTCCTCTAGGACTGACCAGTTTGATCACCTTGCAGTCCAAGAGACTGCACCACAGAAAAGAGAAAACACGACTTCCTGTTTGGCAGCCGTCGAGACAAGTTGGGAAAGTCAGTGCTCGGCTTTCCAGCTTGGTTTTTCTTCGGCTAGCGACCCTTAAAGGCTCGGGAAGTTTCCCTGGAGGGGCAATGAAGGAGGAGGGATACTTCAGGAGCTCAGATCAGGGGGCACCCAATCAGAGCGAACTGTAGGACCCTCTGGAAAACGATGGAAAAGGCTGTTTTACATCTCTGGCCATAGGAACTTTTTTTAAAGAAAACAAGAAAGAAGATACTACGATACAAAATCTATGGGATACAGCTAAAGCATACTTTAGAGGTATAGCTATATCGTATATGGCAAGGAAAAATAAACAGAGAAAACAACAATGTGTATTATTAAAAAAAGAATTTGGAAAATTAGAATCAGAATTGCAAAGGAACCCGCAAAGAAAGACCTTAAAAAGAGATATGGATATGATAAAACATAAATTAAATTTGTTAGATTCAGAAAAAATGGCAGAACAGATAAAAAGAGCAAAACAGAATTTTTTTGAAAATGCCAACAAACCGGGAAGATGGTTAGCTTATAAACTTAAAAAACAGAAAGAAAACAAATGATATATAATCTACTGGATGGGAAAAGTTATTTACAATATAAAAATGAAGAAATTAAAAAGCTGGTTAAAGAATTTTATAAGGAACTGTATGATAAAAAGGAGACTTCAAGAGAGAAAACTAAAATACTTGAAAGATAGTAACCTTCCAAAGATCTCAGAGACATTTTAAAATATGTTAGATGGAGTTACAATGATGGAAATAACAGAGGCTATAAAGAGACAAAAAAATGGTAAAACTCCTGGTCCAGATGGACTTCCGGCAGTTATACAAAAGTTTACAAGAGATATTAAGTGACCCATTGAAAGATGTTTGTAATGGACTTTTATTAGAAGCTAAAATGCCGATGACGTGGATTGAAGCAAGTATTACCTTAATACTAAAAGATGCCTCAGATTTGACCCAGATTAAGAATTATAGACCAATCTCATTGCTTAATGTGGATTATAAAATTTTTATTTCAATAATGGAGAGACTGAAAAAATATTTGGTTGAATTTATACACCTGGATAAAAATGTTTTTTTTACCAAAGAGACAAATTAAAAACAACTTAAGAATGATAATAGATGTACTGGAATACTATGAACTGCATCCAGGGAAACAAATGGCATTAATATTTATAGATGCTCAAAAGGCATTTGATGATGAATGACCCTTGACTCCACGGATGTTAGAGAAAAGGTACTTTTACTAGAGATACTGAGTGCAGCGTGAGCGAAGCAAGCTCTGAAGAAAAACGGCGTGAAAACTGTATATTGAAAGCAATCCCCAATGTCCAAAACCCCTGGCAGAACAGTCCAATCGAATCCTGGTCCAATGTTTTGGGAACCTGGTGCATCAGGAGCGGTTATAAATTCCTTTCGCAGGGCCAGCTTCCTTGAGGGCAGTCAGAAGGCTTGGTTTGGCATCTCTGGTTCCTGTTAATGTCCATACTCCTCAAATTCTCATTCTTTCACACCTTGACTGCTCTTCCCCTGCAAAATATCCCCTTCCCCCTAATTATGGCAGTTATAGCGAGCTTCAAAGAAAGCAAGATAGGAATTTGAATCTTTCCTGATTTATGCATTTTCCATGCCATTCCTGGAATGACATGACATTTTGCTACCTAAGCCCCATCCTTGCTCTTAAAACTTAAACTTTTATAGAACTTTTATTGGGGATTTGGTCTTTCTTTATTATGATCCAATTGGAAATGGGATAAACACGAAGAAAAAAAGATGGTCTCTTTTTTATGTGAAATGGCATAATAAAAAAGTTGGAAGGGACCTTGGAGGTCATCTAGTCCAACCCCCTGCTCAGGCAGGAAACCCTATACCATTTCAGACAAGTGGCTGGACAGTCTCTTCTTAAAAACTTCCAGTATTCGAGCATTCACCACTTCTGGAGGCAGATTGTTCCACTGGTTAACTATTTTAAAAGTCAGGAAGTTTCTCCTTAGTTCCTGGTTGCTTCTCTCCTTGATTAGTTTCTATCCGTTGCTTCTTGTCCTGCTTTCAGGCGCTCTGGAGAATAGCTTGGCTCCCTCTTCTTTGTGGCAGCCCCTGAGATATTGAAACACTGCTATCACGTCACCCCTCACCCTTCTCTTCGTTAAACTACACATACCCAATTCCAGCAACCGTTCTTATATATTTTAGCCTCCAGTCCCCCAATCATCTTTGTTGCTCTTCTCTGTACCCTTTCTAGAGTCTCAATATCTTTTTCACATCGTGGTGACCAAAACTGGATGCAGTATTCCAGGTGTGGCCTTACCAAGGCATAGTAAAGTGGTATTAATACCTCACATGATCTTGATTCTATCCCTCTGTTAATGCAGCCTAACACTGTGTTGGCTTTTTTGGCAGCTGCAGCACATTGCTGGCTCATATTTAAGTGATTGTCCACTATTGAGCTACATACCACCTATACCACGGGTTAGCAACCCGCGGCTCCGGAGCCGCATGTGGCTCTTTTAGCCATCTCCTGCGACTCCCAGTCCTCCTCTGCCATTCTGGAAAAAAGTGGAAGTAAAAAAGTCCCATTGAGAGAATGGGGTGGTGGAGGTTTGGGGCGCTGCGTGCGCAGCTCTCCAAACCTCCACCACCCTGTTTGGAGAGCTGCTGCCTTCGTCCATGTTTGACGAAGGCAGCAGCTCTCCAAACGGGCGGTGGCACTTTGGAGAGCTGTGCGCGCAGCTCTCCAAACCTCCACCGCCCCATTTGCATAACTCCTGCCTTCGTCCATGTTTGACAAGGCAGCAGCTCTCCAAACGGTCGGCAGCGGTTTGGAGAGCTGCGCGCGCAGCTCTGCTGCCACCTCTGCAAGCCTCCACCAAGAGAATGGGGCGGTGGAGGCTTGCTGCCCATTCTCTCGGCGGAGACTTCTTTCGGGGGATCCAGCCTCTGCCGCCCCCTTCTCTCAGTTGGGCTCTGCCGAGACAAGACAATGGGGCGGCAAGCCGCCGAGAGAATGGGCCGGTGGAGCGCTCCACTGAGAGAATGGGGCGGTGGAGGCTTGCCGCCCATTCTTTCGGCAGAGATCCAGCCTCTGCTGCCCCCTTCTCTCAGCTAGGGGGTGGCAGAGTCTGGATCCCCCGAAAGAAGTCTCCGCCGAAACGAGAGAATGGGGTGGTGGACGCTTGCTGCCCATTCTTTCGGCAGAGACTTCTTTTGGGGGATCCAACCTCTGCCGTGTCGAGAGAACAGCAAGCCACCCCATTCTCTTGGCGGAGCACTCCACCGCCCCATTCTCTCTTCTTGGCGGAGACTTCTTTCGGGGCGGCAAGCCGCCGAGAGAATGGGGCGGTGGAGCACTCCGCCGAGAATGGGGCGGCTTGTTGTTCTCTCAGCGCGGCAGAGGCTGGATCCCCCAAAAGAAGTCTCTGCCGAGAGAATGGGCAGCAAGCGTCCACCGCCCCATTCTCTCGGTGGAGCGCTCCACCGCCCCATTTTCTCAGCGGAGCGCTCCACCGCCCCATTCTCTCGGCGGTTTGCCACCCCATTCTCTCATCTCGGCAGAGCCCAGCTGAGAGAAGGGGGCGACAGAGGCTGGATCCCCCAAAAGATGTCTCCGAGAGAATGGGTCAGCTTGCTGTTCTCTTGGTGCGGCACGGCAGAGGCTGGATCTCCTGAAAGAAGACAATGGGCGGCAAGCCTCCACTGCCCCATTCTCTTGGCGGAGCACTCCACTGCCCCATTCTCTCGGCAGCTTGCCACCCCGTTCTCTCATCTCAGCAGAGACTTCTTTCGGGGGATCCAGCCTACGCCGCCCCATTCTCTTGGCGGAGACTTGCAGAGCTGCTACCTTCAGCTGCTTTTCTTTCGGGGCATCCAGCTGTTCAGAGAAGGGGGCGGCAGAGGCTGGATCCCCCGAAAGAAAAGTAGCCGAAAGCAAGCTGAAACAGAGAGAAGGAGAGTGCAAGAAGGGCGAGATCAGTGCAGGCTGAGAGACGCTGATCTCGTGTTCCTGGCAATCTCCCTCAATTTCCACTTGTGAAGTTCGGGGCTGACCTTACGGAGTTTTCAGAGCTCCTGGGAGGATGCATACACCCAGCCGCTGATCAGCCCCTTGTTTTGTGCATGCATGTGCATGCGCACTCTTTTTTGTGGCTCCCAGTTTTTTCTTTTGCGAGGGAACCGGTTCCAAGTGGCTCTTTCACTGTTTCAGCTTGCCGACCCCTGACCTATACTATACCTGTGTATTTGGTTTTTCTTTCCTAAGTGTAGAACCTTACTTTTTCACCATTGAATTTCATTTTGTTACATAGCGCCCAGTGTTCAAGTCTGTCCAGATCCTCCTGTATCTTAAGCCTATCTTCTGGAGTGTTGGCTATTCCTGCCAGCATGGTGTCGTCTGCACATTTGATGAGTTCCCCATCTATCCCCTCATCCAAATCGTTGATGAAGATGTTGAAGACCTCTGGGCCTAGAACAGAGCCCTGGGGCACCTCACTACACACTTCCATCATAGTCCTTGCTGGCATTCTTGATTATTTTAGAAATACGTTTCTTGTCCATACTGGCAGTAGCACCTGGAAGATACCTGACCTCTTTCGAAACCTCTGTGTCCTTTCCTAAATTTACATCCCTTATAATTGAATCACAAACTAGAAGGTGGCTTCTCTTTTTGGATGCCTTTCTGTTCTTCCATGACTGATGTGTAATACCTGATTTGCACTTCTCCCTGTCAAAAACAAGTTCTTCATCTCAGACCACGATCCCCTGCTTATTTGAGTTATCATCACAACTACCTTAATGTCTCCTTAATGTCCCTACTGAGGTCAGCAAGGGCACTGTATCTGTCATGCAGGGACACAGTGAAAGTTTTGTGTTTATGGTTCACAGCTCTCACCCTGCCAGATCCCATGGTTGTCCACACTGCCCTTCTCCTGCAGAATCTTTGTGGTAGAGAGGGCTGATAGCTGGACACCTAATTTCTGCCTGAAGAGCACATATTACAGACCCTAGATAAATAATCTGTCCTTGTATTCTAGTGATTTGTTTACAGATAGGACAGTTTCCAAGTTTGAAAAGAGTACTGCGAAAGACAGCCGCAAAACATGTTTTGCACTAAACTAAGCCAGACATTCTGAGATAAAAGAAATCTCAGATGCACGGACCCCTACTTTGCTGCTCCACCCTCCTTATCAACCCACAGATTGTAGCTCTTCCGAAGAACCTCTAGGCAATTTAAATGCAATGGAGGTCCAATCAGCAGGGGCTCAGCTACTTTGCTACATTGGTGGCCTTCAAATGACAGTAGCTATACTGTTATTAATTTAAACACCACATGCCTAGCGTTTGGTTTCCATTAGTAAATTCATCTCTCTGGGGCTTCCAGTTGTGAAGGTTAGACTCAAAAACCCCTTTCCTAATTCAGTAAATGGAATTAGGAAATGCATATATTTCAACAATGAAACCTAACAGTTGCACAGATTCTCACCCAAATGTGTATGTATATGGAACATTCAGCCATTGGTCCTCTTGAAGCCTTTTCTTTATTTCATAGATTTATAGGGTTTCTACACTGTGTGGGTCCTTTTATGGGTGTTAAGATAACTGTTTGTAGCAAAATCTTTTCCACACACCATACATTTATATGGCTTCTCCCCTGTGTGGATCTTTTTATGGGTGTAAAGAGAACTGTTCGTCGAAAAATTCTTTCCACACTCCATGCATTTATAAGGCTTCTCCCCTGTATGTATCCGACTATGGTAAATAAGTTGGCAGTTCTTAATAAAGCTCTTTCCACACTCCATGCATTTATATGGCTTCTCCCCTGTGTGGATCTTTCTATGGAAAAGAAGTTCACTGCTCTTAGGGAAGCTCTTTCCACATTCCATGCATTTATACGGCTTCTCTCCTGTGTGGATTCGTTTATGAACAGTAAGAGAAGAATTTTCACAGAAGCTCTTTCCACACTCTGTGCACTTATATGGCTTCTCCCCTGTATGGATCCAGAAATGGGAGGCAAGGGAATTGCCATGTAAGAAGCTCTTTCCACACTCCATGCATTTGTAGGGCTTCTCCCCTGTATGAATCCGGTAATGTGAAGTAAGCCTATATCTAAAAAGGAAGTTCTTTCCACACTCCATGCATTTATAGGGTTTCTCCCCTGTGTGGATCCTTTTATGATAAGTAAGACGTTTGCTGTGAGTAAAGGTCTTTCCACATTCGATGCATTTATAGGGCTTCTCCCCTGTATGGATCCGGTAATGCGAAGTAAGAGAATTACTACGAGCGAAACTCTTTCCACACTCCATGCATTTATAGGGCTTCTTTCCTGTGTGGATCTTTGCATGTGACCTAAGAGAACTTCTAGAAATAAAGCTCTTTCCACACTCCATGCATTTATAGGGCTTCTCCCTTGTGTGGATCCCTTTATGGGAATTAAGATGGCTCCTCTGAGTAAAGTTTTTTCCACACTGAGTGCATTTATAGGGTTTCTCCCCTGTGTGGATCCTTTTATGAGAAGTAAGACGGTTGCTGTGAGTAAAGGTCTTTCCACATTCGATGCATTTATAGGGCTTCTCCCCTGTATGGATCCGGTAATGCGAAGTAAGAGAATTACTACAAGTGAAGCTCTTTCCACACTCCATGCATTTATAGGGCTTCTGTCCTACATGGGTCCTTTTCTGAGATGTACCAGACCCATTTTTACGAGGAGGAGACACAGTCCATTTGTAATTTTTTCCACTGTCTCTAGATGTATAATCTTCTCCTTTGTTTTGAGTTTTATAGCATTTATTTACATCTAATTTGTTTGTGAATAGCTTTATATGTTTTCCAATATATTTGCTTTTTATTTTTCCTTGTTGGGCCACACAGGCTTTAGTTGGTGCATCAACAGAAGATGAATTTTCCCGATTACAATTATTTGCCTGGTTTCTCTCATGGCTTTCTTCTTCCATTAGAACTGCAGGGTTCTTCGTACTGTACCCACGAGTGATCATTTGGAATAGTTTCCAGGAATCTTCATATTCCTCCCCATTACCTTCACAGGGAAATAAAAATAAAAATAACTTGAGGGGAAAAGAGCAAGTTTTAGAAAGTTTGAATATAATGAAAAAACAAACTGCTTCAGTCTTCTTAGATGCAGAAGAATTTGATCTGGACTTTCCTGCTTAAAATTTTGGAAGATAAATCTAGATTTGTATGGCAAGGGCAAAACCATAGATTAAATATCAAATTCTCCAAAATTTGAAGGAAAGGGGAAGATTTGTTTTGCCCAATTTGAAATTAGACTTTGTAGTCTGCTGTGTCGTTTGGATGAGGAACAGGACTTGCTCAGAATTAAGAGAATGTTATAACTAGAAGGGCATGACAGAGGTTTGCCTGTCATCGATTTTTGTGATACGATTAATTTAAGCTCAATCTACAGCAGGGGTGTCAAACTGCCAGCCCATAGGCCAGATGCGTCATGGCAAAACCGCACCCACTCCATTGCCGGCAACAGCAAATAAGTCAAAATAAGACACGTCACGTGATGTTGCGAGTTTGACCCCCCCTGATCTAGAGTTTAAAACCATAATGTTAGGAGTACCAAGTTGAGAATATGAAACAGATATAAAATCTGGCTGTGCCCCAAAACATCTTAATGACTCTCAGCAGAAAAAAAACAGCAGGAAAAGACAATGGATCACATGTCAAGAGCCATTATAATTTGAGCTGCGGGAATACCAAATTAAGTCAAGAATGGCTAAAGGATATAACTGTCAGTAGTTTTCATATTGTCAGAAAGATTCCAGGTAGATAAAGGGAACAATAGTGCTCAACAACATGAAGCAGAATTTGAATCTCAGTTGTGTACAAAAGATATGTAATTGTTAAAAACCTCTAAACAGGCTGAGGAACATGAACAGAAAAATATTCAAAAGTGAATAAATGTACATCAAACTAATATTGGAAATATAGACAAGATAAAGGATCATTTTGTTGTGCTCTGGTGGACTTGTAAAAAAGCTAGAAAAGTTCGAATTCAAAGATATTCAGTGGTACAGAGAACTTTAAACATTAATATCCAACTGAAATCAGAACACTTTATTTTGGCACTAATCAACAGTCATAGAAGATTGTTTCCAAATATGATAACAGTAGTGAGACTGTTATACACAAAAAGTTGGAACGGCTCTACATAACTAGAATGGTGGAATGGTTGGGGAAGATGATAGAATTCTCAATGATGACTAAATTGACACTGATTAGGCAAAGGATAGTATCTATATTTATTAGCGATTGAAAACCCCGACGGACTTTTTGCTGGAAAAAAGAAAAAATGAACTTGTAATCAAACTTGTGTTTGAATATTAGAAAGGATAAATTATGTAAAGCAGAAAAGATGAGACCAATTATAACTTATTTACTACTTTGTCTTTTCTTTTAATCTTACCATACTTTTTTCTTATTCATTGATCACTTTATTCTATCTTCTTTATGTCTTCAAAATTTGTAGTTTTTATTCTAATAAAATGTCTTGCTCATTCTTACCCAAAGAGGCCACGTTCCTATGATTTTCCAGCATGACTTCCCGGTGCAGTGCTTTTTGGTCAGCATCCAGCAGAGACCACTCCTCCTCGGAGAAATACACAGCCACCTCCTTAAAGGACACAAGACTCTCCTGAACGAGAAGAAAACAGAACAAAAATCAGGAGGATTTTCAAGATCTGTCCTATTGTTTAAGTGATTCCAAACAAAGATATACATTTCAGGCCATTCATTGAAAGAAATCCCACTTTTCGGCTGGATCTGTCTGTCTATCTATCCTCATCCTTCAACAAGACTTTCCACATCTTGGAAACTCCATCTCTCACTCGCTCCCATACACCCAGAATTTGAAGAAGAAAATACAGGTGGAGGGGTTCTTTTTACCATGTAAGTGAAAGGCTTGTGTTGTCTCCAGAACAAACAATCTTATCCATGCTCAAAACCTTCATTGAAATTGTTTGAGAGGCACCCAAGGATTTACATGGGTGTCATCAATAGACAAAGGCACACAAGCCCTGTTTCTGCTGCTCCTCAGATTAGAAGGAATCCACTGCTTGTACCCCGACCCAATGGTTGAAGAAGACAAACCTGCTTGGGAAGAACATTTCTCATCCTTTCTAAAGCTGGATTGTTTGGCCCCAAATTTCAGGCACAAATCGGAGTATTAGAAATTCCTTTAAAGTCTGAAGGGCCTTGATCTGCCCACTCTCTTTGGATTGTAACAGTCTGCTTCATCTTTTAACCTGGTGCCATTATTTTTCTTGAAGCTTTGCAAATAGCTGAGGAAAGGAGGGAAGCAAAAGGCAAGGGAGAAAAAGAAAGATACGCCCAATTAAATGCAGAATTCCAGAGAATAGCTAGAAGAGATAAGAATGCCTTCTTAAATGAACAGTGCAAAGAAATAGAAGAAAACAATAGAATAGGGAGGACCAGAGATCTTTTCAAGAAAATTGGAGAGATGAAGGGAACGTTCAATGCAAAAATGGGCATGATAAAGGACCAAAATGGCAGGGACCTAACAGAGGCAGAAGAGATTAAGAAGAGATGGCAAAATTACACAGAAGAACTATACAAGAATGAGCTTAACGTCCCTGATAATCACAATGAGGTGGTCACTGACCTCGAGCCAGACATCCTAGAATGTGAAGTGAAGTGGGCCTTAGAAAAGCTGAGCAACAACAAAGCTAGTGGAGGTGACAGTATTCCAGCTGAGCTATTCAAAATCTTAAAAGACGATGCAGTAAAAGTGCTACACTCAATTTGCCAGCAAATTTGGAAAACTCAACAGTGGCCACAGGATTGGAAAAGATCAGTTTACATTCCAATTCCAAAGAAAGGCAGTGCCAAAGAATGTTCAAACTATCGCACCATTGCACTCATTTCTCATGCTAGTAAAGTTATGCTTAAAATCCTACAAGCTAGACTCCAGCAGTATGTGGATCGAGAACTACCAGAAGTACAGGCAGGATTTCGAAGAGGCAGAGGAACTAGAGATCAAATAGCCAACATACGCTGGATCATGGAGAAAGCTAGAGAGTTCCAGAAAAACATCTACTTCTGCTTCATTGACTATGCTAAAGCCTTTGATTGTGTGGATCATAACAAACTGTGGCAAGTTCTTAAAGAGATGGGAGTACCAGAACATCTTATTTGTCTCTTGAGAAACCTATATGCGGGCCAAGAAGCAACAGTGAGAACTGGACACGGAACCACTGATTGGTTCCAAATTGGGAAAGGAGTCCGGCAAGGCTGTATACTGTCGCCTTGCCTATTTAACTTATATGCAGAGCACATCATGAGAAAGGCAGGGCTAGATGAATCAAAAGATGGAATTAAGATTGCTGGAAGAAATATCAACAACCTAAGATACGCAGATGATACCACTCTAATGGCAGAAAGTGAAGAGGAACTGAAGAGTCTCTTGTTGCGAGTGAAGAAGGAGAGTGCAAAAGTTGGGTTGAAACTAAACATTAAGAAAACCAAGATCATGGCATCCGGCCCTCTCAATTCCTGGCAAATAGATGGGGAAGAAATGGAGGTAGTGACAGATTTTATTTTCCTGGGCTCCAAGATCACTGCAGATGGGGACTGCAGCCAAGAAATTAAAAGACGCTTGCTCCTGGGGAGGAAAGCCATGGCAAATCTAGACAGCACACTAAAAAGCAGAGACATCACCCTGTCAACAAAAGTGCGTATAGTCAAGGCTATGGTCTTCCCAGTTGCAATGTATGGCAGTGAAAGTTGGACCATAAGAAAGGCTGAGCGCAAAAGAATTGAGGCCTTTGAACTCTGGTGCTGGAGAAGACTCCTGCGAGTCCCTTGGACTGCAAGGCGATCAAACCGGTCAGTCCTAGAGGAGATCAACCCTGACTGCTCTTTAGAAGGCCAGATCCTGAAGCTAAAACTCAAATACTTTGGCCACCTAATGAGGAGGAAGGACTCACTGGAGAAGAGCCTAATGCTGGGAAAGATTGAGGGCAATAGAAGAAGGGGACGACAGAGAATGAGGTGGCTGGATGGAGTCACTGAAGCAGTAGGCGTGAGCTTAAATGGAGCCCAGAAGATGACAGAGGACAGGAAAGCCTGGAGGAACATTGTCCATAGGGTCGCGATGGGTCGGACACGACTTCGCAACTAACAACAACAACATTATTTTTCTTATCGCTGGCTATAAACAAGGCGTTTTAGAAGCTGTAAGGTGCCAATGTGATTCCTTCAGTTATTATTGAGTAGCCTTGCACAATTCTACTGTTCAGGATCGTTACTCAGCAAACACTAAGACTGAAAACTTTACTTTTTATCATCATCTCTTACTTGAGTTGGAGCTCCGAGCACCCTTTCAGCACCACCATAAAAAGGCGTCAAATTCGTTCTATTCTTCCCTGTGAGGGGGACAGAATTTTTCAGTGAATAATAAACAAAATGGAAGGAGGCATTCTAGAGAAGAGAAGACATGGAGAAAGTAAGACACCTGGGACCTCTTTTGGGAATGGGAGAACCTTTGATTACCATCTGAGGTGTCCTGACTTGCGGCTTCCTGAGAGATCCTCCTGAAAAGAAGCTCCGGAGGGAGATTTGATGGATTCCTGATTCTCATAGGATCTGTCTCCAGAGTGAAGTACTTGAAATAGGAGGCAGGAGAAAGAAAAATAAATAAGATATATCACACAACATGAGGTGGATTCTTGTTCTCTAAAAACATTTTCGTTGCCCCAATATCTCTCAGTGAGCCTAGAATGTAAGAAAGGAACATCTGTCTTCACTCATTTACGACCACAATTGAGCCTAAAATTTATGTTGTTAAGCGAGACATTTGTTAAATGAGCTTTCCCTCATTTTATGACCTCTCTACCAACAGTTTTTAAGTGAATCATTTCAATTGTTAAGTTAGTCATACAACTTCCCTATTGACTTTGCTTGTCAGGTCACAAAAGCTGAGATGGCCAAAGGACAGTGCAACCGTCATAAATATGAACCAGGTGCCAAGCATCTGAATTCTGATCATGTGACCAACGGTTGCAAATGTGAAAAATAGCCATAATTCACTTTTTTTTGCAGCGCTGTAGTAACTTTGAACAGTCACTAAATGAACTGGAATAAGCCGAGGATCACCTGCATATTCTAGAATGGATAATGGAACGATGTCCTGCAAAAACTAGCGAAACATCTCCAAACATTATGAAGACGAGAGAAGTATAGAAAGTAGAGGTAAAGAATTCGAGCGCATTCTTTATTCCCTTCTGGACTTCCAAGATGAAGGTCTCTCACCTGCAATTCAACCTGGTCCACTGCCTGACTCAGGAGGAAGCCTTCCGCCAGGGCCACCGCTTGGCAGCTGGTCTCTGCTCCACACTCCCGCAACCAGTTTTCCACCTGTGGGGGCAGAAGGGCCAGGAGCTGCTCCAGAACAACCAGGTCCAACATTTGGGCTTTAGTGTGCTTTTCTAACCTCAGCCACTGACTATAAAAGTTGTAGAGTCGGCTGCAAAGTCCTCGGGGACCTTCAGTCTCCTGGTATTGGATGTCTCTGAAGTTCCAGGGCTGAATCTCTGAACCGATGAAGGTTTTGTTCTCCAGCATCTTCTGCCCAGTTCTTGCCCAGTTCTTGCCATAGCAGCCAGGCTCAACAGCAGGGGGTCCTTTTCCAGTTCTCCCACTTGTTAATGGTTGTTTCTGCATCCTTTGTCCTGGAAGGAAATTCCAGATAGGTTGGAAAAAATCTTGTGGATCTCCAAACAGCCTTCAGTTCATAGGACTATTCTTGTAGCTGCAGGATTGACCTCAAAGGCTATCCATGCCTCTTCACTTAAGAGCTAATTTTTCATTGTTAGGAAGGTTGTTGAGATGACTCTAGTTTCTGCCTCTGAAATGGAAAATAAAATAAAATGAAAGAATGAGAAGGTGTTGGAGTAAACCACTAAAAAATTATTCATCCTCATGGAAGAGTCTTTTCCTGAGCTGGTAAAGGATTGCAGTGGCATCAGACCAATGGATCCTATGGGTGTTTGCTTGTCTGTCTGTTCATCAAGTGTGTTGCTAAATATGGTCCTAGTTTCCATCGAACTTGGAATAAAAAAACCAAATGTTTTACATTTAGAGGATTTTCTATTTCTTTTTTCCTCAAAGGGAAGACTAATTTTTTTTTCAAATTTAAGATCTACATTTACCCTACCCTTAGCTTTGACACAAGATGCCAAAACTCAAGGAGCTTAAGAAATTAGAATGGAATAAAAATTTTGACACGTTTTTTGTGCTTCCTATTGAGACATTTAGGCATTAGGTATTCATTCAGGATGTTCCTCACTCCTGTCTTTAAGTTTGTATGTTTGTAAATACCTGCAGTCATAGAGAAGGCTCTAGTCCAGTCCAACCTACCAAAAACAGTGCCATAAAAAACAGAATAGAAACACAAGTTAAGATAGGCAAGAAAATGGTGAGCACCTGTCCATCCTAGACGAGTTCAAATGACCAGGACCAGACGGATTACTCTCCAAGGTTCTCAAGGAACTGGCAAACGTGATCTCAGAACCACTGAACTATATTTTTCAAAGATCCTGGAGCACTGGGGAACTACCAGAGGACCGGAAGAGAGCTCATGTACTTCCCATCTTCAAAAAAGGGGAAAAAATAGATCCAGGAAACTACAGACCTATCAGCCTGACCTCAATACCTGGGAAGATTCTGGAAAAGATAATCAAACAACAAATCAGCGAACACCTTGATGCGAACAAAGTTATCACTAGAAGCCAACATGGGTTTGTCAAAAACAGATCATGCCAGACAAATCTTATTGCATTCTTTGACCAAGTGACAAAACTAGTGGACCAGAGTAATGCTGTAGATATAATTTACTTGGACTTCAGTAAGGCATTTGATAAAGTAGATCACAACCTACTACTTGATAAGATAGAAAAATGTGGGTTAGATAGCATCACCACCAGATGGATTCGTAGCTGGCTGACAGGCCATACTCAGCGTGTGGTCCTCAATGGAACTGCATCTACATGGAAGTGTTGTGGAAAGAAGAGACTCACGCCAGCTCTTCAGAGAAGGAAAGTTTAATGCGCAGGTTCAGAGAGTAACAAAATGAGTACAAGGGTCTGAACCCCGAGGGGCTCGTGACCATACATATTTATACCCCTCATGTCCTGGCTGTACATTGTTCCTTATTTGGTTATATCCTATACAGTGCACAGACCATGGTTGAAAAACAGGATATAGTTACACAATGGTTGCAGAGGAGTACATGCATTTGGAAAAACAGGATATAGTTATCTGGCTCAGCATCTGTCTGAAGGACAGGAATATCTTATGCACATTCAGCACATTTTCAAGTGTCCAGCTTGTTTTTCTCATTTTGCAGACACCCTAGTATTTTCCCACTTTATTCCCCCCTTTTGAGACTCATCTCAATTTATGACGATGGGTCTCAACATTGAGTTTCTTCGGTTTGTAAGGATTCATATTCTTTTTCTTTGGTTTGTAACTCTTCATATTCCCACATTGCCATTACTTGTGCTGTAGCCTTTCTTTCAGCAAGCAAAGCCAAGCTATTTATTTTATTTTTATTTTTATTCCATTTATATCCCTCCCTCCTCCGGAGACTCAGGGCGGCTTACAAGCTTAGCAGTAGCCTTCATTCTATGTACATGCCTGCTTATTAGGGCTTTCACACACACCCCAGCGGCATTGGAAATTGTACGTATGAAAAATAGGTAGGACACAAGGTAGGATTACACAACCCGCAGCAATTAGTCCTATGAGGGCTACAATGGCCTGTAACCCAGGGAGTTTAGGAAACCATCCACTAAAAATTTCCTGGAAGTTGAGCCCTTTCCAAGTCTGGTCTGCATTATGGGTCAGTTGCCTCATTTCAATTGTTAGTTGATTACCTGCCCAGTTTCATCTATTTGGAGGCAACAGTTAGTAAGATTAAATTTTCCACACACCCCTCCTTCTTTTGCTAGAATGTAGTCCAAAGCCAACTGGTTTTGATATACGGTTGTTCGGATTTTGTCTGCCGTTTTGGCTAATATATTCAGAGCCTTATCAGTCTGTTGTCCTGCCAAATCCAACACTGCCTGTAATCTTATAATCCTATTCAACATGTATATTGGCGTTGGATATCCATAGGAACTATCTTCTGCCCATGTAGCACTCCCATACGTACACACTATCCTTTCAGAATCCCATACATTTGTCTTCTCATATTCTGCCAATTCCTTACAAGGAAAATTGGAGAAAGCATTATCCACACTTCTCTTTCGCCTTGCGGATCCAAGTGGGTCATACACTGGGACCCCAAGGACTTGCTTAGTCTGTATTGGTAAAAGGAAAAAGGATGGTTTTATCCACCCCAGCACACATGAGCCAGACCAATTCGCTGGTAGTTCCTCATATGCTAGTCTGCCACAGATCCAATACATGTTTTCAGGGGCCTTCCAGCTAGAACCACTGGACTGGTTGAGATATGCAAGGATAGTCATATTAAGTTTTTCTGGTTCTGGAAAGTTTCCTGGTGAGGTCCAGTTGTTATAGGTCTCATCCCAGGTTCCTAAGCAGATTAGATCTCCTACATTGACAGTACCTTTCCTAACAAAACAGTTCTTCCCTACTAAATTAGTGGATAGGGTCCACGTTATTCCCATATTCTTCTTCTGGCTGGTAATATTTCCACTACGAGACATATTGTTAAAAACTTCCGGGTCAGCTTCCAGAGCTTCCCATGGCCATCGTTCTCCCATGTTAGTCCCTCCACACACAAAACAATTTTTAACGGTTAATGTTTTAGCTATTTCCTCAGCCATTTCTATGAACAGATTTTTAGCCTTTAAGTTGATGGGCAAGGTTCGTTCTAATTCCCTCAAATTATCATATACCGACCATCCAAGGCTCTTTACCTTTCCATCATAAACTTTTTCCTTGGTGATTGTAATATAAGAAAGCGGATCACCACCTGTGCCATCTATCCCAAGGGCTAGGCTGTGTACACTTGGTATCTGTCGGCTTATTTCAAACCGTATTCTATTGGTTCCATGTACTCGGGTAAGTTGTGTGATATAGTCACATCCACTATATCCTCCTCCGGTATGATCACATACACAATCCCATCCTGAACAGCAATCTTTGCTTCCTGTTCCATCAGTTTTGGCATACATGGCACAGGGGTGATATGAATTTTCCGTAACCCAAGCCCTACAACCTTTATGCTTTTGGGCGTCACACAGGTACTTATGATTGTTCTTATATGCATTCTTCCAAGCCTCTGATCCACATGATACCCTCCCCTTGATATTGGGGCTCTTATCAATAGCTTGACATCCGTCTATTACTATGTCAGCCTTATCCCTTTCTCCTGTAGCCAACATTATGGTAGAGTTTAAAATATATCGCTGGTGTGAATATGGAGTAGGGTTTTTAAAAAACCCTGCATAAACAGTATAGTTCAAGCGTATGGGTATCTCAGGCTTATAACAAATCTGATTGATTTTTCCTTTTTCAATCTGATTACACAAGCTATACATGGTATGGTTGGACAAACAAGTCCTTCCCGTGGGGACACATCCTTTTGGTAGCTGTGTGTGATATACTAAAGTATTCATTATATGGGTACCATGCCTTGCTTTGGTTATACAAGCTTCACAAGCATCTGTTGGAGCTCTATTCTTTTGGCTACTTGTGACCCTCTTCTGTCTGTGCGTTGTGACTGGAGGGGTTTGTGGCCTTGCCTGTTGAGGCTTGTAGCTATCTCTGTAACATTTGATTCCTTTTGTCCCATTACATTTCTTATATGGTACCTGATTAAAGATACAGTTTGATAGGCCGAATTGGGTACAGGTTACTGGCACTGACCTACTAACTGTCAGAGATTGCCCTTGTACACAGGGTTCACACCCATGGTGACTTATGGCTCGTTTTCCCCGACCCAAACCAACAGTCAAAGTATATTCCCCCACAAAGCGCCTCACTCTTTTTTTCCATCCTTGCTTCCTCCTGGTTGTCACCCCAAACTCTACTGGGTTCATGTGTAGGATGCAGGTCCCCCGCCATCCAGGTTTCAGTTGTTGGATTGTTCGTATACGTTCCCATCCCCAGAACAAAGGGTTTCCACAATCTAGGGTCACCGGAGGGGGTGTTCCTTTGTATAATGCTTTCATACACATTCCTTTTCTGTACGCATAGCCCACATACTTACATGCCTCAGGGTTAGCTGGTTGCCTGGCCTGGCATGCCTCCTTGACTATCCTGTCAAACCCTTGTGGGTATTGACAAGGATGGGGTAATATACCATTCCAACATTCCGGTGTAAAACTGAGGGGGCGGCTACCATTACAATCGCCATTACCTATAGCATATGACTGGATGATACGGGGTGCCTCCTCTGGTCTGCTCCATTGCCCATGGTTATAGATACACACATTATTACCATTACATGAAATAAAAGCAATACAAAGCCAGCAAAGCAAAAACCGCCTTTCCATTTTTCTCCCGTGCGTAGAAAGCCAGCGTCCGGAGTGGCTTAGCAGGGGTCTTCACTACTGTGCGTAGAGGAGCCTATTGCCGGTAAGGTTCCAGCAGAGTAGCCTTTTAAATCCTTTAGCAAGCATAATAAGCATTTATGTAAGAATAAGCCATATTTTACTCTATGAAGGCACTGGTTTCTGGTATTTGAGGGTTACTTTTGTGGGAACCACTGGATCAATAGATGCCACCCATGCAGGTTCGGCTGCTGCTTTGATTCGTGTCCAGTGGATCCACGAGTTAGATTCTGCAATCTTAATAGCAAGAGGGGAAGACATAATAACAACATACGGCCCTTTCCATCTGCCCTTCAATGGCTCCCGCTTCCAATGTTTTACCCAAACCCTGTCTCCTGGTTTGAAGGGATGGCATTTTGTCACCAACCTAGGAGGAGTTTGCTCAATCACATAATTTCGCAGCCTCTCGACCTGTTTGTTTAGCTCTTGTAGCATTTCAAGATTCTAAACTCCCCCCTTATGTCCGAGGTCTGGCCATCCTGACAGGTTTCATCTCACTAAAGTAGGGGGACGGCCAAACATCAACTCAAAAGGGGACAGCTTATATTGCCTCCGTGGGGCACACCTTACAGCGTACAAGGCCAAGGGGAGAGCATCTGGCCACTTCAGGTGACTCTCAGCGCATATCTTAGTGATTTTCTCTTTTAAGGTACGGTTCATCCGTTCCACCTTGCCCCCAGAGGATGGAACGCACTGTGAAACTTCCATTTAGACCCCACCACTTGGGCCAAAGTTTGATTGATTTGCTGAACAAATTCAGGACCATTATCTGATGAGATGGAAGGATTCCCAAACCTGGGAATTAATTCTTTCAGGAGTATTCTTACAACCTCTCTCGCTTGCTTGGTCTTTGTAGGAAATGCTTCAGGCCACCCCGTATACATGTCCACTATTACCAACATAGCCTTATATAAACTGCACCGAGGCATATCCGTGAAATCTATCATTACAGAGTCCATTGGGAAATATGACATAGGTAGAGTCCCTGGAGGCACAAGGGGCCCCTGCCGGGGATTAACCTTTGCACAAGTCATACACTGAGACACGACGCGTGTTGCTATGCCTGCAAGCCCATCGATAAAATACTCTCTTCCCAATGCAGCTTCCAACCCTGTTTTTCCCATATGTGTGGCTTCATGAGATGCCTGAACCAACGTCCATGCCACAGAGGCTGGCACGAAGATGCGTTTGTCTGGTAACAAATACCAACCCTCACTCACAGTGGCTTTGAGGTCATTCCCTGCCTTTATACATTCCTGCTGGGAATATGTTGGTTTTACACCTGTGGGCAATACTCCCAGATCCATAGTTATATGTATTGATAAGTCAGGTGTGACTCCCGTCCTTCTAGCCGCACGTTTGGCTTCCAAATCTGCCCTTCTATTTCCAGTTGACACCTTATCACTTCCCTTCTGGTGTCCCTTGCAATGCATTACTGACACCTTACTTGGTTTTTGAACTGCATCTATGAGACACTGAATCAGATGCCCATGTTGCACATATTTACCAGCTGAGTCTCTGAACCCTCTTTCTTTATACACTGCACCATGCGCATGCAACGTCAAAAAGGCATACTTGCTGTCTGTCCACACGTTCAACATCCTTTCCTCTGCCAATTCCAATGCCCTAAATAAGTGCCCATAATTCTGCCACCTGTGCACTATGCCCAGCCCCTAACGGTCCACTTTCCACGATCCCATCATCATCTACAATAGCATAGCCTGCCACTCGCTGTCCCCCATGCACGTAACTTGAACCATCAGTATACCAACTGAGTTCAGCCTCATGAAGAGGTATGTCAGACAGGTCTGGCCGACTAGCATATACACTATCTAAAACTTGCAGACAGTTATGTTCTAGTTCATTATCTGTTGGCATACGGGTGGCTGGGTTCAGTCGGTTAGACACCACCAATTTAACCTGTGGATTTTCAATCATCATTGCCTGGTATTTAAAGAGCCTTTGATTGCTAAGCCACAGATGTCCCTTGCTGCCTAGGATTGATTGAACTGCATGCGGACTGTGCACCTTTATGGGACATGAGAAGGTTAATTTGTCACAGTCCTGCAACAGGAGTGCTATAGCAGCTAAAACCTTCAAGCAATGCGGCCACCCTTGTGCCACTCCATCCAACTGCTTCGAAAGATACGCCATCGGTCGTTGCCACTGTCCCAATTGCTGGGTCAACACTCCTAATGCGATGTTCTTTTTTGTATCCACATACAAATTAAAGGCTTTTTCTAGGTTGGGTAAAGCCAACGCTGGGGCTGCCGTAAGAGCAAGTTTGACATCCTTAAAGGCCCTCTTCTGCTCCCCTTCCCACAGAAAGGGCTCAGTATCACCCCCCTTTGTAGCTTTATAGAGTGGGGCAGCCAACAGTGCAAAATTAGGAATCCAGATCCTACAAAAACTTGCCAATCCTAAAAACCCTCTCAATTGTCTTCTATTTGTCGGTTCCATGATGGCCAGAACTGCTTGCTTCCTTTCATGCCCCAGAGTCCTACAACCATGCTCAACATCATATCCTAAATATCTCACCCTCTGTTTCACCAGCTGTGCCTTCTTTCTAGACACTCGATAACCACATCTTAAAAGCAGATGCAAAAGAGCCCTAGTGTTGTTCCAACAGGCGTCTTCCATCCTGCCTGCTATCAAGACATCATCCACATATTGCAATATAGTATCTCCAGGCTGTTGAGGTACATAATATTGCAAGTCCTTGCCTAAAGCAGTACCAAACAAAGTAGGTGAATTTTTAAACCCCTGGGGAAGCCGAGTCCATGTGTATTGCCTTTTCTGTCCTGTCTCTGGGCTTTCCCACTCAAAGGCAAACAGTGGCTGGCTGACTTGGTGCACTGGGATTGTGAAAAAGGCATTCTTCAAGTCTATCACAGAAAACCATTTAGCAGTAGGTGGAATTAAACTTAGAAGCGTATATGGGTTTGGTACCACAGGGTGAATAGTCACCGTCATTGAATTAATAACCCTAAAATCTTCCACGGGGTGGTAGGAACCATCTGGCTTTTTAATTGGCAGTATCGGTGTATTCCAGGGTGATTGAATAGGCACCAAAATCCCTGCTCTCAAGTATCGCTGGATACTGTCATATATTGATACTATCGCTTCAGTGGAGCATGACCGCTGTCCTCTGCCCATATGCCTGGTACCCCAAATTCCCTCCATTTCTCCTCCTGATCCTCCCTCACCGAGGTCCTAGCTACCATAAGTCTCCACATTACCTCTGGTTGATGCTTTACTTTGATCCTTTGCTGGCCTTCATCAAAAGTGATGGTGGCCCCCAGTTTGCTAAGCAGATCCCTGCCCAGCAAAGGTATCGGGCACTCAGGGATATAAAGAAACTCATGTTGGATCTGAGTTCCACCAAAGATGGCTTGGACATATTCACCGGGGGTTTACCTGCCTTCCGAAGGGCCTCTACTGTCAAATTCTGGTATTCCCTCAACAATGTCATTTGTGCTGCATTCCTGATATCCCAACCTGGATCCTGCTCCGGTGCCCTAATCAACAATTCTGCCTGGATGTCCTGTACAGTAGGATATCTATCTCTGACACACTTTCTCACAGCAGCCCTCCACTTTTCCTTCTCCTCAGGAGTCAATAAAGTGTTTGATAACTGCTGAACATCCTGCCAAGTGGGGTTGTGGGTTTGCATAATGGTCTGGAACAAGTCTGCCATTTCCGTTGGTTTAGTAGATATAGGACCATAATGCTGCTTCCAGTTGAAAAGATCCGTGGTGGTAAAGGGAACATACTGGAACATAGGTAGAAACTCTGCCTGACCATGTTGATCTATTACTTGTTGGTCAGTTTGTTGTAGGGGAGCCAAAAACTCCCGCTTTGCAGCCTCTGCCTTAGCTGTGGCCGACCTTGTCATTACTCCTACTGAAACATCTACCCCAGCCGCTAACTCCTCACCTTCGCTCGGTTCGCCACTTTCAGTTTCTGAACACTCCTCCTCATCCTTGGGAGCCGTCGGCACCTTTCCTTTCTGCTTTCTCCTTACCATAGGCTGTGTCTCTCCAGGCGCTGCAGCCGCAGCTGCTGGTTGAGGCAGTGGGGGTGGATGCGGTACATAGGGATGGGGTCTAAGCACTACTTCCTCCTCTGCAACCAACACCTCTTTCTTGGTATCAGACAACTTGGTCTCAGATATTTTCACATCCTTAAAATGTTTTGACACAACCCTCAGCTTTTTCCCCGGAGGCCTGGCTACGCAAAGACGAACCATTTCAGCCTGGCATTGTAACAAATCATCTGCCTGTTCAGCCACAGCATCTCCCCACTGATCTATATACTGGTATTGGTTAGGGTACTTTTCCCCATTTGCAGCTACCACAGCAAAAAGGTCATTGATGATCTGGTTTTTAAAGGTCCCCTCTGGTGGCCACCCGACACCCATATGTGGCCACTGTTCCTCACACAGATACCTCAACCTTTCCTTTGTTACCCTAGGATAGGGGATCGTGTACTGGGTATGATTGAAATATTCATCAAAACCTTTCAACATGCATTCCAGCGGTATGCTGGGAACACTACTACGCCCCCCCATTCTAGAACACTGCCACTGACCTACGATGCCGGACGTTCCAACGGTCACCAATAGGAAGTGCAATGGCTTAACCTCCCACACAGCCTAACACGGACTGCTTTAGGACCAACGTCCCGAGTCCAGGAGGGTGATCAGGCCCCCTCTTCTATCTTCAAGCGAGATAGGTACTTTCCACTCTTAACACATACTCGCCTGAGGCGTCTTCACCCACGTCCTGGCCAGGATTCAGTTCAGACCTCCTTTCCTTCTCTCAAGGGATCTTGGACTAGCCGTCAGCACCGTCGGCCCCGCAGAGGTGTCACTGCTGTCTCCCGGAGGTATTACCCCCGTGGCACCTGGAGAATGTTTCAGGAGTGGCCTCTCATCGGGTCCAAGGGGTCAGGCTGCCCTCAGCGAAACATCGCCTCGCAATGTAGTCCCTTCATGGTCGCCATGAAACTGTTGTGGAAAGAAGAGACTCATGCCAGCTCTTCAGAGAAGGAAAGTTTAATGCGCAGGTTCAGAGAGTAACAAAGTGAGTACAAGGGTCTGAACCCCGAGGGGCTCGTGACCATACATATTTACAGTGCTTTTTTTCTAAAAAAAAAAAAAAAAGGTGCCGGAACTCTCATCTTGGCGGGCGCAGGAGGCGGGGGGGTGGGGGGCGGTGCTGCTGCAGCCACAGGTGCGAAGGGTGTTGGCGGCGGGCTCCCCTCCCTGGGGCCGGGGCGGCTGGTGCTGTGGGAGCAGCAGAGCCCACTAAGCTTGTAAGCCGCCTTGAGTCTTCGGAGAAGGGCGGGATATAAATGTAATAAAAATAAAATAAATAAAAAATAAATATATGGCAGGGCTGCGCAATGCGGGCAGCGGAGGCGGTGTGGGCCAGGCAATGTTTTAATCTTATGATTTTAAAAATATATTTTTCCTATTGTAAGTTTCCCCAAACCTCGCCATGTGGATTGCATACAAATATTATATAATTGGTAAATAAAGGTAGAACATATGTTAAATATACATCAAATGATAATATGCTTCCCTACAAAGTCAATTCTTGCTCAATGACAGACCAAGAAGTTAACTCGGAAAGGCAAGAGGAAAATCTAGAAGAGGTCTGTGCAGCTCTTCAACATCTTCATCAATGATTTGGATGAGGGGATAGATGGGGAACTCATCAAATTTGCAGACAACACCAAGCTGGCAGGAATAGCCAATACTCCAGAAGATAGGCTTAAGATACAGGAGGATCTGGACAGACTTGAACACTGGGCAATATCTAACAAAATGAAATTCAGTTGTGAAAAAGTAAGGTTCTCGTTCTTACCTATAAAGCCCTACATGGCTTAGGCCCGGGATATTTGCAGGACCGTCTGCTGCCAGGAACGTTTTCCCATCGCCCTGTGCGCTCACACAGAGAGGGCCTCCTCAGGGTGCCGTCGGCCAGACAATGTCGGCTGGCGACCCCCAGGGGGAGGGCCTTCTCTGTTGGGGCACCTGCTTGGTGGAATCAACTCCCCCTGGAGCTCCGGATGGCCCCAGACCTTCGGTCCTTTTGCCGTGACCTTAAGACATATCTTTTCCAACAGGCCGACCTGGACTGATGATAATGGGGTTTTTAATTATGATTTTAAATGTTTTTATTGGTTTTAGTGGGACTTTGACACAATTTAATTCTTTTTAATATTTGTATTCATTTGTATTTTATTGTTGTTAGCCGCCCTGAGTCCTTCGGGAGATAGGGCGGCATAAAAGTCTCGAAAGAAAGAAAGAAAGAAAGAAAGAAAGAAAGAAAGAAAGAAAGAAAGAAAGAAAGAAAGAAAGAAAGAAAGAAAGAAAGAAAGATTCTACATTTAGGCAGGAAAAATCAAATGCACAGGTATAGTATAGGTCACAGGTCTGCAACCCGCGGCTGTGGAGGCGCATGCGGCTCTTTCAGCCATCTCCTGCAGCTCCCAGTCCTCTGCCATGTGCAGTCCCCCCCCCAAAAAAAAAGTGGGACTAAAAAATTTCTACCAATCAATTCAAATATGCAGGGTAGGTGCATATCTCGCCTTGGCTCCACTCTTCAGTGAAACCCTGTTCTGCGCATGTGCGCATGTACGCGCATGCGCACACATTTTTTGCGGCTCCCAGTTTTTCCTTTTGTGAGGGAACCGGTTCCGAGTGGCTCTTTCACTGTTTCAGGTTGCTGACCCCTGGTATAGGTGGTGCCTTGCTCAATAGTAGTAACTGTGAGAGAGATCTCGGAGTCCTAGTGGACAATCACTTAAATATGAGCCAGCAGTGTGCTGCAGCTGCCAAAAAAGCCAACACAGTGCTAGGCTGCATTAACAGAGGGATAGAAACAAGATCACGTGAAGTACTAATACCACTTTACAATGCCTTGGTAAGGCCACACCTGGAATACTGCATCCAGTTTTGGTCACCACGATGTAAAAAAGATGTCGAGACTCTAAAAAGAGTACAGAGAAGAGCAACAAAGATGATTGGGGGACTGGAGGCTAAAACATATAGGGAACGGTTGCTGGAATTGGGTATGTGTAGTTTAATGAAGATAAGGATGAGGGGTGACATGATAGCAGTGTTCCAATATCTCAGCGGCTGCCACAAAGAAGAGGGAGTCAAGCTATTCTCCAAAGCACGTGAAAGCAGGACAAGAAGCAATGGATGGAAATTAATCAAGGAGAGAAGCAACCTAGAACTAAGGAGAAATTTCCTGACAGTTAGAACAACTAACCAGTGGAACAATCTGCCTCCAGAAGTGGTGAATGCTCCAACACTGGAAGTTTTTAAGAAGAGACTGGCCGGCCATTTGTCTGAAATGGTATAGGGTTTCCTGCCTGAGCAGGGGGTTGGACTAGATGACCTCCAAGGTCCCTTCCAACTTATTATTATTATTATTATTATTATTATTATTATTATTATTATTATTATTATTATTATTATTATTATTACTGTTGTTGTTGTTATTATACCTCACCATGTGGATTGCATACAAATATATAATTGGTAAATAAAGGTAGAACATATGTTAAATATACATCAAATGATAATATGCTTCCCTACAAAGTCAATTCTTGCTCAATGACAGACCAAGCAGTTAACTTGGAAAGGTAAGAGGAAAATCTAGAAGAGATCTGTGCAACTTGTAGAAGGGAAAGGCCCACACTGATAAATTAAAAATCTTTGTGGTCTACAAAGGAATGCTGGTGGGCTAATCAATGATTTGGTGACTAGAGGAGCATCTACAGTTTTGGAGCTTGTGGTCATGGTAAGCCATGGAGGCACTAGGCAACATGACTTTCAGGGCAGTGGTGGTGATTTTATTACTTTAAAACAAAAGTCTGTGCTCTGTCCAAGGGTGCTTGGTAGGCTGCATGTACAGGCCTGGTCTAGAATTTATTTTGGAGCATTCAACTATCTAGAGCAGGCATGTCAAACTCATTTTGTTTGAGGCAACTTTTTATAAAAGAATTGCCATTAATTTGTTTTAATAAAATAATTTTAATCAATTTTTCACTTGATTTCAAATTAAATGAATGAGATTTTTTTTAGTACAATTGCCAAATGCAATAAACTGGTTTTAGGTATATGTTACTGGAAGGAAAAAGCAATCCCTGTTGCGTTACTGATCCCAGAAAAACATTTGCATGTATGCAGGTATCCTTAGGGTGCCATAATTATGGATGAGAAATATTGTTTGCAAAGTTGGCATTTCTGGACGTAATACAGATATTTGGGACTTATTTTTGTTTCTTTGCATGTTTGATATTTTTAAAAAGGCTACTGACTACGCTTATGCACATATGTAACATGATCACTGCTTGTCCAAAAGTTTACTATACAGATAATACCCCCAGAAATTATTTTAGCCTTTTTAATAACTGTTGTTATTGATGTTAAGCTCACCAGGGAAAACATCATATATTGTTATGTATATACTAGGTTAATTATTTAAAGACTGAAGTGCAACATAACTAGATTCTAAATAATCTATTTTTCAAAACACACAACAGTCCAAATTAAGAATATTTCATTCTTAAGAATTGTTTAGATTCAAAATAGTTTTCAAGAGTGTACAAAAGATACTATTTTTTCTAGAATCAGCTAAATTAGACATATTACATTGAGAAAAATGTTTCTCATTTCTTTCCTGTTACCTTTGATTTCATTGTAGAGATGTTAACATAGGAAATAGATTATTTTGTTATCTAATTTTACCTTCCAAAAGACAGAAGCAGATGAAAACTGTGAGGTTCTTTCCTCTTGGCTTTTCTGAATTAGCTGTTTTAGATTCTAAAAGTTTAGTTCCTAAAGAGGTAATCCTGTAAATAATTTTAATGTCCTCCTCTAGTGCAGGCTCTTTTATGACTCAAGGACTTCAATTCCCAGAATTCCTGAGCCAGCATGGCTCAGCTTGGAAACCTCTCCCTTTCCCCTCAGCATGGCTGGCTCAGGATTTCTGGGAGTTGAAGTCCACGAGTCATAAAAAAGAGCCAAGACTGCTAGCCCTGCAATAGCCTTAGGAAAACCAATAAGGGAGCTGGGTTGTTTTTGTTTCTTTGTTTTGCAAAAAAAAAAGGTTCCGGAACACCGTTCTGAGCGTTCTATGAGAAAAAAAAGCCCTGCATATTTATACCCCTCATGTCCTGGCTCTACATTGTTCCTTTTTTTATTATTTTAATCCCATCTATATCCCGCCCTTCTCTGAAGACTCAGGGCAGCTTACATTCTAAGCACAAATCAATGTGCTTAGCAATAGCCTTCATTCTATGTATATGCCTGCTTAGTAGGGCTTTTGCCCCCCCAAGCGGCATTATTACAAAGTCAGCTTATTGCCCTCAACAATCTGGGTCCTCATTTTACCTACCTGGGAAGGATGGAAGGCTGAGTCAACCTTGAGCCTGGTGGGATGCGAACCTGCACTAATTGCAGGCAGCTGGTGTTACTTAAGGAGGCATTAGCCCACTGCTCCACCAAGGCTCAGGAATTATGGGAATTGAAGTCCTTGAGTCATAAAAGAGCCTGCACTAGAGGAGGACATTAAAATTATTTACAGGATTACCTCTTTAGGAACTAAACTTTTAGAATCTAAAAGAGCTAATTCAGAAAAGCCAAGAGGAAAGAACCTCACAGTTTTCATCTGCTTCTGTCTTTTGGAAGGTAAAATTAGATAACAAAATAATCTATTTCCTATGTTAACATCTCTACAATGAAATCAAAGGTAACAGGAAAGAAATGAGAAACATTTGGTTATATCCTATATATACAGTGCACAAACCACGGTTGAAAAACAGGATATAGTTACACAATGGTTACAGAGGAGTACATGCATTTGGAAATACAGGATATAGTTATCTGGCTCAGCATCTGTCTGAAGGACAGGAATATCTTATGCACATTCAGCATTTTCAAGTGTCCAGCTTGTTTTTCTCATTTCGCAGACACCCTAGTATTTTTCCACTTTAATGTAACCAGAAAGAATAAATACAAGAATTTTTTGTCATTCGGGGTTTCTCTCGTTTAGAGGAGCCCGTCTTTGTTCAGCCGAATAAAAATGTAAAAACTTAAAAGGCAACTTCTGGTTTCCTTTATTTTTTATC
Organism: Vipera ursinii; assembly: GCF_947247035.1. NCBI lineage: Eukaryota > Metazoa > Chordata > Lepidosauria > Squamata > Viperidae > Vipera > Vipera ursinii. Next base: position 10,091,060 of record NC_139513.1, read on the forward strand.
AAGCAAAAACCTCAGAACCTGCATATCACTTTGATTACATAAGCAATTCGACCAGCGAAGCTGACACACATAAGATAAAGACTTCGCTTTTTAAGGCTGGGACACTGTAGATAATAAATAATAAAAAATAATAAAACCTTTATTGTCAAAGTACAACATGTGTACATTGAGATTAACTGAGCCTCCCCCCTGCTCTCTCCCCCCAACACACAGTGACAACAAACCCTCCATCCTACCACACCATGTGAACCAACTACACCACACACCAGTCTCCCAAGTCAATTCTGCATAAGATAAGAAGAAAGCAGAAGTAGCTAAAATGTTCCGTTAGGGGTGTTTCCTCCAAGTCACCAGATGTTCACTTTTGGGTTTTTCCCCAAGATACCAGATGTTCCCAGGTGGGTTAGAATTTTGGGTGTTTCCTTTGCTGTCCTTTCATGATCCTGCATTCATGGGCCTGCAAGTGGCCAGAGACAGAGAGCGGCCATCTGCACGTTTTCACAATTGATACTGTCCCCTAAGTTCGGGTCATCAATAGACTTTAAACCAGAATTATTTTTGTTAGGAATAATAGGAGCTAATTATGAGAGAGATTGCAGATATCCAATACTACATGTATTAACGGCAGCAAGAACTGCATTTGCCCAACATTGGAAAAATGAAAACTTACCAACTGAAGAAGTACTAATTAAGAAAATTCTAGAGTGTGCAGGAATGGATAGATTGACTTTAAAGATTAAAGAGAAAGAAGTCTCGGTACTTTAGAACATCGGATAATTTCTATCAATGGCTAGAAAAAACGAGTCAGAGAGAAAGGGGCGTAATATGTAATTTGAATATATATTAGCAAGAAGGCTATTGAATGATTAACATGTTGTTTATAATAATTAACTATATCTATTATTGTTAGTTAAATACATGTACCCAGACATTATGCTGTTTGCTAAATATTGAAAATGTTATTTGGAAAAACCCCAAACCTAACCCAAATCCCAAGCCCACCTTATCCCTAACTCTATAAAAACTAATAAAATCAATCTATCTATCTATCTATCTATCTATCTATCTATCTATCTATCTATCTATCTATCTAAAAAAAACAGTCACTGTGAAGGGATCTTGGAGTCCAAGTGAACGATCACTTAAACATGAGTGACCAATGCGCTGCAGCAGCCAAAAAAGCTAATACAATCCTTGGTTGTATAAACAGACTCATAGAATTAAAATCACGTGAAGTATTAGTACTGCTTTATAAAGCCTTAGTAAGGCCACACCTGGAATACTGCATCCAGTTTTGGTCACCACATTACAAAAAAAGATACTGAGACTTTGGAAAAAGTGCACAGAAGAGCAACTAAGATGAATAAAGGCTGGAGACTAAAACATATGAAGAACAGTTGCAGGATTTGGGAATGGTCAGTCTAGGACTCGTGGGGGACTTGATAGCAGTAATCTAGTATTTAAGAGGCTGCCACAAGGAGGAGGGGATCAATTTATTTCCCAAAGCACCAGAAGGCAAGACAAGAAACAGTAGATGGAAGCTAATCAAGCAGAGAAGCAACCTGGAATTAAGGAGAGACTTCCTAACAGTGAGGACAATTAACCACTGGAACAGCTTGCCTTCAGACGTTGTGGGCATTTCATCACTGGAGGTTTTTAAGAAGAGACTGGACAGCCTCTTGCTTGTCTGAAATGGTACAGGATCTCCTGCCTGAGCAGAGGGCTGGACTAGAGGTCTCCTCCAGCTCTATTCTTTTTGATTCTGATTCTTTTTGGGAACAAAGTGATACTACAACACGAAGGCTGCTTCACACCATTTGCCCTGACCCTAAGCTGGTTAACCAACCCTACAGGCACATGAAATACAGGGTTGCAAGAACACACCTTAAAATGATGCTCACCCACCCTCTTAAGCTTGGAGGATCTGATTCTACTTTATTCTTTGTCTCCAGAAGAAACAGGAACAATTTGCAGCTTACATACCCAAAATGAAAAAAAAAACACCCCCCCCCAAAATATCAGGAAAACAGGGTGACTAATTAAACTAGCAAGAATCTAACACCCGAATGAATGAACCACTGACAGCCTGACAGGAGATTATTAATCAGAAATTGCTAATGACTCTTAAGGTTCTGAAAGGTAAAGGTTCCCCCACATGTGCGTGCTAGTCGTTTCCAACTCTAGGGGCCGGTGCTCATCTCCGTTTCAAAGCCGAAGAGCCAGCGCTTGTCCGAGGACGTCTCCATGGTCATGTGGCCGGCATGACTAGACGCCAAAGGCGCACGGAACGCTGTTCCCTTCCCACTGTAGTGGTCCCTATTTTTCGACTTGCATTTTTACGTGCTTTCGAACTGCTAGGTTGGCAGAAGCTGGGATGAGTAACAGGCGCTCACTCTGTTACGCGGCACTCGGGATTCGACCCGCCAAACTGCCGACCATCTGATCCACAAGCTCAGGGTTCTAACCCACTGAGCCACCGCGTCCCTTTAAGGTTCCGTAGGAGCAGCCATAAACTCAGGCAAGTTAACCATATAGAAATAGAGAAAAGCAGAAGCTGCTGGCTAACTGAAACCGCAAACAGAGGAAACATAAAAAAAACCTGAAGATAACGCTTAGAGCTTAAGCTAGCAAAGGTATAACCTCAAACAGAGTAAATATAGGAATAATTATAAGAATTGAACTTTGTTAACAGAAAAGTAGATGGTGATAGATACGTGCACAAAGGTTTCTGGGAACATGGAAGGGGGGGGAATGGGCGCTTCGAGTTTGTTTATCGGATGTTTAAACAAGGGGTGTTGAGACAGATTAGGGGAGGAGGAAAACTGGAGGGGGTGTACGATATTTTTAAAAAGTGTGTCTGACATCTCTTTGATGTGGTGGCTTGATGACTCCTTTGTGAGCTTCACCCCACCAAGGCTTTGCAAATGCTTCTTTTCAAATAAAGCTTTGCTTCTGGAATCCCAATTGAGTTTGCTTGTTTGGGGATCTTCCAGCTCTATTCTTCTTGAATACAGTGATTTGCAGCTTACATATCCAAATATATATCCATATATAATCAGGAAAACAGGGTAACTAATTTAACTAGCCAGAATCTAACACCAGAGGACGAGCACCCGAATGAATGAACCATTGACAGCCTAACTAACATCAGCTTCCCATTCCTGCAACTCCGACAAACACGTCCCCCCACTTCTTAGCCTAATCCACGCTTTTTCCAAAGATGGACAAATGAAGACAAACATGGACTTCAACACCCAGGCTTCAAAGTGGTTTGGGAAACACCGGCCCAATCGGGCACTGGGTGCGAATGCTGCGTCTCAGCCCCACTTACCTCTCCTTCCCTACAGCCTCTCCCTCCTTTCTCTGCCGGCAGAGGCACTTTGAGGTCGTGGGGAAAGGCGGGGAAGCAGCACCCCAGTCCCAGTCCTCGCACCCGGAGCCCCGCACTTGCACCCAGAGCCGGCAGGGGGACTTCGGGCCAGCCTCCTCCTCCTCCCCCCACCATGCAGAGGCTTTCCCCAGGAAATGGTGGGAAACGGCCCCTTCCTTTGGGCGACCCCTATTTCTCTCCTTTGCTCCCCTCGTCCCCTTGCCTGGCCCCTGCATGGGAAAGGGCGGCAGGGGAACATGGGACCCCGGACTCCCCTTCTCCACGCATGCCTCCAACGTCGGACCCCTTTGCACGGGTAGAGACAGACGCCACTCACGGAACTCGGAAGTCTCGTCGGGATCCGCGTCCCCGCAAGGCTTTCCGGCAGCCTCTGCGCCTCCCGATCTAGGCTCACAGCGGAGGGAGATGAGGAAAAGAAAGAGCAGCCTCTTCCCACGGACGCCCCGGCCAACACGTGCCTTGCTCTAATCTAGCATTCTAGCAGAAGATCCGGCGCATGCTCAGTCCCTTTCTAAGATTGAGAGCAACCCCCTGGTGGACTGTGCACGAAAGTGCCTGGATTCTCCGAAAGGGCGGGAAAGAGAAAGAGCGTCTGAGGGGAATGGGAAGGCAGGGGTGATGGTTATGGGAGTAGGAGGGAAGGCCCCTTTCACTGGTTCTCTGTCCAAGAAAGGTTTCCGCGTCTCCACAGATGGCAGTTTTATGCATTCAGCTGTCCCTCTCAAATCTCTTGGCTTTAGATGCCTAAGAACCACTTGAAACACCAAGGGACAGCTCATGATGAAGAAAATAATGCTGAAGGAAAAGAAATATGAATGGAAAACCCATTCCAAAATGCAGTACAAGGTGAAACGGGTGGGTGTTCCAGAAATTTTACCTCACAACGAGGCTCCTGGGTGGAGAAATGAAGAAATGGGGGAAACCCGCGACTGCAGAAAAGGCGAAACTGCAAAAGGATGGAAAGGAAGCAGCGGAAAGGGAAGACAAAGCTCAAAATGCAATTTATTTTTTTATAAGCGGGATCGGGGATTCACCTTGTGCAATGTGACTAGGAAGCTTAAAATATTGTTTCTGCGTCAGCCCATGTTTAACCCCTTTTAAGAGAAAATACTTGCAAAATGAGTGTGATTTAGAATAACAAGAAAAAGCAAAGGCAAGAAAAACAGTAAGTGTCTGCAGTTCTAATGTTGCAGAATCAAAAGACTCAGACCCCGGAATCAAAAGAAGTTTGGTTTATTTTGCGCAAAAGGTTCAGAACAAAAAGCAATGTCAATGTCTGAACACCTTGTCATGAAAAAGCAAGTACATATATGGTCTCCAAAAGTAGCAAAACACGGAAATGTAACTTATGAACTCTGATTGGTTACATGAGTTCTAGGCCCCCTTCTAGCTCATTTCTAGCCCCCCTTTGCATTGCTAAATTGTAGCTAAATGTCTTGCAACTTTCTCTTTTTGCTAGCATCTATGTTTCCTGTACCAAGTTTGTGGTTAGCTACAAGTGAGACATATGTGGTTAGCTGCAACTAAATTCTGTGCCAGCTTACTAGATGTGACCCACAGGTGAACTTGTGGTTTGATATTTTCCATTTCCTTGTTTTTCTTCTAACTAACACACGTATCTTCTCACTTTTGTGTCCTACCTCACATTTATGACATGCAGCATTCTTATGTATTCTTTGTATCTTTCTTTATGGCCTGCCTCACTAAAGCCAAGACAGTTTATAGAAGCAAGCTAGCTGACAGTTTTAACCAAACAAGTTTGCACACGATAAAGAAACTAAATGCTTATTTCAGTTTCTTGTTGTTGTTAGTTGCGAAGTCGTGTCCGACCTATTGCGACCCTATGGACAACGTTCCTCCAGGCCTTCCTGACCTCTACCATCTTCTGGAGTCCATTAAAGCTCACGCCTACTGCTTCAGTGACTCCATCCAGCCACCTCATTCTCTGTCGTCCCCTTCTTCTATTGTTGCAGAATCAAGAGACTCAAACCTCAGAATCAAAAGAAGTTTGTTTTATTTTGTGCGCAAAAGGTTCAGATTAGAAAGCAAAGGCAATGTCTGAACACCTTGTCATGGAAAAGCAAGTACATATATACAGTGTTTTTTTTGTAAAAGAAAAAGGTGCCGGAACTTACACATGTCATACAACCCGCCTTGCCTCCCCTACAAGGTTCCATCCAAAAAAGGTGCCGGAACTCCGTTCTGAGCGTTCTATGAGAAAAAAAGCTCTGCATATATAGTCTCCAAAAGTAGCAAAACACAGAAATGTAACTTATGAGCTCTGAGCAGAAGTAGATGTTTTTTCTGGAACTCTCTAGCTTTCTCCATGATCCAGCGTATGTTGGCAATTTGATCTCTAGTGCCTCTGCCTCTGCGAAATCCTGCCAGTATTTCTGATAGTTCTCGATCCACATACTGCTGAAGTCTAGCTTGTAGGATTTTAAGCATAACTTTACTAGCATGAGAAATGAGTGCAATAGTGCGATAGTTTGAACATTCTTATGCCTATGCAAATGGGTTACAAGAAAACAGGACCCATGGCTGCACCTGGACCTGTGGCATCCAGTGAGATCAGGGCTTTTTTCTCATAGAACACTCAGAATGGTGTTCTGGCACCTTTTTTTGGAAAAAAAAGCTCCCTCTATTGCAGACATGTCAAACTCGCGACGTCACGTGACGTCGCGCAACGTATCGGAACTTTTTCCCATTGCCGGCAATGGGATGGGCGCGGTTTCTCCGTGACGCTCCGGCCTGCGGGCTGGCAGCTTCACACCCCTGCTCTATTGGCTTTCGAAAGGCTATTGCAGTGGTAGGCAATCTTGGCTCTTTTTTATGACTCATGGACTTCAACTCCCAGAAATCCTGAGCCAGCCAGGCTGAGGGTAAAGAGAGAGATTTCCAAGCTGAGCCATGCTGGCTCAGGAATTCTGAGAGTTGAAGTCCTTGAGTCATAAAAGAGCCAAGGTTGCCTACCCTGCACTAGACTTATGGAAAAGTGCCAGAAACTTTTTTTGATGCATGTAAAGCTATTTTTATCATACATTTTATCTTTAACAAACCCCCCTACCCCTCCCCTATCCCTCCCTCCTTACCCCTCCCCCCCTCCCCCCCCCGACTTCCCAGAGCTAAGTACAAGGTATAAAAAACAAAAAAAGAATCATAAACAACCATATGCTAACAACCGCAAACTCTAAAATCTATCACTCTCTAGCTCATATAGGATAACTACAAGCACTATTAATATAGAATATATAAAAATATATATAAAAAGAAAGGGAAAAAGAAAGGAAGACTTATTCAAATGCTACATGAAACTTCTTAGTCCCGTATTTGTTCTGGATATACTCAATCCATTTTCTCCACTCCATAATATAGCGTTCTTGCGAATGATCTTTCAAATAGGCCGAGATGCATGTAAAGCTATTGACTGTAATCAAGCTAAATGGACTAAGTGTGGAGACAGGCATACTCATTAAATGCCAAATATGTTTGCACATCCTACCCAACCTGGCATAATCAAAGGATTCCTAAAACCCAGTGTGGTTCAAGATAACCAGACCAATGGATTTTTCAGTATCATTTGAACTTGCTATCAATTGAACCAGATACAAATATGTGTTCAAGTTGATCTTCCTGAACTGGAAAGCACATTTGAGATTCCTTCAGTATCAAAGACATTTTTTTTTATTGATCTGGCCCAAACAATTGTTTCATTTTCAAATGTGAAGTTTGAGAGAACATCACTTCTTATTTTACTTTGACTTAGAAAGAAAAGGACTGTCCAACCAAATGGGTTCTCTATTTTGTCATTGTGGCCCTAAACTGTATATTAGACCCCAGTCCGATATTACATATAAGGAATATGTCAAAGAAGTCACTGTCAGAAATGTGAAAGCTTGTAATCATGTATATGTATCTTTGTTTATGTGCAAGCAACTTTGTAGGTGCTTTATATTGGGAAATTAGTTATATAAAAGCAAATGTTTCATGCTTTAGGTACAGCTGATTGCTTATATGAAAAGAGCATGACTTTAATAACAACAAAAGAGTGGGAAGAAAGAAACAATGTTGACAATGAAGGTAGGAAAACGGGTTGGGGAAAGAAGACTCAGAATATAATAACTTGCTTCCACAGGAATTTAAAGAAAATTTAGGGAATGATGAATTCCTAAAAGTGCAAAAGAATAATTCAGGTAGAAGAGAAAAAGGATGGAATTAAAGGAAAATAAATAAAGGTTATTCTTTTATAAATTGTATAAAATGTAACACCAATGAATTGTATCAAATGTAACACTAAGATTTTTTTTATTATTATTTTAATCCCATTTATATCCCGCCCTTCTCCGAAGACTCAGGGCGGCTTACAATCTAAAACACAAATCAATGTGTTTAGCAATAGCCTTCATTCTATGTATATGCCTGCTTATTAGGGCTTTCGCCCCCCCCAAAGCGGCATTATTACAAAGTCAGCTTATTGCCCCCAACAATCTGGGTCCTCATTTTGCCTACCTCGGAAGGATGGAAGGCTGAGTCAACCTTGAGCCGGGTGGGATGCGAACCTGCACTAATTGCAGGCAGCTGGTGTTACTTAAGGGGGCATTAGCCCACTGCTCCACCAAGGCTCCCCAAGATGTGGGGCTATCTATTTCCTGCTTAGACAGAGAACTCACAAATGGTAATCAACAAAGTTCTTTTGAAATGTTAAAAAGGATAGGAACATCTCAAGGTTGCCAGTAAAACAAGATAGTGTAGAGAGGGATGTAAGGAAGTTGCTACAATAAGTCTTTTGGATGTAAAAGTTCAAAGAAGATCTTTTAGAAATGTAAATGACTTCAAAGACTAACTTAAGTTTCTTAGGGGGGCATGTATCGAGAAAAAAAAGTATAAATGCCTGGTTTGAAACTTGCTCAGTGCGCTCTTTGAACCCAATCCAATTTGGGAAGGGTCTAAGAGGCTGCGTTTGCAAACACTTGCTTTATTATTTTCAATTTCTTTTCAATAAATCTTTGTTTTTGTTAACCAGACTTGTCTTCGAGTTGTGAGTATCAAATTTTGGGTTTTTAAATCTCACAACTGTAACTTGCAAACCGTTCCGTTTTGTGGCAAAGCAATCCAGGACAAGCTGATCAGCAGAGCTTAGAGAGGACTCATTAACACAATTTTTGGGAAGGAAAGAAACAGAAGGACAGTTTAACATATTTTGGGTTTCCTTGAATATTAAGGATGTTCCTTACTCGTGTGTAAGTAACTGGAGCCATAGGGAAGAGAAAAGGAGGAAGTTCCAAAAATGGCATATCCCAAGAAAGAAAAGTTTACTTTTTGTTAGGGGTCTTAATGATGAAAAGGAAGAAGAGCCCAACATGAAATAATACTGAGTGAAATGATCCTGGAAAGGAACATTTTAATTGTGTCCTAAAGGTTGAGTTCACATCAAATGAAATGCTAATGAAATGAACCTAGCCTAGGATGTTGACTTTCTGTTTTTCAAGGTTTGCTTTTGAGGAACAGGATAACACAAAGGCAGCTCCACACAATTTGCCCTGATGCCCAACCATACGGGCAAAGAATGCACCTTTAAGATGATGACCTGGTTAACTCACTTTCCTAAGGCAGGTTGAACTGGGGAGGATCTGACCCTAGTTTTGTCTTTGTCTCCAAAGGAAACACAAAAGATTTGCAACTTATATATCAAAAATAATAATTTAAAAAACCCAAAGAAAGATCCAGAAAAACAGAGTGACTAATTTAACTGAGAATCCATTCCGAAAGGAAAAAAAAATATCAAGAAGAAAATCTCATGAAAACACGAAGGTCAGGGAAGAAAGTGGAGGATCTTATTAGGTAGGTTGACTTCTCTGCACCGGGGGATATTCAGGAGAAGCCTCAATGAACTTCTGTCAAGAACTCAAGCTGCCATCCAATCATATAGGGCTAACACCCTAATGAATTAACCTAATGATCTTCTGACCCGGGGCAGGCAACCTCGGCTCTTGACTCATGGACTGCAACTGCTGCTTGGTGGAGCAGTGGGCTAATGCCTCCTTAAGTAACTTCAACATCAGAGAGGAACTCGATCTACTCTTTTCCTTCCCCCCATTCTCATATTTTTGCAGGCTCATAAGTCGCCATGCCTGGACGAACAATGACCCCAGCTTCAACTACCCTGAATCCAGTGTGCCTGCTTCATTACCATCACCAAGGTATGTTTAACACAGCAGCTCAACACAAAGACTCACGTGGAGCTGTGTCTACAGGAAAGACGGACATTTCACCTCCTGTATTATCTCCTCCTCAATGGAGTGATTCAGGTGGTAGCATTAGGTGTAATGTACCATCCCCTCCTCAAGAGCCTTGGTGGAGCAGTGGGCTAATGCCTCCTTAAGTAACACCAGCTGCCTGCAATTAGTGCAGGTTCGCATCCCACCAGGCTCAAGGTTGACTCAGCCTTCCATCCTTCCGAGGTAGGTAAAATGAGGACCCAGATTGTTGGGGGCAATAAGCTGACTTTGTAATAGTGCTGCTTGGGGGGGGGGGCAAAAGCCCTAATAAGCAGGCATATACATAGAATGAAGGCTATTGCTAAGCACATTGATTTGTGATTAAAAAAAAACTCCCATAATTCCTGAGTCTGCTGTGCTGTGCTGTGCTGTGCTGTGCTGTGCTGTGCTGTGCTATGCTATGCTGTGCTGTGCTATGCTATGCTATGCTATGCTATGCTATGCTATGCTATGCTGACTCAGGAATTATGGGAGGTTTTTTTTTAATCCCATTTATATCCCACCTTCTCCAAAGACTCAGGGCAGCTTACTGACTCAGGAATTCTGGAAGTTGAAGTCCATGAACCCTACCCCTGTTGTAACCCTAACGTTACCTTGTGATTCATGCAACTCCTATAAGCAGGCATATACATAGAATGAAGGCTACTACTAAGCTTGTAAGCCGCCCTGAGTCTTCGGAGAAGGGCGGGATATAAATGGAATTAAAATAAAAAAATAAATAAAATAAACAATTTCCCACATCTTAGCTTAATCCACAATTTTTCAAACATAGACCAATAAAGAGGCTTGGACTTCAACTCCCAGACTTGAAAATAGCCAAGTTTGAGAAACACCGGCATAATCGGGCACAGGGTGCAAATGCTGCGAAATCAGCCCCATTTACACTTTCGTCCCTGCAGCCTCTCCCTCTTTTGTCTGCCGGCAGAGGCATTTTGCGGTTGGGGGGAAAGGTTGGGAAGCAGCACCCCAGTCCCGGTCCTCGCATACGTGGTCCCGACCTTGCACCCAGAGCCGGCAGGAGGACTTCTGGCCAGCCTCCCCTCCCCCAATACGCAGAGGCTCCCCCAGGAAATGGGAGAAACGCACCCACCCTTCGGGTGACCCCCATTTCTCTCCTTGGCTCCATTCCACCCCTTTGCCTGGCCCCTGCATGGAAAAGGGCGGCAAGGGAACATGGGATCCGGTCTCCCACCCCGGGGGAAGACTTGGCCCGTCTCCAGGATCGGCTCCAGCGCGGGACCTCTTTGCACGCCACCCGCCACTCACGGAACTCGGGAGTTTCATCAGCGTCCGCATCGCCGCAAGGCTTCCTGCGCCTCTCGCAAAAGCTTTGGCGTGCCACAACGGGGGAAGAAGGGAGATGGGAGAGATTTCTCTGGAGGATTTGAACTTGTTTCGGTCAAGAACAGCTGCCCTGACAGCTCCACAGATTGGAGGAAACCTCAAAAGAGGCTAAATCCTGTCAGAAACGGCCAGGCGGTCAGAAAACGAGGACCAGGAGCCTCTCTGTGGAAACACAATTTGTGCTTTACAGTTGTTGCAAACTCTGGCCTGAAGTGGAGGAAGATGGGACAGAGGCAGGGAAGCCACAACCAGGAAAATGGGAGATTTCTAGTGATTTTTCTTTCTTTCTTTCAATATATATACAGCTGCCTTTCTCAAATTCTTGGCTCTGGGGACCTAAGAATAATTGGAAAGACCGAGTGGCAGGTTGTGACCAAGAAATTAATCCTGAAAAAAAAAGAAAGAAAACCAGTTCCAAAAAGAGAAAAAGCTCAAACTGGTGGATGTTGCAGAAATTTTACCTTATAACAAAGATCCTTGGAGGACAAATGAAGAGGGGTAGGGAATGGTGCCTCATCTGTGACAGCAGAAAGTGGAATCGCAAAATGAAGGAGGGAAAAAAATGAAAAGGAACATAAAGCTCAAATACTGAGGGGGAAAAAAGAAATTGTTTTATTCATGGGCTGAGTAGGGAATTCACCTCAGGAAATGTGACAAAGAAGCGTAAGAATTTAAAGCAAGGGGAAAATATTTAGATCATGAGTAAGCAGGAAAAAAATTAAAAAACAAAAACTGATTTTAGGTATAAGACTTGAAGATACTAGTTGAAAAGATTTGTTTGCATTTGGAGCTCACAACGTGTGGCGAGGGAGATTAATCATAATGAGTGAAAAACTAAATGGAGGGGAAGTGTTTAAAAAGCAGTTTTGAAAGAATGGAGTTAATTTTTTTTAGTTAAATTATTTTATTATCTTTATTATTTTGTTCTTCAGTTTGACGTGGAACCATTAATGAGCAATATTTGAATAGACATTTTCAACCCAGCAGGAGCCTCTGAAAGTCTAAAGTATGCCTCCCAATCAAAACTTTCAAACATATTGTGTCAATTTTTAAGACAACCAAGAGAAAGATAAGGTTATGTTTATTTACCCACAGCATCAAATGTAGACTTTTTCTTAGCCCTTGTCACACCACAGAAAGGAAAATGAGCCCCAACGCTTGAGAAAAAAAAATTCTTTTGCACATCTATTTCAGGGGCTTTTCATCATTCTGGCTCCTTTTTTGAGAGAGGAATTTTCATCCTGAAACTTTTCACATACGACATTGACTTCCATTTGATTATTGTCTTAACTTCATGAGAGTCCTTTGACCAAGAAAGTTTCCCTGATTCTGCATTCATACTGGTTGACTCAGGTCTCAGTTCTTCACAGAAGCAAGTTGGACTAGTTTATTGTATCTTAGAATAGAATAACAAGAGTTGGGACTTTGTAGGTCAGCTAGTCCAGGAGTCCCCAACCCCTGGTCTGTGGACTGGCACCGGTCTGCTGCATGTAAGCAACTGGGGTATGCAAACAAGTGAAGCCCCATCCGTGGGATGCAAGCAGCACATGAAACCATGCCCCCTCCAGTCCGTGGAGAAAGTCTCTCCATGGAACCGATCCCTGGTGCCCAAAAGGTTGGGGGCCACTGATCTAGTTCAACCCCCGCCCAAGCAGGAGACTCTACACCATTTCTGACAGATGGCTGTCCAGTCTCTTCTTGGAAGCTTCCAGTGATGAAGCTCCCACAACTTCTGTAGGCAATCTGTTCCACTGGTTGATTGTTCTGTCAGAACATTTCTTATTTCTAGGCTGAATCTCTTCTTGATCCATTTCCATCCATTATTCTTTGGTCAGGAAGGACTGAAGTAATTTTTATTATTTTCATACTGTTTTATCTTGGTCCCCACAGATTTCCAAAGATCTTTCTTCTTCCTTGATCACTTGTAATGTCAGCACACTGGAGTTGTTTTCATTCTCATCCTCTTGAGTATCCCTAGCTTGGGAACAAAAGAAAAACAAAAAAAGGAAAGAATTGTAAGATTATGAAAAAGAAGGAAAGTTTAAACCATGGGAAGTGTCTGTGGATCAGTTGAATTTCTACCTGCGTATCTGCTATAGTGGCAGAAGGACTAATTGAGCTTTGTCTTCAAGAGATGCATCCAAGAAATGCAGTTCCTTCTGCTGCCTGAGGAAGCAGCACCTATTATAAATCTATCTCTCAAGAACCTTGATCAACCGGAAACTAGGATAAATGTAAACTTTTAAAAAATTGATGTTCAATAGCAACAGCCACTTTCCAATGGCAGTACTTTCAAAAATCCACTGTTCATAATTAGGAAATCAACTCTTTCTTACAAAGACTAGCATAAAGAGGGTTGGATACACTCAACTAAGCATAATTATTTAAAAGTTAACATAATTAAAACAGACACACCCTTGCATTTTTTCCCATTTGTTAATTCATCTCCCTGGTACCATCAGCTGTGAAGGTCAGACTTAAAACCATAGCTTCATTAGTTCAGAATACACCAATTTGAAATGCAGATTTAATCAAATCAAAACTTTGCATAGATTCTCACCCAAATGGATCTGTGTATGGGAAATTAGGTCATTTCTTGACGTGAAACTCTTTCCACACGCTTCACATTTATATTGCTTGTCCTCCGTGTGAATCCTTTTATGTCTCATAAGAGATGACTTTTGACAGAAACCCTTTTCACACTCCATGCATTTATATGGCTTCTCTTCTGTATGGATCCTTTTATGTCTCATAAGAGGTGCATTTTCACAGAAGCCCTTTCCACACTCCATGCATTTATATGGTTTATCGGCTGTGTGGATTCTTTTATGGGAAGTAAGATTACTGCTTTGAGTAAAAGTCTTTCCACATTCCATGCATTTATATGGCTTCTCCCCTGCATGGATTCTTTTATGGGAATTAAGATTACTACTAGTACTAAAACCCTTTCCGCACTCCAGGCAGTTATATGGTTTTTCCCCAGTGTGGATCCTTATATGTTTTCTAAGGGATGCATTTTCGGAAAAGCTCTTTCCACAGTCTGGGCATTTATAAGGTCTCTCCCCACTGTGCATCCTTTCATGGGAGGTAAGATTACCCTGTTGACTGAAGGCCTTTCCACACTTCACACATTTATATGGCTTCTCTCCCGTGTGGATCCAGTTATGGGAAGTAAGTTGGCTGCTATTAGTGAAGCTCTTTCCACACTCCATGCATTTATATGGCTTTTCCCCCGCATGGATTCTTTTATGGGAATTAAGATTACTACTAGTACCAAAGCCTTTTCCACACTCAAAACAATTATATGGTTTTTCTCCTGTGTGGGTCCTTTTGTGCTTTGTAAGCGATGCATTTTCAGAGAAGCTCTTTCCACACTCTCGACATTTGTAAGGCCTCTCCCCACTGTGCATCCTTTCATGAGAAGTAAGATTACCCTGTTGGCTGAAGGCCTTTCCACACTCCACACATTGATATGGCTTCTCTCCTGTATGAATCCTTTTATGGGAAATAAGTACACTCTTTTTAGTAAAGTTCTTTCCACACTCCATGCATTTATATGGCTTCTCCCCTGTGTGGATCCTTTTATGGAACGTAAGGGAACCACACCTACTGAAACTCACTCCACACACACTACATTTATATGGCTTCTCCCCTGTGTGGATCCTTTTATGGGAAGTAAGATGACTGCTCTGAATGAACGTCTTTCCACACTCTCTGCATTTATATGGCTTTTCCCCTGTGTGGATCCTTTCATGTTTCAGAAGAGATGCATTTTCACAGAAGCCCTTTCCACACCCACTGCATTTATATGGCTTTTCCCCTGTATGGATCCACTTATGGGAAATAAATTGACTGCTTCTTCTGAAACTCTTCCCACATTCCATACATTTATATGGCTTCTCTCCTGTGTGGATCCTTTTATGGATAGTAAGAGACCCATTTTCACAGAAGCTTTTCCCACAGTCCATGCATTTATATGGCTTCTCTCCTGGGTAAATATTTTTTTGAGATGTACCAGATCTATTTTTATGACAAAAACTCCAAGTCCAAGTGATTTTTTCCCCATTGTCCCTATACATATGATCTTCTCCTTTGGTTTGGATTGGATAGTATTCATTTACATCTAACTCGTTATTGAATTGTATATGTTTCTCAAAATATTTTTTCTTCATTTTCCCTTGTTGGGCAAGAAAGTCTCTCATCAGAGTCTCAATCGAAGATAAGCTTTCATGTTTCCAATTCTTTAGTTGTTTTTTCTCATGGCTTTCTAGTTGCATTTGTATCGCAGGCTTCTGTGTGCTGTCTCCAGAGCTCACCATTTGGAATGGTTCCCCAAAATCTTTATTCTCCTCCCCATTATTACCTTCAAAGGAAAAGAGAAATGGCAATGAAAGATGAGAAAAATATCGAATTATAAAAAGTCACACAGAATATAGAATAGGGCTGGAAGGGACCTTGGAAGTCTTCTTATCCTGTGGCAGGAACCTTAAGCCATTCCGGATAAACGGGTATCCAATCTTTTATTGTCAAACCTCTCTGTAATTATCAAAGTGAGTTAGCTTTGAATGAAGCAAGACTCAGGGGAAACATCCAACCAAGTATTAGAAAATGTAACACTTACTGGAGGGAAGCCAATTTCAGCAGGGAGTTGTAAAAACTACTTTGCCTTTACTATTCATTTTTCTCTGAGCAAAATCATATGGTTGCAGAAAAAAAAAGTTCTTCAATTAACCCTAAGAAGCACATTTGCAATAGAAAACTGGCCCATTTCGCCCTTAATCCCAAGGCTCAGGATAAATTGGAAGAGCCTAAACGGCAACACCTGCGGCCGGCGTCAACTTCCCTCCGTCCAGTGCGCTCCCACAGAGAGGGCCTCCTCAGGGTGCCGCCGATCAAAGAATGCCGATTGGTGACCCCCAGGGGGAGAGCGTTCTCTGTGGGCGCGCCAGACCTTTGGAACCGCTTACCGGTTGAGCTCCGGATGGCCCCCGACCTTCGCGCCTTCCGGCGCGATCTCAAAACATTCTTTTTTGAACAAGCTGGCCTGGTCTGACGGGATGGGGTTGGGTTTTTAAAACTAGTTTTAATTTTAATATGGATTGATTTTATGGGCATGATGTTTAATGGCTTTTTAATTTTTGTATTCGATTTTTACTGTGTATTGCCCTGTTCACCGCCCTGAGTCCTTCGGGAGAAGGGCGGTATAGAAATCAAATTAATAATAATAATAATAATAATAATAATTACCTATCTCCTGTTTACAACACAGTCCTTTCAGCAGTTCAAAAAGAACACCCATTTGCACCATTCAGGTGACCCTGGGGGCCCAGATAAACTTCCAAGAGGCTCAACAACTCTCAGAGAGAGTGCTAACGATCAGATGACTGCAAGGAATACAAATCTTTTTATTCCCCACCATTCAGTCAGAAGCTTCTTGGATGAGAAATGAAATGTCTTCAAGGAAAAACAAAGAAAGTCCAGTTGCCTCTTGAAAAAGAACCTTTGGGACAACCATTACCTGGATGACTGAGAATCTCTCTAGATACCAAGAGCCTAAAGAAATGATAATCCTTCATAATATAGGTGTGATTTTTATTTATAGATTCATTTGCTGCCCATTTGTCAAGTGATGGAGTGGAACATCATCTAAACCCAAAGGTTAGTTTCTTACTGACATGCTGAAATAGAAGTGAAAACAAATCACCAGATGAGAAATGGTACAGAATTCAGCTAAGCCAGAAGCCACTGACCTTTTCCCTTCCTCGGAGAAGAAGTTTAAGTTAAGTTTAAGTTTATTGAATTTATATACCGCCCTTTTCCCGTAGGACTCAGGGCGGTTTACAAGGAATTTAAAAACGTCAATACAATACAAAAGTTAAAAACAATTAAAAATAATTAAATTTGATCCCTGAAAAATATAAAACCCCAATTAAAAACTCTCAGCCTGGGCCGGAAAGCTCAAAGAGCCAGGTCTTCAGGTCCCGGCGGAATGACCGAAGGTCGGGGGCAGTCCTAAGGTCCACGGGCAGTTGGTTCCAAAAGGCAGGTGCACCCACTGAGAAGGCCCTCCCCCTGGGTGTTATCCGTCGGCAGTCTTATACCAGATCTTTTTACTTCTCCCTCACAAGAGATAATATATGGTTGGAGAGTTTTAATAAACAATATCTGATGGGACTTCAAAATGTATTCTTAATCTCTATGATAGGAGAATAGCAAACCCATACACAGAGAGGCCACATTCCTTTGATTTTCCAGCATGACTTCCCAATGCAGAACTTTTTGGTGAGCATCCAGCCGAGACCACTCCTCCTCGGAGAAATACACAGCCACCTCTTCATAGGACACTAGACCCTCCTGAACAAAGACAAAAAGAACAAAAAAGACCCAGGAAGATTTACAAGACCTGCCCTATTTTGTAGAAATTCCTAAAGCAAAGGTAACAAAGATTTTATCAACATAATATAGATTCTGCAGGATTTTTAATACCAATCTATTGCCTAGTTTCCTTCTGTATCTATCTGTCAATCTGTCTGTCTGTCATCTATCTATCAACAAAGATGATTGGGGGACTGGAGGCTAAAATATATAGGGAACGGTTGCTGGAATTGGGTATGTGTAGTTTAACGAAGAGAAGGGTGAGGGGTGACGTGATAGCAGTGTTTCAATATCTCAGGGGCTGCCACAAAGAAGAGGGAGCCAAGCTATTCTCCAGAGCACCTGAAAGCAGGACAAGAAGCAACGGATGGAAACTAACCAAGGAGAGAAGCAACCTAGAACTAAGGAGAAACTTCCTGACAGTTAGAACAATTAACCAGTGGAACAACCTGCCTCCAGAAGTGGTGAATGCTCCAACACTGGAAGTTTTTAAGAAGACTGGCCAGCCACTTGTCTGAAATGGTATAGGGTTTCCTGCCTGAGCAGGGGGTTGGACTAGATGACCTCCAAGGTCCCTTCCAACTTATTATTATTATTATTATTATTATTATTATTATTATTATTATTATTATTATTATTATTATTATTATTTCTATGTATGAATCCTGCTTTTACCTACCAGGACATAATAAAAATCATCTGGTCCTAAGCAGTTCTTAAAAGTAGTTAAATAGTCTCAGATGAATATCACATGGCATATTACACCATGCCATCATTTATTTTACACACACAAAAAAGCCAAAACGGAGAAATCATGTGTGAAAAAAGTACATTCTATGATTCAATAGAATGTAGAACCACCTTTAGCAGCAATAACCTGAAGTAATAATAATAATAATAAAAATAAAAATAAAAATAATAATAATAATAATAATAATAATAATAATAATAATAATAATAATAATAAAAGTTGGAAGGGACCTTGGAGGTCATGTAGTCCAACCCCTGCTAAGGCAGGAAACCCTATACCATTTCAGACAAATGGCTGTCCAGTCTCTTCTTAAAAACCTCCAGCGTTGGAGCATTCACCACTTCTGGAGGCAGGTTGTTCCACTGGTTAATTGTTCTAACTGTCAGGAAGTTTCTCCTTAGTTCTAGGTTGCTTCTCTCCTTGACTAGTTTCCATCCATTGCTTCTTGTCCTGCTTTCAGGTGCTTTGGAGAATAGCTTGGCTCCCTCTTCTTTGTGGCGGCCCCTGAGATATTGGAACACTACTATCATGTCACCCCTCAACCTTCTCTTCATTAAACTACACATACCCAATTCCAGCAACCGTTCCCTATATGTTTTAGCCTCCAGTCCCCCAATCATCTTTGTTGCTCTTCTCTGTACTCTTTCTAGAATCTCGACATCTTTTTTACATCGTGGTGACCAAAACTGGATGCAGTATTCCAGGTGTGGCCTTACCAAGGCATTGTAAAGTGGTATTAGTACTTCACGTGATCTTGATTCTATTCCTCTGTTAATGCAGCCTAGCACTGTGTTGGCTTTTTTGGCAGCTGCAGCACACTGCTGGCTCATATTTAAGTGATTGTCCACTAGGACTCCGAGATCCCTCTCAGTTACTACTACCGAGCAAGGTACTACCTATGCTATACCTGTGCATTTGATTTTTCCTGCCTAAATGCAGAACCTTACTTTTTTCACAATCGAATTTCATTTTGTTAGATAGTGCCCAGTGTTCGAGTCTGTCCAGATCCTCCTGTATCTTAAGCCTATCTTCTGGAGTATTGGCTATTCCTGCCAGCTTGGTGTCATCTGCAAATTTGATGAGTTCCCCATCTATCCCCTCATCCAAATCGTTGATGAAGATGTTGAAGAGCACTGGGCCCAGGACAGAGCCCTGGGGCACCCCACTACACACTTCCTTCCATGTAGATGCAGTTCCATTGAGGACCACACGCTGAGTATGGCCTGTCAGCCAGCTACGAATCCATCTGGTGGTGATGCTATCTAACCCACATTTTTCTATCTTATCAAGTAGTAGGTTGTGATCTACTTTATCAAATGCCTTACTGAAATCCAAGTAAATTAAATCTACAGCATTCCTCTGGTCCAGTAGTTTTGTCACTTGGTCAAAGAATGCAATAAGGCTTGTCTGGCATGATCTGTTTTTGACAAACCCATGTTGGCTTTTAGCGATAACTTTGTTCTCATCAAGGTGTTCGCTGTTTGATTATCTTTTCCAGAATCTTCCCAGGTATTGAGGTCAGGCTGATAGGTCTGTAGTTTCCTGGATGTTTTTTTCCCTTTTTTGAAGATGGGAACTACATCAGCTCTCTTCCAGTCCTCTGGTAGTTCCCCAGTGCTCCAGGATCTTTGAAAAATATAGTTCAGTGGTTCTGAGATCACGTCTGCCAGTTCCTTGAGAACCTTGGGGTGTAATCCATCTGGTCCTGGTGATTTGAACTCGTCTAGGCTGGACAGGTGCTCACTTACCATTTTCTTGCCTATCTTAACTTGTGTTTCTATTCTGTTTTTTATGGCACTGGTTTTGGTAGGTTGAACTGTTTTTTCCCTTTGTGTAAAGACAGATGCAAAAAATGAGTTAAATAGTTCTGCTTTCTCCCTGTTGCTTGTCACCTTCTTGCCACTTTCCCCCACTAATGGACCAATCATTTCCTTAACTTTTTTCTTGTTTCTTATATGTTGAAAGAAACTTTTTTGGTTATTTTTCATTTTGGTCGCAAGCCTTAGTTCATTTTGAGCCTTAGCTTCCCTCACTTCATCTTTGCAGGCATGGGCTGTTTGGTGATATTCTGCCTTAGTTATGTGCCCCTCTTTCCACTTCCTATACTTGTCCTTTTTATCTTTCAGTTTATCAGAGTTCTTTATGCAGCCATGCTGGTTTCCTTTGAAAGCTGTTATTTTTCTTCTTTGTTGGTAGACTGGGCCTTTATTATCTCACTTTTCAGAATTTCCCAAGCTTCTTGAGTTGTTTTCCCCTTTAGGATTCTTATCCATGGAATTCTTCCCAAGGTCTCTCTAAGTTTATTGAAATTAGCTCTTTTAAAGTCCAAGACTCTAGTTTGGCTGTATTCTATTGCTTGTGCTTCCATAATGTTGAATTCCAATTATGAGACAATGCAGAATCAGGGACTAACTCAGGTGTGACCTGTCAACCCAAGGGTGGGACCGAAGGTCTGATGGCCTGAAGGATTGTAACTTTGGTTCAGGCTGAGGCAGAGCTCTCAAAGCTAAGGCCTCTGACCTATGTCCTACTTCCCCTTAGCTCACAAGCAAGCAAGCAACAGCTGTGGTAAGCCGTTAGTATTTTTATCTTGACCCAGACATATGCATCCTGTTGTGTTCTTCCAAGGCTGACATTTATCACATGTATACTCCCTTTTGCTGACAACTCCTTTTCTTCTGTTGCTAATCTGTACTAGGCATATTTCACTTCTCTATATGATGTTACTTACATTACCATATATTATTCCTCCCTTCAATATTGCATGATCACTTCCCCCCAAGGTTCCTGTGGCTTTGACACTTTCTATCATTTCATCTCTGTTAGTGAGAATTAAATCCAATATGGCTAATCCCCTAGTTCCCTTCTCTACTTTTTGGGAGAGAAAGTTGTCTGCTAGGTTTGTCAGGAATCTGTTAGATCTTCCACTTGGTGCAGAATTTGTCTCCCAGTTGATATCAGGGTAATTAAAGTCCCCCATTACTATTGTGATGCGCTTCCTACATACCTTAGTTAACTGACTAGCAAAAAGTTCATCTATTTCCTCTGTTTGGTTGGGCGGCCTATAGTATACACCTATGGCAATGTCATTTTTCCCCTTTTATATTGACCCAAATACATTCAAGTTTATAGTTTTCATCATTGTTGTGCTCTATTTCTGTAGAGATAAAGTTATTTCTTATATATAGAGCAACTCCACCTCCTCTTTTGTTTAGTCTATTTCTTTTAAATAATTTAAATCCCTCTAGCTGTGTGTTCCATTTGTGGGTTTCGTCCCACCATGTTTCTGTAATGGCAACAATATCATATCCGCCCTCATTTACCTGAATTTCTAGTTCACCCTGCTTACTGTTCATACTCTGCGCATTGGTGTACAGACATTTGAGTCCTTTATGACTGACCCTGTGTTTACTTGGTACATAACTTGTGTGGTGCCTAAGTTCCCCTATCTTCTTAGATTGCCGGATACAGTGATGTTCTGTATCAATTAACTCATTTTCCCCGTTGTTTAGTTTAAATATTCCTTCAGAAAAGCTGTGAATTTATTGCTAAGTAACTCAGTCCCTTTCTTGGATGGATGCAGACCATCTCTTTTGTACATTTTTTCATTGCACCAGCTACAGACATCGTGACTAATATAACCAAAGCCTTCTCCTTTACACCACTCCTTTAGCCACATATTAAATTCAGCTATACCAGACATGTCAAACACAAGGCCCGGGGGCCGGATCCGGCCCGTGAAGTGGTTTCATGCGGCCCATGAAGCCATCCTGGAAACAGTGAGGGAACGGCCCCCACTGCCTTGGCCCTGGCCCAGAGACCCTCCTCCTGCCAGAGACCCTCAGATCTGTCCCACTCCTGCCCAGGCCCCCATAGGCACCTTTGATGCGAACGATGTAGAGCTGGCCACGCCCACCCAGCAGGCCATACACACTCTAGCCACACCCACCCAGTAGGCCACGCCCACCCAGGCCATACCCACCCGGCCCCCTGAGGGCAACCGCAATGCTGATGCGGCCCTCAATGAAATTGAGTTTGACACCCCTGAGCTATACGCTGGCCTTTTCCATTTTGCTCCTTATACACTGGTAAGACCTCTGAAAAAGTGAGCCTACAGCCTATTCTGCTGAGTTCTTGCCCCAAGTAATCATTTTCTGTATGACTTTATCAGTCTCTCACACCATAGTGGAGGAATTTTGGCCCACTCTTCTTTACAATACTGTTACAGTTCATTGAGGTTTATGGGCATCTGTTTCTGCACAGCTCTCTTGAGGTTCTGCCACAGCATTTCAATTTAGTTGTGGTCTGGACTTTAACTGGGCCATTGCAACACCTTGATTCTTTTTCAGCCATTCTGCTTTAGATTTGCTGGTGGACTTGCGATCGTTGTCCTGTTGCATGACCCAATGTCAACCAAGCTTTAGCTGTCAAATAGATGGCCTCCCATTTGACTCTAGAATACTTTGGCATACAGAGGAGTTCATAGGCAACTCAATGACTGCAAGGCTGCAAAACAAGCCCAAATTTCTCTGAGCATTGCACGGTCTGACCTTGGGGTGAATTTGCTGAGATGTCCACTCCTGGGAAGATTGGCAAATGTCTTGAAAGTTTTATATTGATGAATAACCTCCCTCACTGTAGTATGATGGACTTTAAATTGTTTGGAAATAGCCTTACAACCCTTCCCAGATTGATGGGCAGCAACAATTTCTCTTCTAAGATAACTGCTGTTTTTGCTCTTTGGCATTTCGTTAACACATACCACAACACTGGAGACCAGCAAATTCATAAAGAGATAGTCAAGTGGGCAGTGTGACTATATGCCAAAGCACATAGAACACTGTTACCTTCCCACTATTTATCTACTTGCATTTGCATGCTTTCAAACTGATATATTAGCAAGATACTTTCTAGAATTTCAGAAAAAGGCTTATGGTGTCTCCAGAAGGAACAATCTTGTCCATGCTCAACACCTTCATGAAAGTGCTGGGAAAACTTAGCCAGTTTTTTAAGTAGGGTTTCTTCAATATTTAGAGCCACACAATTCTATATTCTTCTCCTCGTTTATTATAAGGAAGCCATTACTACTAGTCTAAGCCATCACAGCTGAATGGGAGATAAGATAGTGGGGAAAATTTTGTGGAAAGGATAATTTTCAGGCTTTGCAAAGCTGGATTGTTTGGCCTTCAAATCCAGGCAACCCAAGGGTGGGACCGAAGGTCTGATGGCCTGAAGGATTGTAACTTTGGTTCAGGCTGAGGCAGAGCTCTCAAAGCTAAGGCCTCTGACCTATGTCCTACTTCCCCTTAGCTCACAAGCAAGCAATTAAACAGCTGTGCTAAGCCGTTAGTATTTTTATCTTGACCCAGACATATGCATCCTGTTGTGTTCTTCCAAGGCTGACATTTATCATATGTATACTCCCTTTTGCTGACAACTCCTTTTCTTCTGTTGCTAATCTGTACTAGGCATATTTCACTTCTCTATATGATGTTACTTACATTACCATATATTATTCCTCCCTTTGTGACACCTATAATATGACGAATGAATACCAGATGAACGTAACTGTATAAATGTATGTTGATTTGGACCTTTCGGGGTTCAGACTCTTTCATGCTAAGTGCACTTTGAACCTGCACAAATAAACTTCCTACACTGAAGAGCTTGGCCTGGTCTCTGTTAATTTTTCTACTTCAATTCCACCTGGCCACCTTTATAGATTTTTAATAGTCTGCTTTATTTTTCAGTTTGATGCACTTATTTTTGGTCTCACTGGTGATAAAAAAGGCTTTTTAAAAATTGTAGTTATTTCTCAGAAATCTTGACCAATATCAAACTAAAGAACAAAAAGGACTCTATTCAGTAGATGTACGGCTATAATAAAATTATATATTAAATTATTATAAATTTTAATAGTAGAAAGAGTAACTAGAAAAATGATATTTAAGAGCTAGCCTTTAAAAATATTTCCTAGTAATAATCTAAGAATAGAAATTTCAAACCACCAGATCCAAACAAACAACTTCAAAGAAAACTAAGCTGACTGATAGCAACTTAAATCTTCTATTCCCCTTTCCATTTGCTCAGGAAAACAAAAATAATCCAGACCGAACAAGAGGGACAACTGTAAGGAGAAAATGCTTTGTACATCACTTTCACTTCCTGAAAAAAAGGGAAGGCTCTCGACCGTGTTGTGCCTTTGCGGCCTCTGACCCGACGCAGATCCCGGCTCGCTCCTTGGTTCTCTGCGGACCTGCGGGAGATGAAGCGCTGGATAAGGGGCCTAGAGAGTATTTGGAGGTCCAGTCGGTCCGAGTCTGACCGAACACAGTTAAGATCCTTTTCTAGATCTTATCTTGTGGCAATGGAGGTGGCGAAGCGTGCTCACTTCGCCACCCTCATTGCATCTGCAGATAACCGCCCAGCCGCCCTGTTTAGGGTGACCCGTTCCCTTTTAAATCAGGGGACGGGAGAGGACCCCTTGCAGGGACGGACCGAGGAGTTTAGTGAGTATCTGGTGGATAAAATCGCTCAGATTGAGGCTGGCTTGGACTCCGACTGGGCAGTATCTGAAGAAGGGGAAACGATGGGTTTGGCCGATAATATTTGGGAAGAGTTTGATCCTGTGACTCCGGATGAAGTGGACAGGATCATGGGGAAATTAAGTGCCGCCACGTGTTTGTTGGACCCGTGTCCCTCCTGGCTGGTTTATGCGGCTCGGGAGGTTACACGAGGCTGGCTCCTGGCAGTTATCAATGCTTCCTTGAGTGAGGGGTGCTTCCCTGCCGCCTTGAAAGAGGCGGTGGTAAGGCCCCTCCTCAAGAAACCTGCCTTGGATCCAGCTATTTTAAATAACTTTCGTCCTGTCTCCAACCTTCGCTTCCTTGCGAAGGTTGTTGAGAGCATGGTGGCACGGCAGCTCCCTTTGGTCCTGGAGGAAACTGAGTATCTGGATCCATACCAATCGGGTTTCAGGCCCGGGTACAGCACGGAGACGGCATTGGTCGCACTGGTGGATGATCTCTGGCGGGCCCGAGACAGGGGTTATTCCTCTGTCCTGGTCCTTTTAGACCTCTCAGTGGCTTTTGATACCATCGACCATGGTATCTTGCTGCGACGTCTTGAGGGGCTGGGAGTGGGAGGCACCGTTTTATGTTGGTTCTCCTCCTACCTCTCGGGCCGTTCGCAGACGGTGTTGGCAGGAGGGCAGGCCCCTTAGTCGTGGGGTGCCTCAGGGGTCGGTACTCTCTCCCCTCCTGTTCAACATCTATATGAAGCCGCTGGGTGAGATCATCCATGGTTTCGGGGTGAGGTATCATCAATATACTGATGATACCCAGCTTTTCATCTCCACCCCAACCAACCCAGTGATGCCCTCAATGTGATGTCCCGTTGCCTGGAAGCAGTACAGATTTGGATGGGGAAGAACAGGCTCTAGCTCAACCCGGCCAAGACTGAGTGGCTTTACGTACCGGCATCTCGACTTGTCCAAGAGGTTCCATCTTTGGTTATGGGAGGAGAGGTGTTACCTCCCGTAGATAGGGCACGCAATTTAGGCGTCCTCCTGGACTCACAACTGTTTTGAAGATCATATTGGAGTCGTGGCCAGGGGGGCATTTGCCCAGGTTCGCCTGGTGTGCCAGTTGCGCCCCTATCTGGACCGAGATGCCCTACGTACGGTCACTCATGCACTTGTTACCTCTCGGATAGATTACTGCAATGCTCTCTACATGGGGCTGCCCTTGAAGACCACCCGGAGGCTCCAGCTGGTGCAGAATGCGGCCGCACAGCTAGTGATGGGAGCATCCCGATACTCCCATATTACACCCCTCCTGCGTGAGCTGCATTGGTTACCGGTTGTCTTCCGGGTGAGATTTAAGGTGCTGGTACTTACCTTTAAAGCCCTACATGGCTTAGGCCCGGGATATTTGCAGGACCGTCTGCTGCCGGGGACGACTTCCCATCGCCTAGTGCACTCACACAGAGAGGGCCTCCTCAGGGTGCCGTCGGCTAGACAATGTCGGCTGGCAACCCCCAGGGGAGAGCCTTCTCTGTGGGAGCGCCAGCCCTGTGGAACCAACTCCCCCTTGAGCTCCAGATGGCCCCGGATCTCCGGTCCTTTCGCCACGACCTCAAAACTTTCCTTTTTCATCAGGCTGACCTGGATTGACAACAGGTTTTTAAAATGTTTTAATTTTTAATTGTTTAGTTAATTTATTTTGGGGCTGTTTATTTAATTTCTTTTAACTTTTGTATTCTTGTTTTTATTGTTGTTAGCCGCCCTGAGTCCTTCGGGAGATACGGTGGCATATAAGTCCCAAAAATAAATAAATAAACAAATCTAAAAAATTAATTTTCCCCTCTTACTTGATTTGGAGGTTCAACCACTGTTTCATCTCCATGATAAAAAGCAGACAACTTCATCTGACTCTTCCCTGTAAGAGATACAGAATTTTAAAATATTTAACTAAAGGAATAGGATGAGATCTTCTATATGATAGAAGACATAAAGAAGATGAGACAGCTGGAATGTCTCTGGGTAACGGGAAGACCTTGGATTACCTCCTGAGATGTCCTGACTTGGATTTTCCTTAGGGATCCGGCTGAAAAGCACCTCCTGAGAAGGAGTTGATGGATTCCTTCTCTCACGATCTCTGATCTCCACCGCAAAGGACTTGAAATAGGAGGTAAGAGAAAAGAAGCAGAATTAATGGACATGCCACACCATGAAGTGGATTATTGTTCTCTGAACACAACAAGTCCCCAACATCAACAAGGAGGCAGTAAAGAAAGGAACTGCTATCCCAATTGATATCTAGTTTGTGTAATGAAACAACAGCAAGAAAACAAGCAAGCTCAGGAAGCACAAATGACTCATTTCAACCCTGAGCTACAAATATTCTTCTTTATTGGTAATTTATCTAGTACAACAGATAATGGAACTATGTCCTTCATGAATTAGTGTGATATATCCACATTTTATGAGTGCAAGAGATGTCTGGAATGGAAAGAGAAATCAAACAATTCTTTATTCATTCCCAAGATGAAGTTCTCTCACCTGCAACTCATCCTGCTCCTTCTGCTCTTCCACCTGGCTCAAGAGGAAGCCTTCAGCCAGGGCCACTGCCTGGGAGCTGGTCTCTGCTCCACACTCTCGCACCCAGTTCTCCATCTCTGGGGAAAGAAGGACCAGCATCTGCTCCAAAACTAGCAAGTCCAGCATCTGCGCTTTCGTGTGTCTTTCTGGTCTCAGCCATTGTCTACAAAACTTGTAGAGTCGGCTGCAAAGTCCTCGGGGACCCTCAGCCTCCTGGTATTGGAGGCTCCTGAAGTTCCAGGGCTGAAATTCTGAACAGATTATGGCTTCCTTCTCCAAGATCTTCTGCCCAGTTCTTGCCCAGATCTTCTCACAGCACCTAGGCTGAGCAGCTGAAAGACCTTTTCCAGTTCTCTCACTTCCTAAAGGTTGTGTCTCCATTCTTTCTCTGTCCTGTAACACAACAACAAATGTGCCCAAGGAATCTTGTAGATCTGCAAATGCCTTTTCATTCATAGGACCATTTCTATAGCCACTGAAATAACCACAGAAGGAAATTCAGCTATCTTTTCTCAAGGGATAATTTTACATGCCAAGAAGTTCAAATGGCTTTCAGTTTCTATATGAGATGGAAAAGAAAATAAGCAAATAAACTCCAAGAATAAGAAAGCCGAGACTTTAACCATTGAACAAGTCATCTCTGCGGAAGGAAGTATTTTTCTAAACTGGAATAGGATTGCAATGGCGTTGAGCAAATAGATCCTTTTTTGGGCATGTACGTGTGTATTTGTGTATCTACATTTACTTCCGAAGAGTATTCATACAACCTGCCGAACACTAAACAGGTGAACAAACTGAGGAAATGACTGAAGTTGCCCCCTTTCCCTTTTTCAGAGTGGCCTTTGGAGATCCGAGTCTCCTTCTGAGAGGCAGGCAGATTCACACAATGTTGCCTCCTCCTCGCCCGGCCTTTCTCCTCTCCTGCTGGGCCTGCCCAAGGCGGACTCTCCCCTCCTCTCACTTGGGTTCTTCTTCCCCGGACACGGGGCGGGAAGAAACTCCCAGATCCTAGCTGTCTTTCTGGGATCCCCGGTTCTTCTTTTGCAGCTATTGCTGCTCTGGAGCTCCGCTTCCCCCGCTTTATGCAAGGGGCGGCTGGGGAAGATGGGGCCCGGGATCGGATCCGGAGGAGGGCCAGACCCGGATCTACCCTCCTCCGCCTCCCTTTGCTCGGGAAGAGCCCCCGCCCACCTAAGACACGTGTGGCTCTCTTCCCCCGCGAGACTGTCTCGCAGCCTCTTCGCCTTCCGTGGAGCTCCAGGGATTGAGGAGAGCGAGTGCGGAGTCCTAGAGAGGCAAGCGTTTGTGGGGCCACGCCTCCTCTGTCAGGGTACCTGTGACATTTGCCCTCCTGTGGACCAATGGGAAAGCCATTTAAAATTGCTTGCCCAATGGAGAAGCACCTGGTGTTCCCTTTCTTTGGCAGAGGAAGCCGCCTGTCGGATTCTGCGCAAGGTTCCAAGATTCCCCGAAAGGGCGGGAAAGGGGAGAGCGTCTGAGGGGAAGGGACAGGGCAGGGATGATGAGAGTGGGAAGAAAGAGATTTCTCAATGGTTGCCTGTCTGAGAAAGGTTGCGGTGTCTCATGAGGGAGGAAAAATTTCCGATCAGGAAAATTAAGGTTTCTGACGGTTTTTATTTCTTCAATATATACAACTGTTGTTAGCTGCGAAGTCGTGTCCGGCCCATCGCGGCCCTATGGACGACGTTCCTCCAGGACTTCCTGTCCTCTACTATCTTCTGGAGTCCATTTAGGCTCATGCCTACTGCTTCAGTGACTCCATCCAGCCACCTCATTCTCTGTCGTCCCTTTCTTCTCTTGCCCTCAACCTTTCCCAACATTAGGCTCTTCTCCAGTGAGTCCCTCTTTCTCATTAGGTGGCCAAAGTATTTGAGTTTCAACTTCAGGATCTGGCCTTCTAAAGAGCAGTCAGGGTTGATCTCTAGGATTGACCGGTTTGATCGCATTGCAGTCCAAGAGACTCACAGGATTCTTCTCCAGCACCAGAGTTCAAAGGCCTCAATTCTTTGGCACTCAGCCTTTCTTATGGTCCAACTTTCACAGCTATACATTGCAAATGGGAAGACCATAGCCTTGATTATACAGCTGCCGTTGTCCAATTCTCAGCTCTGTGCCTAAGAAGAATTGGAAAGACCGAATGGCAGCTTGTGATGAAATAATGCTGAAGGAAAACAAATATCAAAATAAAATCAGTTCCAAAATGGGGGAAAAGCTGGAACTGGTGAATGTTCCAGAAGTTTTACCTCACAAAGAGGCTCCTTGGAGAAATGAAGAGAAGGCAAATGGCGTCTGGTCTGTGACTGGAGAAAAGGTGGAAATTCAAAATGAAGGAGGTCAAGTAGTGAAAAAGGAATATAAACATCAAATCCATGAGGGGAAAAAAGAACAAAAATTATTTTACTTTTGAGTATGGAATTTACCTCATAGGGAAATATGAATTGGAAACTTAAGATCATTATAGAATTTTAAGGCAACTGGAAGCATCTGGTCTTCCCTTTTCTTCACCCAAGTGGATGCTGTGCAGTGTGCAGAGAAGAGCAACAAAGATGATCAAGGGACTGGAGGCTAAAATATACGAAGAACAGTTGCAGGAACTGGGCATTGCTAGTATAGTGAAGACAAGTACCAGGGGAGTCATGTATTTCAGGGGCTGTCACAGAGGAAGGGATCAGCCTATTTTCCAAAGCACCTGAAGGCCAGACAAGGAACAATGGATGGAAACTGATCAAGGAAAGATTCAACCTAGAAATAATGAGAAAGTTTCTGACAAAACAACCCATGGAACAGATTGCCTTCAGATGTTGGGGTTTCATCACTGGAAGTTTTCAAGAAGAGACTGGACTGCCATCTGTCAGAAATGTAGGGTCTCCTGCTTGGGCGGGATGCATGTGTTGGACTAGATGACCTACAAGGTCCCTTCCAACTCTTGTTATTCGAGTTCTGTGTGCAATGCAGGTGTTTATGCAGAGAAAGGGAGCATTTAAATGGGGCACAGCAAGGAGGAGGCCCCCCCCCAGTTCAGGAAACTTTATCAATATAACTGCTTTTTTTCAACTTTAAACCCATCTTCACCATTCTCTTTCTAAGAATGTTTCTGGAGGTTATATCCCTGCTTAGAGCGAGGGAGGGAAGAACCAGGAAATGGTATTCAGTGTTTTGTAGAAGATACTTTTTCTAAACTGGTATTAGGATTGCCGTGGCATTGAACTGCCAAGTCTTTTGTGTGTTTCTGTTATACAGAATTTTAGGCTTTATTATCAGCTTTTATCCAGTAATTTTATTGAAGATTATATTATAGAAAGTATATTGTACAGAAGTATGTTAAAGACAAAACTGCAAAAAATTTCCTTCTTTTAGTCCCCAGCATGTATAATCAATTCTAATGACTTACCACTTTTAAAATTCAGCTCAACACTTCTTCATTCCATACCTCACCTTATTCCCCATAAGTACATCTCTAAATACTTATCTCTTCATGTTAATCAGTAAAAGTCCAATAAGAGTTATCTGAAATAATAACAGGTATTACGAACTATATCTAGTCCTTCATCTGCAACAGCAATTAGGACCAAAATTTCCATCTTTATGTGGTCTCTAGACATTATTGCATCTTTTAGCAACAACAGTTCCAGCAGTCCTGGTTGCCATTGTTAGCTGAATCTAATGGTCCTGAAATGTGGCAACTTCATGCCAGATTTCCACAACCAAAGTCAGCGGAGAATCCTGCAGGAAGTTGTGAGTCACAGGCAACTCATGAGCAAGCCAACCAGCATATCCTTCCCTCAATGTGGTGCCATTTATGCACCCTTGCACTCCCTGAACAGAACATTTCTTGCATATCCCTACACACCCACATCACATTTCCCATGCATACAGTTTGACTCTTCCCTACACTCCCACTCAGGCCCTTGCTCTTTCCCCCACTTATTTTGCTCATAAGCCGCCCTGAGTCTTCGGAGAAGGGCGGGATATAAATGGAATTAAAATAAATAAATAAATAAGACTTGGGGGATTTCACTGGAGAAAGAAATTATGTTTGGAAGAGTTAGCAGTAAAAGAAAACCAGGCCACTAAAGATGACGGAGGCTGAACATCAATACTGACGTCACCCAGAGCATAAAACAACTAAAAAAAAAGTGCAAGATTGGAAAATGTGGAAACCTGGCCCATAGAATGCCAACAATTGAACAGATAATATCATCACCATCAACCAATGAGGGTGGAAAAGCAGATGGTAAGATTAAGCAGAGGAAGAAAAGATGAATCTACAGAGCAGGGGTATCAAACTGCTGGCCTGCGGGCCGGATGTGTCATGCCGAAATCACGCCCACTCCAGCAATGGGGAAAAAGTTGCCATATGTTGCGACACAATAAAGGACTGAATGGGATAAGAGGAGAATGAATCTCTGCCTGCAAATTCCTGCTGTAGACGGAATGATGATCAAGTTTTATATATCACCAGGTATACATTATCAGATAGAGCTCCTTCAATTGATTGGGGAATCTGCTCGTTAATTATTGGCCCAGTTACATCACTGTGAGGCCAATTCATGTCTTTATCCCCACAGAACCTCATTTTTGCTTTAGAATCTCTTAGCAAAAAACAAAATCTCATTTTCACAAGAGAGGAAGGAAAGTCAAACCACAAATCTTAGTTGTCACTTTTAATATAGTTTCACCATTATTCAATGGGCAGTTCAGTACAGGTAATCCTAGACTTAGGATTGGTTGTTTAGTGAACTTTGGAACCCCCCAAAGCTACTCACAATCCAGTTACAACAGCTGCTTCCCCAAAATCATGTGATCTCATTCTGGGCACTTGGCAATCAGCTCACCTTATGGTCTTTTGCAGCATTCCATGGTCACATAATAGCGATTTTTGATGTTTTTTGTTGGTTTCTACCAGTTTACTGGGTAAAATGGATTCACTTAATGATCACTCTTTGCTTAACGACAAGTGCCCCCCCAAAAAATAAAACAACAACACTAAAATGTAATGATATACAACCATAATTTCAGGCTCAATTGCAAACAATAAATTGAGGACTACCTTTTCACATTCCATTTCTCTGTATAGTTTGATGGAACTTGAGTTCCCTTTGGACTGTAATATTCCTACAGACCACAGAAACCTTCTCCTGTACCTTTGCCAAATTGTGAGAACAAAGAAATATGGTCGTTTGATAAACTGAATGTATTGAGGAATGGGAAAACAATTATAAGATGACTAGGCAAAAGAAGGAAAATTTAAATTATGGTGTCAGTTGAATTTCTATCTGCCTGTCTACTATAGTGGAATAAACATAGTAAAGCTTTGTCTAGAACAGCTGCATCAGGGAGATGCAGCTCCTTCTATTGCCTGTGGAGGCAGCACCTGTTCAATGACTACCTGTTCGTACCCCTCTTAGAACCAGGATCAAGTGGGAAGAGCAAATAATTAACAGTAAATATTGTAGTGAGTCTTGTTAAGGAACAAGGAAATTCACATGAAAAAACACAATAAAGACAACTTCTTCATAAAATTGCATGGCTCTCAATCTAAGATACTTAAAGTGGCCATTTTCTTGGAAGTGACCTCCAACTAGAACCTGCAATAAACATGAATTGAAGAAGAAATAATTCAGTTACTGATGTGGAATTGATACATAGGACTCAAAACAAATAATCAAGAGTCACTGTCATAATTACTGATAATAATGTACACTGGAGGAATTCCTTCTGGAAAATTGTGGCATACCTGCAGGCAAAAGGATGCACTCATATTTATAAATTTCAGAAGGGATGAGAAAATGATAGTCATGCATATCCATAATAGTAGATGATGGAAGCATAAATATTCATAATAGAAACCTCAAGTCTTTGCTCTACTGTACTTTCTTCAATAAATAATTGTCTTAATGAAAGAAACATCAGTTATGCTGCCGTAGAAAGGCTGATAAGACTTATTGAGAACCAGCTTTCTATGTTTCATTTTGCTAACAAGTCCCACTCATAAGAATTTGTTTTCCTCACAATGTGCAATAGTATTGACAACCTTCAGATGGCAATACCTTATGACCATTTTTCACAATTACAACCAATGCAGCATCTCCCTGGTCATGTGATCAAAATTCAGATGCTTGGCAACTAACTCATATTTATGACAGTTGCAGGATCCTGGGGTCATCCTTTGGCAACCTTCTGATAAACATCAGTAGTAAACCAGTTTCACTTAACAACGGTGCTTGTAATTTAACAACTGCAGCAATTCACTTAACAAATGTGGCAAGAAAGGTCATAAAACGCGGTGAAATTCACTTAAGGGTCACACTTAGCAACAAAAATTTTGGGCTCAATTGTGGTCGTAAGTTGAAGACTACCTGTATGCATAATTAAAACAACATGTGCCCATTCCTTTTATTTTCATTTGTAAATTCATCTTTCTGTGGCTGCCATGTTTGAAGATCAGACTCAAAAATATCTTCATTTCCTAGTTTAGTATATGTTAATAGAAAATGCATAGCTATTCCTCTATTTATGAACAGGTTATGTTCTGAGAAGCTGTTCTTAAGTCTGCTTTTTTTTATAAGTCCAAACAAACAAAAACATATACAGACCAGTTCTTCCCTTACCTAAGCAGATTATGGTGAAACCTTGCAATGAGGTAAGATCCTCCATCAGAGTCAAAATGGCACATTTATCCACCTTCTTGAAGAAATGGTCCAGTCAACTTTTGACGCCTTTATCTTTTTCCCCCTCATAGACACTGTAGTACCACACTGCACCATTGTATTAGCTACAGATGCCCTGGTGAAATGCTCAAAAGACCTGCATCACAAAAACATGACAGTGCTTTCTTGGTCAAGCTGCATTTCTCTGCCATCAGCTTGGTCTGGAATCTCCAGTGATTTTGATCATTTTGTCGTTTTCACTGGTTTTACAATTCCATGAGTTTGTTGCTGAAGAGATTCTTCATTTGTGTAGCTAACAATTTGTTAAAGACCTTCTCCAAGTCAAGATGAAGCTCCTTATTGAAGGCAACCAAGTTGCTGTGACTCCCCGTCCACCATTCAAACCTTCAGTCATGAACAAACTGAAGGCACAGACATTTCCACATCCCATTCATATTTTCATGAGTGACCTGATGCCAGGCTGCATCAATATACTTGATAATAATAATAAAATTGGAAGGGACCTTGGAAATCATCTACTTCAACCCTCTGCTCAGGCAGGAAACACTATACCATTTCAGACAAATGGCTGGCCAGTCTCTTCTTAAAAACTTCCAGTATTGGAGCATTCACTGCTTCTGGAGCCAGGTTGTTCCACTGATTAATTGTTCTGTCAGGAAATTTCTCCTTAGTTCCAGGTTGCTTCTCTCTCTTTCCATCTGTTGCTTCTTGTCCTGCCTACAGGTACTTTGGAGAATAGCTTGACTCCCTCTTCTTTGTAGCAGCCCTTGAGATATTGGAAGACTGCTATCATGTCACCCCTAGTCCTTCTCTTCATTAAACTAGACTACTCAATTCCAGCAACCATTCTGTATACGTTTTAGCCTCCAGTCCGCTAATCATCTTTGTTGCTCTTCTCTGTACACTTTCTAGAGTCTCAACATCTTTTTTACATCGTGATGACCAAAACTGTATTCCAAGTGTGGCCTTGTATGTGTCATAGGATATCCAAAAACTGGCACACGGTCATCTGAACATGTGGTGAAGATAGATAATTTTTGAAGGTTATTATCACCCACAATCCATAGTGGTAGGAGGAAAGCGGTATTTGGAGGCAGATACACAACCTTCATGTTCAGATGGAAATTGTCCAAGTAAGGTGGATGAGCCAAAACATTATCCAAAATGATATTCTTGAAGACAATGTTTTTCTCACAGCAATTATCTCCATATTTTGGGGATGAAATGGTGAAAAAAAAGGCTTCAAGATGAGAAGGGTGACCCACGGTTTCTTTTTAGCTTCCCACACAATAAGTGAGATATTGCAACTTTGCAGCATCGTCTATTCTTCCTTTCTGATGTAAGTTCTGTCTGGCATTTTTTTTCTAATAAAGTCCCATTTCATCCACATTGAATATTCATTGAGGCAAATAACAATCTTCCTCAAATTCCTTGAGGGATTTCTGGAGCTCCTTGGCTACATTCTCATCCACACCTGCCCCCTTGCCACTCACTTTCACATTATGCACAAGCCTTAAAATGCAGGAACCATCCATGACTTGTAACAAACCTGTTTTCAGCAGAACTTTTACCAGCCTTCTGTTGCAAGTCATGGAATAAGTTCTAAGCCTTCTCCTTGATCAGCATTAAGCTCAGAGGCACAAATCACTGATGCTACCTTTGCTCCACATGCTTAGCAGTTTCTTGATCTCTTCTGTCACTTTTCCACTCCTCTTGGTTACCATGGATTGCACAGGCATATGAATCTTTTACATGTTCTATGATCTTCCCTTTGTTCTTAATGCTCATTACAGTAATTCACAGAGAAAGAACATATTGCATTCCTTATCTTCTCCCCCAACTCTATTTTCTTCAACATTTCCATCTTAGTTGGATTGTCATGGATTGGAGCTGTTTGCATTACTCCCTTCCCTATTATCACTCTTAATTCCAAACATTCAGCCACACCAGTCACTAAACCTCTAAACAATGAACAGTAAGCAATCAAAAGGAGGCAGGAAAGGATTAGTTTAAAACACCCCGCATACCTATGCAATGCATCATAAACTAACCCTTTCTCATCTTCTCCAGCCATCTGGAACCTTTTAGGTTGGAGTTGCAGGTTTGTATCACAAAAAATTTGTAATTCAAAGTTCATAAGTAGAGGAATGTCCATAGATTTAACACTTAATCCGAAATTTCTCATTCAAATGGATCTGTGTATGGCAAATTAGGTCATTGCTCCGCCTGAAGCTCTTTCCACATTCAGAACATTTATATGGTTTCTCCCCAGTATGGATCCTTTTATGAAAAGTAAGGGAACCACTATGACGGAAGCTCTTTCCACAATCTCTGCATTTATATGGTTTCTCCCCTGTGTGAATCCTTTTATGCCTCAATAGGGACCCATTTTCACAGAAGCCCTTTCCACACTCCACACATTTAAATGGCTTCTCCCCAGTGTGGATCCTTTTATGTTTCATAAGGGATGCATTTTCACAGAAGCCTTTACCGCACTCTCCACATTTATACGGCTTTTCCCCCAAATGGATCCTTTTATGGAATGTAAGAGAACCACTATGAATAAAACTCTTTCCACATTCCCTGCATTTATATGGTTTCTCCCCTGTGTGGATCCTTTTATGGGAAGCAAGGTGACTGCTCTGAATAAAAATTTTTCCACACTCCAAGCATTTATATGGTTTCTCCCCTGTGTGGATTCTTTTATGGGAAATAAGTTTACTCTGTTGGCTGAACCCCTTTTCACATTCCACACATTTATATGGTTTTTCCCCTGTGTGGATCCTTCTATGTCTCATAAGGGACCCATTTTCACAGAAACCCTTTCCACACTCTATGCATTTATACGGCTTCTCTCCTGTGTGGATCCTTTTATGTCTCATAAGAGACCCATTTTCACAGAAACCCTTTCCACACTCCATACATTTATACGGCTTCTCCCCTGTATGGATCCTTTTATGTCTCATAAGGGACCCATTTTCGCAGAAGCTCTTTCCACACTCCATACATTTATACGGCTTCTCCCCTGTATGGATCCTTTTATGGGAAGTAAGATGACTGCTATTAGTAAAGCCCTTTCCACACTCTCTGCACGTATATGGCTTCTCCCCTGTGTGGATCCTTTTATGAGAAGTAAAGGAACTCCTTCGACAGAAGCCTTTTCCACATTCAAGACACTTATATGGCTTTTCCCCTGTGTGGATCCAGTTATGGGAAGTTAGTTGACTGCTATTAGTAAAAGATTTTCCACACTTCACGCATTTATATGGCTTCTCTCCTGTGTGGATCTTTTTATGAGAAGTATGTTGACTTCTATTAGTAAAGCTCTTTCCACACTCCACACATTTATATGGCTTCTCCCCTGTGTGGATCCAGCTGTGGGAAATAAGTTGACTGCTATTTGTAAAGTTCTTTCCACACTCTCTGCATTCGTATGGCTTCTCTCCTGTGTGGATCCTTTTATGAGAAGTAAGATGACTGCTATTCGTAAAACCCTTTCCACACTCTCTGCATTTGTATGGCTTCTCCCCTGTGTGGATCCTTTTATGGGAAGAAAGATGACTGCTCTGAATAAAGCTCTTTCCACATTCCGTGCATTTATATGGCTTCTCCCCCGTGTGAATCCTTTTATGTTTCACAAGGGATGCATTTTCACCAAACCCCTTTCCACACTGTCTGCATTTATATGGCTTCTCCCCTGTATGGATCCATTTATGAGATGTAAGTGAACGGCTCTCACTGAAACTTTTTCCACATTCCATGCACTTATATGGCTTTTCCCCAGTGTGGATCCAGTTATGGGAAGTAACTTGACTGCTTCTTCTGAAGCTCTTTCCACATTTCAAGCATTTATATCGCTTCTCTTCTGTATGTGATCCATTTTCATGATGAAGGGTGAAAGTCCAATTGTCTCTGGATGTATAATCTTCTCTTTTGGTTTCTGTTGAATAGTGTTCGTTTACACCTAACTTGTCTTTCAATAGGTTTACATT
Organism: Vipera ursinii; assembly: GCF_947247035.1. Taxonomy (NCBI): domain Eukaryota; kingdom Metazoa; phylum Chordata; class Lepidosauria; order Squamata; family Viperidae; genus Vipera; species Vipera ursinii. The sequence goes on from NC_139513.1 coordinate 10,128,983, forward strand.
TTTTCCAGTATATATTTTTTTTATTTTTCCAGGTTGAACAAAAAAGTCTTGCATCTGAGCATCAATGGAAGACAAGCTTTCCAAATTCCAATCATTTTTCTGGTTTATTTCATGACTTTGTATTTTCATTTCAATTTGAGACTTCTGTGTTTCATCTCCAGCATTGAATACTTGAAATGGCTCCTTGGTATCTTTATTCTCTTTTCCATTATTACCTTCAAAGGAAAAGAGAAAGGAAAAATGCTCAGTTAGCGGAAAAGATCAAACTGTAGAAGTCTTAAGAATTTCCTAATGTTATTTTGGCAGATTCCAATATATTATAGTATTTGTTTATAATTATCCATACATATTTAAATTTCACCCAAAGTCAGCTTTGAGTTAAGAATCACAGTACACATCTGAGGAGGTATTAGGAAAAAAAAATCTAATAATTATTGGATGGGTCAATTCCAGCAGAGATCTGTAAGAACTAAATCAATTTTGAAACAAGTCTTTTTCTTCCCACCCAAAATACCTTCCTTTTACTATTAAATTAAAAATAATTAAAATTTAATTAAAATTAATTTAATTACCAAATTAAAAAACTTATATTTTAGTGAGTTTTACCTTTAACAATGAAAAGAAGATACTAATCAAAAACATGAAACAGAAAATCAAAATTGATGGGGAAAAACTGGTATTAAGTTTGAGAACAAGCTAAAATATTTGACTGTTACTATAACCGAAAGGAACTCTATGTTATTTCAAAATAATTGTGTTAAGACTTGGAAAGAAATAAAGCATAAATTAAGATAGGAGAAATTAAAATTGTCCTTGTTGGAAAATATTCATGTGACAAAAATAAATTTGTGGCTTAGAATGATGCTTGTGTTTCAAGAAATACCTTTTTTGACAAGTGATGTAGCGTTTCAGTAATGGCAGAACATTGGTCTAGGTTTGTATGGGAAGGGAAAAACTGCATACTGAATGGCAAATTCTCCAAGATGCAGATGAAACAGGAGAATTGGTCTACCCAATTTGAAACTGTACTTTGCAGCCTGCTGTTTGGTTTGGGTGAAAGATTGGGAGTTGCTGAGACATAAGATAATTTTAGAACTAGCAGTGCATGACCTGAGGTTTGGATGTCATGGATATCTGTGTTATGATAAAGTTAGGATTAATCTAATTTCAAAAACCACAATGTTGGAAATGCCATATTGAGAATATGGAAGAGATGCAAACCCAGACTCTGTCCGAAAACACTTTGATGGTTCTTGGCACAAGAAACATTTTACAGAAGAGAAGTAAAGATTAATGGATAATATGTTGAGAGCCATTTGAACCTGAACAAGGAGAATACAAAATGAAATCAAGAGAGCAATTAACGGCAGGATATTCGCTTTCATATTGCTATCAGAAAAATTCAAGGTAGATAAAAGCATATATGGAATTCAGCGTCGGAGAGAATTTGAATTAAAATTGTGAAGAAAGGATGAACATATAATCACTAAAACCTGTAAACAGGTTAAAAATGTATGATAAAGTGGGCAAAGAATTTTTGTCATAACATGTAAGTGTAACAATGGAAAAATATGTGGTTGAAAGGAGTGAACTTTACATTATATAATAATCCGGAAAGCTAGAAATTTTTGGATTGAAATACAGTGATGCAGAGCATTTTAAAGATCAATATCGAACTGAAATTAGAACATTTTCTGTTAGTACTAATAAAGAGTGTTAACTATGATAACTGGAGCAACACTATTATATTCATAAAGATGGAAGGACTCTGAAAAAACTACAATGGAGGAAGGGTTGGTGAAGATGACATAATTAACAGGGATGGCTAAATCGAATTCTTTGATCTGAGAAAGGACAATATCTACATTTATTAGTGACTGAAAACCCCTACTGGACTTTTTGCTGAAAAAAGAAAAAAAAAAGTTTGAAGATTACAAAGGATAAATTTTGGAAAGTAAATGATGATGTAACCTTAAGAGACAAAGGCTATAATTGCAGTTATAACCACTATTAAGAAGATTGGAAGCCACTTTATTACTTTTCCATATATATATTTTTCCTTTTCCTTTCTTTTTTTCCTTATTCACTTATTACTTTATCTTCTTTATTTCTGCTTCAGTATTTGCACTGTTTTTATTGTGATATTTTTTAATAAAAATAAAGTAGCTGCTGGCATCTAACTACAGAATGTCCTTCTAAACACTCTATTCGGGAAAAGTAAACCCCTTACCCAGAGAGGCCACGTTCCTATGATTTTCCAGCATGACTTCAGCGTGGAGCGCTTTTTGGTCAGGATCCAGCTGAGACCACTCCTCCTTGGAGAAATACACAGCTACCTCATCAAAGGACACAAGACCCTCCTGAACAAGGAAAAAAACAGAATAGGCCAAGGAGGATGTGCACGATCTGTCTCATTGTTCACAAATCCCCACAGCAAAGATATGCACTAGGTTAATTGGCTGTGCTTGGTAGGATTCTAATGTAGTGTTGGTAAAGAGGGTAGAGCCAAAAGGCAGTGACTGAAGAAATATATTTTGCAGGTTTTATCAACTGAGTTTATTCTGGCACACAATGAAAGTAATGCCACTTGCCTTCTGGATCTCTGTCTGTCTGTCTGTCTGTCTGTCTGTCTGTCTATCTATCCATCCATCCCAGAAGCAAGCTAGAACTAAGAAGAAATTTCCTGACAGTTAGAACGATTAATCAGTGGAACAACTTGCCTCCAGAAGTTGTGAATGCTGGAAACACTGGAAGCTTTAAAGTTTTTAAAGAGATTGGACCGCCATTTGTCTGAAATGGTATAGGGTTTCCTGCCTAAGCAGGGGGTAGGACTAGATTAGACCTCCAAGGTCCTTCCAACTCTGTTGTTCTGTACTGTTCTCTCTCTCTCTCTCTCTCTCTCTCTTCCATGTCTATATCTATATCATCTATCTATCATCTATCTATTGACTGATCAATCAATCACTCTAATGTGACTGATTAATCAATCACTCTAAGAGCCTTGGTGGAGCAGTGGGCTAATGCCTCCTTAAGTAACACCAGCTGCCTGCAATTAGTGCAGGTTCACATCCCACTAGGCTCAAGGTTGACTCAGCCTTCCACCCTTCTGAGGTAGGACCCAGATTGTTGGGGGCAATAAGCTGACTTTGTAATAATGCCACTGGGGGGGGCGAAAGCCCTAATAAGCAGGCATATACATAGAATGAAGGCTATTGGTAAGCACATTGGTCTGTGCTTAAATTGTAAGCCGCCCTGAGTCTTCGGAGAAGGGCGGGATATAAATGGGGATTAAAATAAATAAAAAATAATAATAAAAAAATAAAAATTACGCAGAGGGCCATATCAACACCTGGGATCGCGCCCCCGCTGTCTTCAAGCTGTAGCGTGCTTCGACCCTCCGGTTGGTACCCATTTATCCGGGGGTGAGGGGGACCAGGCCCCTGAGCTCAAGCTGGTGTACTTTAATGCCAGATCCGTTGTGAACAAGGCTCCCCTCGTCCACGATTTGATCGAGGAGGAACGTGCGGACCTGGCATGCATTACAGAAACCTGGTTGGGCTCAGAGGGAGGTGTCCCTCTGACTGAGCTTTGCCCTCCAGGTTTCTGTGCGTTACATCGGCCGCAGGCTCAGGGCAGGGGCAGTGGGTTGGCGGTAGTTATATGGGAGACCTTATGTCCGCGGGAGACCACTGTTGTACAGATAGGCAGGAGTGAGTCCCTCCTCCTAAGGTGTGGCCCTGGGGCTCAGTTGCGCTTGTTACTAACATACCTGGCGCCCAGCTGTGTGGCAACGGCCCTGCCCAACCTTCTCGACACCCTCTCAGGGTTGACAGTTGAGTTTCCCAGACTTATAGTTCTGGGCGACTTTAACCTGTCTTCTCTGGGAGGGTCATCTGAGTTAGCCCGGGAGTTCTTGGCCTCCATGACGGCCATGGACCTGACCCAAGTAATTCAGGGTCCGACTCATGGGGGGGACACACTCTCGACCTAGTTTTCTTGACCTAGTTTTCTGATCTGGGAAGTGGTTTGATGATCTGGGAGGGGGCTCGCCAACTGTTGTCCCCCTGTCATGATCCGATCATCACCTCCTGCGGTTGGTCTTCTGCTATGCCACCCCCCCGCTGCTTGGCTGCAGAACCGACCAGGTGGTTCCGCCCCAGGCACCTAATGGATCCGGAACGGTTCCAGACGGCGCTTGGGTCTATACCTATCCCCCTCACTCACAGCCCGGCCGACGCCTTGGTGGATGCTTGGGAAAGGGCTGCCACCGAGGCGCTCAACCGTGTTGTACTCTTGCGACGACCCGGCGCAGATCCCGGTGGGCTCCATGGTTTTCTGTGGAGCTCCGGGAGATGAAGCGCCGGAGACTGGGTCTAGAGAGCTGTTGGAGATCCATCTGGTCTGAATCTGACCGATTGCGGTTAAGAACCTTTACGAGGTCTTATCTCGCGGCGATGAGGACAGCGAAGTCTAATTACTTCGCTGCCCTTATCACGTCCGCAGATAATCGCCTGGCCGCCCTGTTTAGGGTGACTCGCTCCCTCCTTAATCAGGAGGTGAGGGAGGAGCCCTTGCAGGGGCGGGCCGAGAAGTTTAGCTATCATCTGGCGGACAAAATCGCTCAGATTCGGGCCGGTTTGGATTCTGACTGGGCAGAGAATGACGGGGAGGAATCGAGTGGTCTTGAGAATGTTACCTGGAGTGAATTCGATCCTGTGACCCCAGATGAGGTGGACAGGATCATGAGGAGACTGATTTCCACGTGTTTATTGGATCCGTGCCCCTCCTGGCTGGTATATGTAGCCCAGGAGGAGACATGAGGCTGGTTCCAGGCAGTAATAACTGCTTCTTTGAGGGAGGGCACCTTCCCTGCCGCCTTGAAGGAGGCGGTGGTGAGGCCCCTCCTCAAGAAGCCTGCCCTGGACCCGGCTATTTTGAACAACTATCGTCCAGTCTCCAACCTTCGCTTTCTTGCGAAGGTTGTTGAGAGCATGGTGGCGCATCAGCTCCCTCTGTTCCTGGAGGAAACTGATTATCTGGACCTGTACCAATCGGGCTTCAGGCCCGGGTACAGCACGGAGATGGCATTGGTCGCGCTGGTGAATGATCTCTGGCGGGCTCAGGACAGGGGTTGTTCCTCTGTCCTAGTCCTGTTAGACCTCTCAGCAGCTTTTGATACCATCGACCATGGTATCCTACTGCAGCGTCTCAGGGGATTGGGAGTGGGGGGCACTGTTTTACATTGGTTCTCCTCCTACCTCCTGGGCCGCTCGCAGTCGGTGTTGATGGGAGGGCAGAGGTCCGCCCCGAGGTCTCTCATTTGTGGAGTTCCTCAGGGGTCGGTCCTCTCTCCCCTCTTGTTCAACATCTATATGAAGCCGCTGGGTGAGCTCATTCGTGGTTTCAGGGTGGGGTATCATCAGTACACTGATGATACCCAGCTTTTTCTTTCCACCCCGAACCAACCCAGTGATGCCTTCAACGTGATGTCCCATTGCCTGGAGGCAGTCCGGGTTTGGATGGGGAGAAACAGGCTTCGTCTCAGTCCTGCCAAGACTGAGTGGCTGTGCATACCGGCATCTCGGATTAACCAACCTTTTCCATCATTAACTATGGGGGGGTGAGGTGTTACCCCCCGTTGAAAAGGCCTGTTACATGGGTGTCCTCCTGGATTCATGGCTCAGTTTGGAAGATCATATAGGAGCCGTGGCCAGGGGGGCTTTTGCCCAGGTTCGCCTGGTGCGGCCCTATCTGGACCGAGATGCCCTACGCACAGTCACCCATGCGCTCGTGACCACCCGGCTAGACTACTGCAATGCTCTCTACATGGGGCTGCCCTTGAGGACCACTCGGAGGCTTCAGCTGGTGCAGAATGCAGTCACGCGAGTTGTGATGGCAGTCTCCCGATACTCCCATGTAACACCTCTTCTCCACGAGCTGCATTGGCTTCCAGTTGCCCTCCGGGTGAGATTCAAGGTGCTGGTGATGACCTATAAAGCCCTAAATGGCATGGGCCCGCATTATCTGAGGGAGCACCTGCTGCCAGTGTCAATTTCCCATCGTCCTGTGCGCTCCCACACGGAGGTCCTCCTCAGGGTACCGCCGGTCAAGGATTGCTGGTGGGTGATCCCCAGGGGGAGGGCGTTCTCTGTGGGCACGCCTGTCCTATGGAATCAACTGCCAACGGAACTCCGGACTGCCCCCAACCTTCGTTCGTTTCGCCGGGACCTAAAAACCTGGCTCTTTGAGCTATCTGGCCTGGACTGAGGGGTTTTAATGATTTTAAATTGTGATTTTGACTTTTTGGGGCTATACTTAATTTAATTTTATTTTAATTATATATTGTATTGTTTTTAAATTCTGCCCTGTAAACCGCCCTGAATTCTTCGGGAATAGGGCGGTATATAAACCGAATTAATAAATAAATAAATGATAATAATTATCCACCCATCCATCCCATCTACCCGACTTCAATCCTTCCTGTTTTTCTAGAAAGAAATGGCGGGGGGGGGGGAGGAGAGTGAAGTCTTTCTAGCATTTCAGCAAAAGGCTTATGGTGTCAAAATGAATCTTCTATTCTCCTTTCCATGTTCAAGAACAAGAAAATATCCAAGCCAAAACAAAAGGAAATATTGGAAGGAGAGAATGCTGTGTACATCAGTGTGACTTCCTAAATGAAAGGGAGAATACAAATTTCATAAATTATTTTCCTGCTCTTACTTCAGTTGGAGGTTCAACCACTGTTTCAGCTCCACCAGAAAGATCAGAAAATTTCATTTTATGTGTTTCTGTGAGGAAGACAGAATATTAAAATGCACAGTTAATAAAATAGTAGTAGGTATTCTACAGAACAGAAGACAAAAAGAAGATAAAATAGCAGGGATCTCTCTGAGGAATGGGGGACCATTACCTTTGGAGGTATCCTGATTTGGATCTTCCTCAGGGTTCCTCCTGAAAAGCAGCTCCTGATGGGGATTTGATGAATTACTCCTTCCCTCAGTCTCCACAGCGATGGACTTCAAATAGGAGGAAGGAGAAAAGAAGAATAATTAATTGACATCAAACAACATGAAGTGGATTCTTGTCTTTGAACACAATATCAAAGCTCCAATATCCATCAGTCAGCCTGAGGGAGAAATAAATGGAACAATATCCTACTAGAATTAATGAAATATCAGTATCAATATTGTTATAATATATTAATCAGCATTCAACTAGGGAGGACAATACGTGTATAAGTGTTAGTCTTTTTAATGCATTTTTTTTCTTTTTTAAGGTCTTGTTTTTTCTTTCAAAAAAAATTGGTGATTTGTATTTTGTATTTTTTGAATAAAATAAAATAAAAATTAAAAGAATTAGTAAAATGCCTCCAAGTAGTCTGAATGCCAGAGAAGTCTGGGAGGGAGGGGTGAACAATTCAAACCCATTCTTTATTCCCTTCTGGAGACAAAGGTCTCCCACCTGCAACTTGACCTGCTCCTTCTGCTCCTCCGCCTGGCTCAGGAGGAAGCCTTCAGCCAGGGCCACCACCTGGGAGCTGGTCTCTGCTCCACACTCCCGCACCCAGCTCTCCATCTCTGGGGGCAGAAGGGCCAGGAGCTGCTCCAGAACAACCAGGTCCAGCATCTGGGCTTTGGTGTGCTTTTCTGGTCTCAGCCATCGCCTACAAAAGTCATGGAGTCGGCGGCAAAGTCCTCGGGGACCCTCAGCGTCCTGGTATTGGAAGCTTCTGAAGTTCCAGAGCTGAACTTCTGAACAGATGATGGTTTCCTCCTCCAGGATCTTCTGCCCAGTTCTTGCCCAGATCTCCCCACAGTTCCCAGGCTGAATAGCTGAAGGGCCTTTTCTAGTTATTTCACTTGCTAAAAGTTGTGTCTCCATTCTGTCTGTGTAATGTAACTCTAAATCTGTCCAAGGGTTGTTGTGGATCTCCAAATGCCTTTTCAATTATAGGACTGATCCAATAGCCACTGGAATAGTCGCATCAGCTCTTTTCCCCCAAGAGATCATTTTAAGCGCCAAGAGGGTCAAATGGCTTCCAGTTTCTTCTGTATCTGAGATGGAAAAGAAAATAATTTCCTAGAATTAGAAAGTGGAGAATTTAACCACTGAGCAACAATCATCCCCTTGGAGGAAAATATTTTCCTAAACTGGAATAGGATTGCAGGCATTGCTTTGTTCATATATTGCGCTATTTTTCCTTACAAGAAAGCACTTTCTTTTAAAAGCCTAGATTTGTATTTACCTCCAAGTAAGATTCACACAATCTGCTAAACCCCCAAAAGGTGAACAAACCATGAAGGCTCGGTTCCCATCCAATGAAATGCCAGGAAATGACCCTGGCTGAAGATGCCCCCTTTCCCTTCTTCTGGGTGGCCTTTGGACCGCCGACTCTCTCTCTGACACGCAGGGAGGTTCACACAAGTCTGCTTCGCCCAGCTTCTCTCCTCTCCTGAAGTGCCTCTCCCCACTCGGGCTCTTCCCAGGACACGGGACGGGAAAACCCCCGCCCCATACCCACCGCCTTCCCGGGATCCCCGATTCTTCTGCTGCTGTTCTGGAGCTCCGCTTCCTTCCTGCATGGAAAGGGCGGCTGGGGAACATGGGATCCGGGATTGGACCGGGAAGAGGGCCGGACCCGAGTCTCCCCTCCCCCGCTTCCTTGCACGGGAAGAGCCCCCACCCTCACCCGGGGCACGTCTGGATCTCTTCCCCGCGAGACGCTCCGGCATCCTCTTCGCCTCCTTCGGAGCTCCAAGGGTTAAGGCAAGCAAGTGCGGCTTCCTAGAGCGGCAAGCGTTTGTGATATCACTCCCTTCCCAACCTCCTCTGGAAAGTGATTTTCGCCCAATGAGGAAGTGCCTGATGTTCCCTTCTCTTGGCAGCTGGTGCCCCCTGGTGGATGATGATGATGATAATAATGATAATAATAATAATAATGATAATAATAATAATAATAATAATAATAATAATAATAATAATAATAATAATAATGATAATGATAATGATGATGATGATGATGATGATGATGATGGTGGAAGGCACCTTATAGTCCAACCCCTGCTCAGGCAGGAAACCCTATACCATTTCAGACAAATGGCTGTCCAGTCTCTTCTTATTTATTTTATTTATTTATTTAATTCCATTTATATCCCGCCCTTCTCCGAAGACTCAGGGCGGCTTACAAGCTTAGCAGTAGCCTTCATTCTATGTATATGCCTGCTTATTAGGGCTTTCACACACACACCCCAAGCGGCATTATTACAAAGTCAGCTTATTGCCCCCAACAATCTGGGTCCTCATTTTACCTACCTCGGAAGGATGGAAGGCTGAGTCAACCTTGAGCCTGGTGGGACTCGAACCTGCACTAATTGCAGGCAGCTGGTGTAAAACCAGCTTCTTAAAAACTTCCAGTGTTGGAGCATTCACCACTTCTGGAGGCAGGTTGTTCCACTGCTTAGTTGTTCTGTCAGGAAGTTTCTCCTTAGTTTTAGGTTGCTTCTCTCCTTGATTAGTTTCCATCCGTTGCTTCTTGTCCTGCTTTCAGGCGCTTTGGAGAATAGCTTGACTCCCTCTTCTTTGTAGCAGCCCTTGAGATATTGGAAGACTGCTATCATGTCACCCCTCGACCTTCTCTTCATTAAACTAGACCACGGGTCGGCAACCCACGGCTCCGGAGCCAGCCGCCCGGTGCGCGCGCACCTCTTCGAACGGGCAGTGGTGCGCGCGCACCTCTCCAAATGGAGAGTGGCACCGCCCCCCCGCGCACCTCTCGGAATGGGCAGGGGCGCCGCTCTTTGAGGAAGCTGCCGTGGCCCGTCTGCAAAGCTGCCAAAAGAGCAGCACCTCAAAGAGCGGCACCGCTGCCCGTTCGCGCGGAGGTACGCGCGCACCTCTGGTCGTTCAGAGAGGTGTGCGCACACCTCTCAGAATGGGCAGGGGCGCCGCTCTTCGAGAAAGCTGCCGCGGCCCGTCTGCGAAGCTGCCGCTTTTGGCAGCTTTGCAGATGGGCCATGGCAGCTTCCTCAAAGAGCGGCACCGCTGCCCCTTCGCGCGGAGGTACGCGTGCACCTCTCCAAAGGTTTGGGGAGGTGCTTGCGCACCTCCGGTCATTCGGAGAGGTGCGCGCGCACCTCTTGGAATGGGTAGGGGCGCCGCTCTTTGAGGAAGCTGCCACGGCCCGTCTGCAAAGCTGCCGAAAGCTGCAGCTTTGCAGACAGGCCGTCGCCGTCGGGCAACCGGGAACCGGTTCCATCTCACTTTTTAAAAAATGGCAACCGTGTGCGTCCGCACATGCACAAAAAACCGTTTTGCGCATGCGAAAAATGTTTTTTGCGCATGCGCGTGCATGGACACACGCACACGGCTCCCACTTTTTTAAATTTGTGATGGAACCGGTTCCCAGTGGCTCTTTTCCTTTTTTAGGTTGCTGACCCCTGAACTAGACGTACCCACTTCCAGCAACCCTTCCTTGTATGTTTTAGCCTCCAGTCCCCTAATCATCTTTGCTGCTCTTCTCTGTACTCTTTCTAGAGCAGAAATGTCAAACTGGTAACGTCACGTGATGTTGCACAACGTATTGGAGCTTTTCCATTACCGGCAATGGGGTGGGCATGGTTTCATCGTGAACAGGTCCAGCCTGTGGACTGACAATTTTACACCCCTGTTCTAGAGTCTCAACATCTTTTTTACATCATGGCAACTAAAACTGGATGCAGTATTCCAAGTGTGGCCTTATCCAAGGAATTGTAAAGTGGTATTAACACTTCACTTGATCTTGATTCTATCCCTCTGTTAATGCAGCCAGGCCCTAGCACTATGTTGGCTTTTTTTGGCAGCTGCAGCACACATCTGGCTCATATTTGATTGTCCACTAGGACTCGTGAGATCTCTCTCACAGTTACTACCATTGAGCAAACTACTACCTATACCAAGGGTAGGCAACCTCGGCTCTTTTATGACTCATGGACTTCAACTCCCAGAATTCCTGAGTCAGCTATGCTCCCAGGAATTCTGGGAGTTGAAGTCCATGAGTCATAAAAGAGCCGAGGTTGCCTACCCCTGACCTATACTGTAGCGGTGCATTTGGCTTTTCTTGACTAAATGTAGAACCTTGCTTTTTTCACCATTGAATTTCATTTTGTTAGATAGCGCCCAGTGTTCAAGTCTGCCCAGATCCTCCTCTATCTTATTTATTTATTTATTTATTTATTCGGTTTATATACCGCCCTACTCCCGAAGGACTCAGGGCGGTTTACAAGGCAAAATTTAAAAACAATACAATATAAAATTAAAATAAAATAAAATTAAGTCTAGCCCCCCAAAATTAAAATCTTAAGCCTATTTTCTGGAGTGTTGGCTATTCCTGCCAGCTTGGCGTCGTCTGCAAATTTGATGAGTTATAATAATAATAATAATAAAGTTGGAAGGGACCTTGGAGGTCATCTAGTCCAACCCCCTGCTCAGGCAGGAAACCTTATACCATTTCAGGCAAATGGCTGTCCAGTCTCTTCCACGGCTCACCTTGGAAGACCATATAGGAGCTGTGACTAGGGGGGCCTTCGCCCAGGTTTGCCTGGTGCGCCAGTTGCGGCCCTATCTTAGCCGGGATGATTTGTGCACGGTCACTCATGCGCTCGTGTCCTCTCGTCTGGACTACTGCAACGCTCTCTACATGGGGCTGCCCTTGAGGACCACCCGGAGGCTCCAACTGGTACAGAATGCAGCCGCGAGAGTGGTGTTGGGAGTCTCCCGATACTCCCACGTTACACCTCTGCTCCGTGAGCTGCATTGGTTGCCAGTTGTCTTCCGGGTGAGATTCAAGGTACTGGTAACGGTGTTTAAAGCCCTCCATGACATGGGGCCGGAGTACCTCAGGGAACATCTGCTGCCGGCATCAAGCTCCCTGCGCCCTGTGCGTTCCCACAGAGAGGGCCTCCTCAGGGTGCCACCGATCAGAGAATGTCGATTGGTGGCCCCCAGGGGGAGATCCTTCTCTGTGGGCGCTCCGGAGCTGTGGAATCAGCTACCGGTAGAGCTCCGGATGGCGCCCGATCTTCGCTCCTTTCGTCGCGATCTCAAGACATTTTTGTTTGTACAAGCTGGCCTAGCCTGATGGGGATCGGTGGGGTTGTTTTATTTGGTCTTTTAATTTTATCTTGGGGTTTTTAGAATTGTACTTCTATTGTTTTTATTTAGGGCAATTGTTTAATCTCTTTTTAATGTTTGTATTTGCTATTTTATTCTGCCCTGTGAACCGCCCTGAGTCCTCAGGGAGAAGGGCGGTATATAAATGTTATTAAATTAAATTAAAATTAAAAACCTCCAGTGTTGGAGCATTCACCGCCTCTGGAGGCAGGTTGATCCACTGGTTAGTTGTTCTGTCAGGAAGTTTCTCCTTAGTTCTAGGTTGCTTCTCTCCTTGACTAGTTTCCATCCGTTGCTTCTTGTCCTGCCTTCGGGCGCTTTGGAGAATAGCTTGGCTCCCTCTTCTTTGGGGCAGCCCCTGAGATATTGGAGCACTGCTACCATGTCACCCCTAGTCCTACTCTTTATTAGCCGGAAGGGACCTTGGAGGTCATCTAGTTCAACCCCCTGCTCAGGTAGGAAACCCTAGACCGTTTCAGGCAAGTGGCTGTGCAGTCTCTTCTTAAAAACCTCCAGTGTTGGAGCATTCACCACTTCTGGAGGCAGGTTGTTCCACTGGTTAATTGTTCTCACTGTCAGGAAGTTTCTCCTTAGTTCTAGGTTGCTTCTCTCCTTGACTAGTTTCCATCCATTGCTTCTTGTCCTGCTTTCAGGTGGCTTGGAGAATAGCTTGACTCCCTCTTCTTTGGGGCAGCCCCTGAGATATTGGAACACTGCTATCATGTCACCCCTCACCCTTCTCTTCGTTAAACTACACATACCAAATTCCAGCAATGAGTTCCCCATCTATCCCCTCATCCAAATCATTAACAAAGATGTCGAAGAACACTGGGCCCAGAACAGAGCCCTGAGCCACCCCACTACACACTTCCTTCCATGTAGATGCAGTTTAACTAGACGTTGAACTAAAGAAATAAAGACCGACAGAAATCTCTGCATCTTCCTAATATGGAAACTTTTTCCTCCCTCAGGAGAAGCCGCTATCTTTCTCAGACGGGCAACCTAAGAGAAGTCCCTTTCTTCCTACTCCCCTGCCCATCATCCCTGGCCTCTCCCTCCCCCCTCACGGTGCGCTCCTCTTTCCCGCCCTTTCCGGGAATCCTGGCACCTCGCTCAGAATCCACCAGGGGACGCTCTCAGCCACTGGAGGGAACTCTGAGCATGCGCCGGAAAGGGGAGAAAAAAAAAAAAAAAAAAAAAGGAAGAGAAGGAAACACCAGGAGCTTCTTCCCCCAGCTGGAGGGTGAAAACCACGGCAATCTTTGTAGAGGAGGCCGGAAGGAAGTGGCGTCACGAACGGTTGCCGCTCTAGGACGCCACACTCGCTCGCCTTAACCCTTCGGGCTCCGCGGGAGGCGAAGAGGCGGCGGCAGCCAGACGTGCCCCGGGTGAGGGGGGGGAGGGGCTCTTCCCGTGAAAAGAGAGGCGGGGGAAGGGGAGATCCCGGGTCCCATGTTCCCCAGCCGCCCCCTCCATGAAGGGAGGGGCTCTTGCCGTGCAAAGGGAGGCGGGGGAAGGGGAGATCCCGGGTCCCATGTTCCCCAGCCGCCCCCTCCATGAAGGGAGGGGCTCTTGCCGTGCAAAGGGAGGCGGGGGAAGGGGAGATCCCGGGTCCCATGTTCCCCAGCCGCCCCCTCCATGAAGGGAGGGGCTCTTGCCGTGCAAAGGGAGGCGGGGGAAGGGGAGATCCCGGGTCCCATGTTCCCCAGCCGCCCCCTCCATGAAGGGAGGGGCTCTTGCCGTGCAAAGGGAGGCGGGGGAAGGGGAGATCCCGGGTCCCATGTTCCCCAGCCGCCCCCTCCATGAAGGGAGGGGCTCTTGCCGTGCAAAGGGAGGCGGGGGAAGAGGAGATCCCGGGTCCCATGTTCCCCAGCCGCCCCCTCCATGAAGGGGGGAAGCAGAGCTCCAGAGCAGCAGCAGTAGCAGCAGAAGAACCGGGGATCCCAGGAAGGCGGCGGGGTTCCAGGGGTCCCTTCTCGCCCCGCGTCCGGGGAAGAAGAGCCGAGTGTGGGGAGGGGAGGATCGGCCTGGCGGAGGCCCATCAGGAGAGGAGAGAGGCCGGGCGAGGAGAAAGGATTGTGTGAATGCGTGTCAAAGGGAGACACGGATCAGCAAAGGCCACCCAGGAGAAGGGAAAGGGGGCATCTTCAGCCAGGGTGGTCGTTTCCTGGCATTTCATTGGATGAGAACCGAGCTTTCATGGTTTGTTCACCTTTTGGGGGTTTAGCAGGTTGTGTGAACCCTGCTTGGAGGTAAATATAGATCTGTGATTCTTGTAAGGAAAAATAGTGCATCACGCACACACAAACGCATACATACAGTAGTATATGGCCAAAACAGGACCTATCAGCTTACTGCCACTGCAATCCTGTAACAGTTTATAAAAATACTTTCTTCCAAGGGAATGACTGTTGCTCAATGGTTAAATTCTCCACTTTCTAATTCTAGGAAATTATTTTCTTTTCCAACTCAAGATACAGAAGAAACTGGAAGCCATTTGAGCCTCTTGGCGTGTGTAAAATGATCTCTTGGGGGAGGGGGGGAAAGAGCTGATTGCGACCGTTCCGGTGGCTATAGGATCGGTCCTATGTACGGAAAGGCATTTGGAGATCCGTAAGAACCCTTGGACCGATTTGGAGTTACGTTAGAGGACAGAGAAAGCATGGAGACGCAACTTTTAGCAAGTGAAAGAACTGGAAAAAGCTCTTCTGCTGTACAGTCTGGGAGCGGTGGGGAGGCTTGGGCAAGAACTGGGCAGAAGATCCTGGAGGAGGACACCCTCATCCGTTCAGAAGTTCAGCCCTGCAACTTCAGGAGCATCCAATACCAGGAGGCTGAGGGTCCCCGAGGACTTTGCAGCCGACTCCATGACTTTTGTAGGCGATGGTTGAGACCAGAAATGCACACCAAAGCTCAGATGCTGGACCTGGTTGTTCTGGAGCAGCTCCTGGCCCTTCTGCCCTTGCAGATGGAGAGCTGGGTGCGGGAGTGTGGAGCAGAGACCAGCTCCCAGGCGGTGGCCCTGGCGGAAGGCCTCCTCCTGAGCCAGGCGGAGGAGCAGAAGGAGCAGGTCAAGTTGCAGGTGAGAGACCTTCATCTAGGGAGGCCAGAAGAGGTTTGAAGGTACTAAAGCAGGGGTGTCAAACTCAGTTTCATTGAGGGCCGCATCAGCATTGCGGTTGCCCTCGGGGCCTGGTGGGTATGGCCTCGGTGGGTGTGGCCTACTGGGTGGGCGTGGCTAAAGTGCATATGGCCTACTGGGTGGGCGTGGCCAGCTCTACATCATTCACATCAAGGGTGCCTATGAGGGCCTGGGCAGGAGTGGGACAGATCTGAGGGTCTCTGGCAGAAGGAGGGTCTCTGGGCCAGGGCCAAGGCAGTGGGGGCCGTTCCCTCACTGTTTCCAGGATGGCTTTGCGGGCCGCATGAAACCACTTTGCGGGCCGGATCCGGCCTTGTGTTTGACATGTCTGTACTAAAGTGTGTGTTTGAATTTTTCAGCTCTCCTTAACCCCCCTTTCTTGGCTTTCATAACATATGATTTGTTTTGTTAATTCTTGTAGACACGGTTCCATTATCCATTTTGGAAATTATGTTTGCCCCAGCTGTTCTTTTCTTTCCAGCATCGCTGATGTCATTGAGGGCTTTGAAGTGATGTTTGGAGAAGAAGAATCTTAATTCGTGTTGTTGGAAGTCAATTAATTCCTTTCTGTTTTTTCTCCTGCCTCCTATTTCAAGTCCTTCAATGTGGAGATCAGAGATCCTGAGGGAAGGAGGAATCCATCAAATCCCTTTCGGGAGCTGTTTTTCAGGAGGATCCGTCAGGAAGATCCAAATCAGCACACCTCCGAAGGTAAACTAAGGTTTCCCCCATTCCCCAGAGAAATTCTTTTTCTCATCTTCTTTATGTTTCTGTCCTATAGAATACTTCTTCCTATTCCTTCAATTATGCACTTTAAAATTCTGTCTTCCTTGCAGTGAAACATAGAATAACTTCTGGGCTTGATGGTAGTGCTGTAACAGCGGATGAAACAGCTGAAACTCAAGTAAGAGCGGGACATTTATTTTATTAGATTTGCATTCTCCCTTTTTCTTTGGCAAGTCAACCTAGAGTACAATCTCTTCCTATTTTTTTCCACGTCTTTTGGCTTCGATGTTTTCTTTTTTCCTTAGCAAGATTGAAAGGGGACTACAAGATTTAAGTTGCTTTCAGCCAGGTTGGCTTCCTGTAAAGTCTGTGTCTGAGATACATCATCATAATGTTGGAAGGGACCTTGGAGGTCATCTAGTCCAACCCCCTGATCAGGCAGGAAACCCTATACCATTTCAGACAAGCGGCTGTCCAGTCTCTTCTTAAAAACCTCCAGTGTTGGAGCATTCACCGCCTCTGGAGGCAGGTTGTTCCACTGGTTAGTTGTTCTAACTGTCAGGAAGTTTCTCCTTAGTTTTAGGTTGCTTCTCTCCTTGGTTTAGTTTCCATCCGTTGCTTCTTGTCCTGCTTTCAGGTGCTTTGGAGAATAGCTTGGCTCCCTCTTCTTTGTGGCAGCCCCTGAGATATTGGAACACTGCTATCATGTCACCCCTCACCCTTCTCTTCATTAAACTACACATACCCAATTCCAGCAACCGTTCCTTATATGTTTTAGCCTCCAGTCCCCCAATCATCTTTGTTGCTCTTCTCTGTACCCTTTCTAGAGTCTCGACATCTTTTTTACATCGTGGTGACCAAAACTGGATGCAGTATTCCAGGTGTGGCCTTACCAAGGCATTGTAAAGTGGTATTAGTACTTCACATGATCTTGATTCTATTCCTCTGTTAATGCAGCCTAGCACTGTGTTGGCTTTTTTGGCAGCTGCCAAAACAATAACACTGTTTTGTTATTTCAACTCTGAGATTCTTAATAGGGATTTTTTAAGACTGGTTTTCAACTCTCTTTGCACTAGCTGCCCTCCCTACTTTATGACGTTTAAATTTTAAAAAAATGCTTCAATGGATCAGAGCGGCACGATCATAAATGTAGCAACCGCTCGACAGAGACCCATTCTTTTGCTATTTCTTTAACTTGAAATTGAAGGATGTTCTTCAAAAATAACAAAATATTCACAAGGGCACCTTTTTAAAAAGCCTTGATCACAATCAGTGATAAGAAATATAAGCCCATCTGATTAAAGGATTATGCAGACTACTAAAATCCAAAGAAGGTGGCCAGATCAGGCTTGCAAAGTAATTTGTCATCCACTGATTTGCGCCCGGATTTGAAGGCCAGGCCCAAGATCTTCCAGTACTTTCGTGAAGGTGCTGAACATGAACAGAACTTACACCCTAAGCCAGCTGTTTGCTGGAATGCTGGAAAGAATTCCCCCCTCCCCCAATTTCCTTCTGCAAAGGAAGGGCTGGTGTTTCTGAGCGGCCTGTCTGCAAGTTGATTTTCTCCAGATCCTGAGAGAGTATGATAATTGATCGATGGGGGATGGTTGGATGGAGGCACATAGACAAACTGATCAGTCCAGAAGGAAACTGAGGTTCCTTTCACTGAACGGCTTTGAAAGTCCTGCAGAATCAATCAATGAGGGGTGGCCTCTGAGCTTGGTTGTTTTCTTGCACATGTTTCATTACCAAACTAAGTAACATCTTTACTAGCACTGATGAGGTTACCTAGTTGGTGTAATGAAACGTCCACAAGAAAAAAGCCAAGCTCAGAGACCATCCAGGATCCCTCGTTTCAACTCTGAGCTACAACTATTCTCCTTTATTAGAATCAATCAGGTTGATAAAACCTGCCTGAAATATTTCTTCAGTAAAAGGCTTTAGGCTCTGTCCATTTTCTTACTTAACGCATGGAATTCAACCAAGCACAGAGGTTTAACTTGGCCCATATCTTTCCTTTGGGAATTTCTAGACAATGGGACAGCTCTTGCAAATCCTCCTGAGCCTGTTTTTTTTTGTTCTTTTTCTTTGTTCAGAAGGGTCCTGTGTCCTTCGAGGAGGTGGCTGTGTATTTCTCCAAGGATGAGTGGTCTCAGCTGGATGCTCACCAAAAAACATTGCATTGGGAAGTCATGCTGGAAAATTACAGGAACATGGCCTCTCTGGGTAAGGGTTTGAAGAGATAACTCCATCAGGGTGAACATTATTTGGATAGGAAGAAAAGGACTTGTTTCAGAAACAATTTAGTTCTTGTAAGTTTCTTCTGGAATTGGGTCCCCTCTGATAAATATTAGCTTTTCATCTTGGATAGTCTTAAATCATGAATTAGATGCTCACTAAAACTAGTTTGTGGCATCAGCTGACAGATTTTAAGTACTGCTACATAGAACCTAAGGGACGCGGTGGCTCAGTGGGTTAGGATGCTGAGCCTGTCGATCAGAAGGTTGGCAGTTTGGCGGGTCGAATCCCGAGTGCCACGTAACAGAGTGAGCGCCTGTTACTCGTCCCAGCTTCTGCCAACCTAGCAGTTCGAAAGCATGTAAAAAATGCAAGTAGAAAAATAGGGACCACTACGGTGGAAAGGTAACAGCGTTCCGTGCGCCTTTGGCGTCCAGTCATGCCAGCCACATGACCACGGAGACGTCCTCGGACAAGCGCTGGCTCTTCGGCTTTGAAACGGAGATGAGCACCGGCCCCTAGAGTCGGAAACGACTAGCACGCATGTGCGGGGGAACTTTTACCTTTACATAGAACCTGGCAACATATGTTTTAGCAGGATTAGTTTATGAAGGCAGCAGGGTTCCTTCTCCAATTTTTCAGCTTTAGGACATAATCCAAGTTTCTAAGATCGTCCTTCAAGCCCTAAAATGTGTCATTAATGCCACCCCAAGATGGGAGACAGGCACCACGAAAGTGCAGGCTAGACTGTTGGTGGCTCAACTGCCGGCACATCTTTTTTTCTCTTTGGCCTTGTCCCATTAACTATGGGGGATGATTTTTCAATCCATATTGAAAAAAGCAATGGTAACTAATATCTCAACCTTGGACTTCTCTCCAATCTTTTCCTCAGCATTGGATACGATTAAGACAAGGCATCCATTAAATGGGTGTAGCAGACACAAAGTGCAATTGTCAATGAACTTAACAGGTACTCTGCCTCCACTATGGCATACTGAAACCAGCCTTGCAGTACTGTTTCTCCCAAAATAAGCCCTAATGGGTCTTATATTTAGTTTTGGTCCAAAAGACCCACTAGGGCTTATTTTCAGGAATGTCTTATTTTTTTCACCACAAGGCATAGCCCCCCAGGTGACTCAGGTTTCCCTCGGTGGGGGAGGAAGGCTCTGGAAACTGCCTTTTTATTTACATTCATAAATATTGTAATCCGTCTCTCTGTTTTTCCAAAAACATGATTTGTATTTACTACGATTAGCCTCCTTGAACGCCAGTGGCAAGGCGTGGTGTGATTTCTGTGCACGAGCCATGGAAATACAAACAATCGTCTCCTCAAAGCTTATGCCACTTCCTCATTCGGGGCACACCACTGTTTTGCAGGGCACTTGGGGATCCCTGCAGCTCCTGGAGACTCCGAGCGCTGTTTTTGGCGCCATATCTGTGTGCACATCTGCCTCATTGTTTGCGGCACTTCGGATCAGTTGCAGCACGCTATGGACAGAATGGCTAAGGTTTAGGGGATGGTCTATCTATCCCGATTCATAGCGTGGCCACTGTCCAATCACCATGCCACTTCTCAGGAGGGCAGCATTAGCTGCCAAACCAGCGACTGGGAAGGCAGAAGGCAATTCCGCCAACCAGATCAGTCTTGCAGGGGTAGGGTGGAAACCAAGCACCGCCAAAAACAGTGAGGCAGGCGCATACACAGACGCAGCACCAAAAACAATGGTGGTGCCTGCCAGGCCTGCTGACCTTGGCAACAAGTCCAAGCCATTGGCGCACCTCCCGTCGCCGTTTGTGCAAGGACCCGGAGGCGTCCCCACCCCGGTATGGGGATCCGCAAGCCTCCGCCTCCCCCTTCTCTCTGCTGCCTGGACCGAATGAAGAACAGCTGAAGGCAGCAGCTCCGCAATCCTCTGCCACCCCCTTCTCTCCACTGCCTGGTTCGAACGTAGAACAGCCGAAGGCAGCAGCTGCGCAAGCCTCCACCGCTCCTCTTCATTCAGGCCAGGTAGCGGAGAGAAGGGGGAGGCGGAGGCTGGTGGAGCTGCTGCCTTCGGCTGTTCTTCATTCGGGGCAGGCAGCAGAGAGAAGTGGGCAGGGAAGCTTGTGGAGCTGCTGCCTTCGGCTGTTCTTCGTTCAGGCCAGGCAGTGGAGAGAAGGCGCTCTTCCCTGCCTGGCGTGTCTCCCATCGCCCTGCTCCACCGCCGCCTCTGCTAGCCTGGGGGGGTGGTGTCATTGGGGGTCTTGGAAGCTTCTTCTCTTGGCCCCCGCCTTTCGGACATCCTGCGGGTGGCGGATCTCCGGGGCCTCTTCCGAGAGATTCCCCTGCGGTGGCTGCAACCGAGGGCAGGGGAGAAGGGTAGTAGTGTGGGGGAGGAAAGGGTTGCTTCCACCCAGCAGGCAGACGGTGTTGCTCCTGTTGCCAAAGTCGCCAAAGACAGCGAGTGCGGTGGCTACCACGCCAGGCGTGGAGCACCTCCAGCATCTCGGCGAGTGCGCTAGGCTGCTGCAATAGCAGCCACCGCCGTTGCTTTCCTGCTGCTTCTTCCTGGCAGGCAGGCAGTGATTTGTTTCTGTGGGGGAGGCAGAGGCTGGCAGAGATGCGGCAGACCTCCAGAGATGCGGGCAGCCTCCTCCACCCCCAGCAGTATCATCCGGGGGTTCTCCGATTTCATCTGAACCAAGCAGCAAGAGGAAAAATTAGCAGTAGCAGCACTACCGGGAGCAGTTTCAATCATCCCCTTCATTGCTAGGTGTCCACATGGAAGTCATTGGAGGCGCCGTGGCTGGCCTTTTGAGTGAATGAGAGCGAGAGAGAAGCCTTTTCAAGCAAAGTGTGAGTGAATAGAGGGAGAGAGAAGCTTTTTTGAGCAAAGTGTGAGTGAGAGAGCAAGAGAAAAGCTTTTGCAAACAAAACGTGAGTGAATGAGAGCGAGAGAGAAGCTTTTCCAAGCAAAGATGAGTGAATGATAGCGGAGGGGGCAGGTCTTGCCTTAGGCTCCACTCTTCAGTTAAGCTCCGTTGTGCGCGTGCGCACATGCGCACACGTTTTTTCCTTTTGTGAGGGAACTGGTTCCAAGTGGCTCACCGTTTCAGGTTGCTGACCGCTGGTCTAGATCCTTCTGGCTTTTGAGCCTATCTTCTAAATTGTTAGCTATTTCTCTTAGCTTGGTGTTGTCTACAAATTTGATACGTTCACCTTCTATGCCCTCATCTAACTAGTTTATATAATCATAATCATTAGTAGATAATTAAATTAATAATTTAATATTTAATACAGTATTTTTGTTTTTATGTACAAATTTTATATCTTTTAGCATTTTAAAGAAATTACTAATTGGTTGTACTCACTCTTATGCTGGTCAGTGATTGTAATAAAAGTTTGATCTGATTCCTTGGATGTTTCCCCATGATTCTTCCTTAATTCAAGCTGACTGAACTAGATTTGAATATGTACGAATAATTATCAAGAAAAAGGATCCTATAAGCACCTTTTCAGGATGCTTTAGGTGTTTTCAGAATGTTTTAGATCTTTACAATTTTTTTCTGAGTCGTAAATACAGAAATTATACCATGCCACTGCCAGCATGAACTTAAAGATATTGGAATGATGGAATTTGGAAGAGTTCCATAAGGAAATTCATAGGAGTTCACACAGTTTGATCTTCTTTCTAACCTTATTGTCATTTTCATTTCTCTTTTCCTTTGAAGGTAATAATGGGCAGGAAAATGAGGATTCTGGGGAACCATTCCTAATGAACACTTCTGGAGACAAAACAAAGAAGCCTGCAATGCAGACAGAACTAGAAAGCCATGAGAGAATCCAGTCAATTAATTGGAACAATGAAAGTTCATCTTCTAATGATGCTCCAATGCAAGACTTTCCTGCTGAATATGGAGA
The DNA here is from genome assembly GCF_947247035.1 of Vipera ursinii. Taxonomy (NCBI): domain Eukaryota; kingdom Metazoa; phylum Chordata; class Lepidosauria; order Squamata; family Viperidae; genus Vipera; species Vipera ursinii. Next base: position 10,151,137 of record NC_139513.1, read on the forward strand.
AATAAAGAAAAATGATTTTGGGAAAAGTGTAAGACTATTAAGTGCTAATTTAGATGTAAATGAACATTACCCAATCAAAACAAAAGATGACTATATATGTAGAGACAATCGAAAAAAATACAATTGGACTTTCACTCTTTCTCATGGAACTGGATCCCTTACCCCGCATAAAATGATCCATACAACAAAGCCATATAAATGCATGGAGTGCGGAAGCAGCTTCAGTCGAAAGAGTTACTTTACTTCCCATAAAAGAATTCACACAGGGGAGAAGCCATATCAATGTGTGGAGTGTGGAAAGACCTTCATTCAGAGCAGCCATCTTACTTCCCATAAAAGGATCCACACAGGGGAGAAGCCATATAAATGCATGGAGTGTGGAAAGTGCTTTACAAATAGCAGCCATCTTACTTCCCATAAAAAGATCCACGTAGGGGAAAAGCCATATAAATGCCCAGAGTGTGGAAAGGGGTTCGGAGAAAATTCATCGCTTATAAGACATAAAAGGATTCACACAGGGGAAAAGCCGTATAAATGTGTGGAGTGTGGAAAAGTCTTCAGTCAAAATAGTTCTTTTACTTTCCATAAAATGATCCATGCTGGGAAAAGACCATATAAATGCATGGAGTGTGGAAAGACTTTTATTCAGAGCAGTAATCTCACTTGTCATAAAAGGATTCACACAGGGGAGAAGCCATATAAATGTAGAGTGTGTGGAAGGGCTTTTACTAACAGCAGTGATCTTATTTCCCATAACTGGATCCATTCAGAGGAGAAGCCATATAAATGCATGGAGTGTGGAAAGACCTTCATTCAGAGCAGTCATTTTAATTCCCACAAAAGGATCCATGCAGGAGAGAAGCCGTATAAATGCATGGAGTGTGGAAAGGGCTTCAGCTACCACAGCACTCTTACTTCTCATAAAAGGACCCACACTGGAGAGAAACCTTATAAATGTACGGAGTGCGGAAAGAGCTTCTGTGAAAGCGGCTCTCTTACTGTCCATAAAAGGATCCATACAGGAGAGAAGCCATATAAATGTATGGAGTGTGGGAAGAGCTTCTGTGAAAGTGGGTCTCTTACTGTTCATAAAAGGATCCACACAGGGGAAAAGCCATATGAATGTGTAGACTGTGGAAAGGGATTCTGTCAAAAGGCTTCGCTTATGAGACATACAAGGATTCACACGGGAGAGAGACCATATGTATGCATGGAGTGTGGAAAGAGCTTTACTAATAGCAGTCATCTTAATTCCCATAAAAGGACTCACACAGGAGAGAAGCCATATAAATGCCTGGAGTGTGGAAAGGGCTTTATTAATAGCAGTCATCTTAATTCCCACAAAAGAACTCACACAGGGGAAAAGCCATATAAATGCCTGGAGTGTGGAAAGGGCTTTACTCAGAGGGGTAATCTTAATTCCCATAAAAGGATCCACACAGGAGAGAAGCCATACAAATACGCAGAGCTTGGAAAGAGCTTCAGGATGAGCAATGACCTAATTTCTCACACACAGATCCATTTGGGTAAGAGTGTCAATTCCAGAATTTGTTGGTAGATTCTATGTATTCCCTTCTTTATATACTGAACCTCTAGGGCATGGGTGTCAAACTTGCCACGTTACGTGACGTGTCGCAACGAATCGTGACTTTTTTCATATTGCCGGAGCTCTAGGGGTTTTCAAGTTTGACCCAGCGAAATTTATTTACAAATAAAACAAAAGCAATGAGGATGTGCCGTTTTAAGGGAGCTACTCTGGCACACCCATACATTTTTTCCCCTTAAATCTGTATATTCCGGTTTCCAGTTGGAAATCACAAGACCATGAGCATTTTAATCTTTTCAGATCTGGTCTATGCAATTTTATGAAGATGTTTTTATTGTTTTTTTTACAAGCGTGTTTCCTGCTCCCCAGTTGTTTGTTCTTCCCATCGTGGCCTTGGGAATGATCCAACTATCATTTCTCATAGTTTAAGCTTTGCTTCTTTTCCTTAGTCCTCTTACATTTGTTTTCCCCTCCTTTTCTTATTCTTTAAAATGTTCACAGTTTATCAGAGGACCCTATGCTTCTGTGTCCTCAGAAAATATTAGAAATGTTGCAGCAGAGATTCTGGGAACTGAAGCAATATTATAATTCAAAGGGAATTCAAATTCTATTGGTATACAGCGTGGGATGGAATGTGATATTGCATTTTCCCATTGAGTAATTATTATTAAATTAAAAGTAACAACTAAAAGGATATTTGTGCTTTGACTTTTTCATAATTTTCTGTGTTTTCTGTCTCTCATCCCAAGTTAGGGATGCTCAGTGGAATGAGAATGAAAGTGATTCCAGTGTGCTGACATTGCAAATGATCAAGCAAGAAGGAGCACCTTTGAAAATCAGTGAGGACCCAAACAACATGAAATCAAGAAACATTATTACAAAAAACTATTTCAGTTCTTCCTGACCAAATAGACAGAAATGAGAATGGGAACTTCCTCTGGGATGTGAAGATACCAAAAAACAAATCCAATTCGCATCCACGGTATAAAATTGAAACCTGAAACAACCAGTATGAATGCAAAAGCATTGAAACTTCTTCAGTCAAAAATCTCTCATGATAGAGGAATATTGTCACATACATTTCAATATACAGTGTGAAGGATTTCAGGATGAAGAATTCTTTTCACAAAAGATGTCAGAATAAGAAGCCCCTGAAATACAAACACAAAGAACTTTTTCAAACATTAGGGCCTTATTTCCTTTGTATATTGTGACGTGGGCTAAGATGTCTAGTTAATTTCAATAAAGTTAATTAAACTTCAGTGACATGGTTACTTTCCTGGCATGTAATAAATTCTTTTTGGCTGTATTAATTAGCATCCAGTCAGTAAGAAGTAGGATTTTAAATTTGTACACTAAACAGTATTTTGTGGGAAAAAGAAATGCTGTCTATGTTTGGATTATGTAGATAATAAGAATAACCCTAACAATTACACATGAAATTTTTGGTGCAAGACAAATTTTAGGGTTTCGAGGGCTATTTATTCAAATATTGCTCATGGATGGTTCTGGATCAAACAAAAGAAAAAGTCATTAACTGGAAAAACCACAGAGATTGTTGTCAATTTCAGATAAGGCAGGCACAGCCACACTTCTCTGAGCGTTAATGATTCACATGTGGAGATGGTTACCAGCATCAAATTCCTGGGTGGGAAGTTAACAAGTAGGCTGGCTTGGTCTCTCAACAGTGAGAAACTGGTGAAACAGGCACAGCAGCGCTTGCATTTTCTGTGTCGTATGAGAAAAGCACTTCTACCTTCCCCTGTCCTGACCACTTTCAAGATGGACAGTGATTAATATTTGTATGTTACTTATATATAAGGGTGTAGGTCTATACATACTGTATGTTGTATAAAAGGTAAAGGTTCCCCCGCACATGCGTGCTAGTCATTTCCGACTCTAGGGGCCAGTGCTCATCTCCGTTTCAAAGCCGAAGAGCCAGCGGTTGTCCGAGGACGTCTCCGTGGTCATGTGGCCGGCATGACTAGACGCCAAAGGCACACGGAGCACTGTAACAGAGTGAGCGCCTGTTACTCATCCCAGCTTCTGCCAACCTAGCAGTTCAAAAGCACGTAAAAATGCAAAGTAGAAAAATAGGGACCACTACGGTGGGAAGGTAATATGTTGTATATAGTATGTTTAAATATGTATGTGTACAGCATCTTCTGTTCTGAAGAAGCATCTTCGGATACTTCTTGGATAAGGAGCAAAACATTAGAACTTTTTTCCCTTCCTATGATATGACAAGGGTTAAGGAAGTCTACATTTGATTTAAATAAAATTAATTAAATATACATGGTGTGTTTACTTGCTAGACATGTATAAAATTCTCATGCTTGAATTAAGAAACAAAAATGTTTGGAAGGATTTTGGAGAGGGGAGGAAAAAGCCTCAGGTTTTCAGTTTCATGATGGTTTGAAACTTAATTCAAAAACTGATGCGTGATTCTGAGTGAAACTGAAGAATAATAAATGGGCTCAAAAAGCAAAAGGGTTAACTCCATTCTTTTTAAATTGATTTTTAACCACTATGTTTCCTTCATCTAAAGTCTGTGTTTTGGTAATTATAGCTAAACTTCTTTCTCTCTTGCATTAATACCCACTAATGCAGACAAATCTCTTCTGTGGTGAAGTTTTAACTCTTAACTATAACAAAATTTGTGCTTTCCATTTCTCTGTTTATTAATGATCTAAAGGTATCCCTGTTGCCTTAAATTCTCCAAGGTTCTTACGTTTCCTAGTGATACTCCCTGATGAATATTCCTTATTCATTTTCTAAGTCAAACATGTTGTTGTTAGCTGCGAAGTTGTTGCTTCTTGGCCCACACACAGGTTTCTCAAGAGACAAATAAGATGGCCTGGTACGCCCATCTGTTTAAGAACTTGCCACAGTTTGTTATGATCCACACAATCAAAGGCTTTAGCATAGTCAATGAAGCAAAAGTAGATGTTAGTTTTTCTTACTGTCAGATTATTTTATTTTGGTCCCAACAGATTTCCAAAAAACTTCCTTCATTGTTTGCAATGTCAGCACAATGGAGTCGTTTTCATTCACATTCTCCTGAATATTCCTAACTTGAGATGGAAGGAAGGAAGGAAGGAAGGAAGGAAGGAAGGAAGGAAGGAAGGAAGGAAGGAAGGAAAAATTCAAAGCACAAGCCCTCTTAGTTGTCTTTTTTAATTCAATATTGGACAATTCAATATCACTTTCCATTTCTCTCTGTATACAACGATGGAACTTGCACTCCCTTTGGATTGTACCATGCCTTCAGACCCCAGAATCCCTCTGCTGCACCATTTCCAAGTCTTCGGGAGAACATAGAACAGTAGGTTCCTCTGACAAACTGATATATTAAGAAATGAGAAAGGGAGGGGGAAACAACTGTAAGAAGACTAGGCAAAAGAAGGAAAATTTAAACTATGGGAATTTCTACACGCAGGTCCACTTTAGCAGAAGAAAGACTAATCAAGTTTTGTCTTGAAGAGCTGCATAAGGAAGATGCACTTCCATCTCCTGAAGAAGAAGCACCTGTTAAATGTCTGCCTATTGACACCCCACCCAGAACCAAAATCAATTAGTAACTAAGATAAATGTAAACTTAAGGGAAAAAAAACATTTGCCATTGATATTAAACTGTTAGAACTCTTAACTTTTTAAGAAGTTTAAGTTTTAAGTTTAAGTTTTATTGTATTTGTATACCGCCCTTCTCCCGAAGGACTCAGGGCGGTGAACAGGGCATACATAAAAAATACGAGATACAAAAATTAAAAAAGAATTAAATAATAGCCCAGTTAAAACAGTCGGTAACAATATACAATATAAAAATCCCCATTAAAAATCCCCATTAAAACCCCAACATATCCCCATCAGGCCAGGCCAGCTTGTACAAATAGATGGGTCTTCAGACCGCGTCAGAAGGAGCGAAGGTCACGTGCCGTCCGGAGCTCAACCGGCAGCTGATTCCATAAAGCCGGAGCGCCCACAGAGAAGGCCCTCCCCCTGGGGGCCACCAGCCGACAATCTCTGACAGGAGGCACCCTGAGGAGGCCCTCTCTGTGGGAACGCACAGGGCGGAGGGAAGTTGACGCCTGCAGCAGGTGGTCCCCGAGAAGTGATTGAACAACCATTTGGCTGAAATGGTATAGGGTTTCCTGCCTTAGCAGCAGGTTGGACTCCCTTCCATCACTCCTGTTCTGCTCTAATGTGGCAGTTGCCAAAAGGAACACCATAGTTTGGTAATGAAACATCTGCAAGCCAACAACCAAGCTTGGAGAGTACCAAGAACCCATACACTACAACTGTTAAGCAAGTCAATGGATTCCTATGTAGTGTTTGCATCCCTCATGTGACCACAGAATGTGCAATCTCCCTCCTATTATCATGAATGCTGCATCTGACTCATCTTAATGCAAAATATAACATAAATCACATCATTTGATTGTAGGGGTACGTGCCACTACTGGAATTCATGGACTGGGTTGTAAGTAGCTTTTGGAGGCTCCTCAATAACTTTGAACACTTTTTAAGTGAATAGTTGTGAGAACTACCTTTATATCTAAATAGGAAGTGCATAAATTTAACCAACTAAATAAAAAGTTTACATGAATTCACACCCAAATGGGTCCTTCTTTTACATATTAGATCATTCCTCCGCCTGAAGCTCCTTCCACGCACACTTTTATATAGTTTTTCTTCTGTGTGGATCTTTTATGGGAAGTAAGATCACTGCTAGTAGTGAAGCTCTTTCCACACTCCATACACTTATAAGGTTTTTCCCCTCTGTGGATCCTTTTATGGGAAGTGAGATGACTGCTATTAGTAAAGCTCTTTCCACACTCCACACATCTATATGGCTTCTCTCCTGTGTGGATCCTTTTGTGGGAAGTAAGATCACTACTAGTGGCAAAGCTCTTTCCACATTCCATACATTTATAAGGTTTCTCCCCTGTGTGGATTCTTTTATGTGAAGTAAGGGAACCACTATGACTGAAGCTCTTTCCACACTCCACACAGTTATATGGCTTCTCCCCTGTGTGGATCCTTTTATGTCTCATAAGGGATGCATTTTCACTGAAGCTCTTTCCACATTGTCTGCAGTTATATGGTTTCTCCCCTGTGTGGATCCTTTTATGAGAAGTAAGGTGGCTGCTAACAGTAAAACCCATTCCACACACCAAGCATTTATATGGTTTCTCCCCTGTATGGATCCTGTTATGATAAGTAAGGGAACCACTATGACTGAAGCTCTTTCCACACACACTGCATTTATATGGCTTCTCCCCTCTGTGCATCCTTTCATGGGAACTAAGGTTGCCCTGTTGGGTGAAGCCCTTCCCACACTCTCTACATTTATATGGCTTCTCCCCTGTGTGGATCCTTTTATGTCTCATAAGAGATACATTGTCATACAAGCCCTTTCCACATTCCATGCATTGATACGGCTTTTCTCCTGTGTGGATCCTTTTATGGGAAGCAAGTTGGCTACTTTGAGTAAAAGTCTTTCCACAGTCCAAACATTTATAAGGTTTCTCCCCCGCGTGGATCCTGTTGTGGTACGTAAGGGACACACTGTGGCTGTAGCACTTTCCACACTCTCTGCATTTGTATGGCTTCTCCCCTGTATGAATCCTTTTATGGGACGTTAGATGACTGCTTTGAGTAAAAGATTTTCCACACTCCATGCATTTATATGGCTTCTCTCCTGCATGGATCCTTTCATGTTTCATAAGGGATGCATTTTCACAAAAGCTCTTCCCACATTCTTTGCACTTATATGGCCTCTCTCCTGTGTGGATCCTTTTATGGGAAATAAGTTGACTGCTATGAATAAAGGTCTTATCACACTCCTTGCATTTATATGGTTTCTCTCCTGTGTGAGTCCTTTTATGAGGAGTAAGTTGACTGCAATGAGTAAAGGTCTTTCCACACTCAAGGCATTTATATAGCTTCTCTCCCGTATTGATCCTTTTATTACATGTAAGGGAACAGCTATCGCTCAAACTATTTCCACACTTCATACATTTACATCGTTTCTTCCCTGTGTGGACCCTTTTATGAGAAGTAAGATGACTGCTATTAGCAAAACTCTTTCCACATTCCATGCATTTATATGGTTTCTCCCCTGTATGAATCCTGTTATGGTAAGTAAGAGAAACATTATGTCTAAAGCTCTTTCCACATTCCTTGCATTTATGTGGTTTCTCTCCTGTATGAATCCTTTTATGGGAAGTAAGTTGACTGTTATTAGTAAAGCCCTTCCCACATTCCAGACATTTGTATGGTTTCTCCCCTGTATGAATCCTTTTATGTCTCATAAGGGATGCATTTTCACAGAAGCTCTTTCCACACTCCACACATTTATATGGCTTCTCCCCTGTGTGGATCCTTTTATGGATAGTAAGCTTTCTGTGTTGACTGAATGCCTTTCCACACTCCATGGATTTGTATGGTTTCACTTCTGGGTGGGTCTTTTCATGAGATGTAAAGGACCCATTTTCATAAGAAAAAGTGAAAGTCCAACTGCCATTTTTCCCATGGTCTCCAGATACATGATCTCTTTTGGCTTGGGTTGGATAATGTTGATTTACATGAACTTTATCTTGGTTTGGCTTCACACTTTTCCCAATATAACTTTTCTTTATTTTTCCTTGTTGGGCAACAAAGTCTTGTATTGGGACCTCAATGGAAGAAGGGCTTTCTTGACTCCAATCGTTTGACTGCTTTCTCTGATGTCTTTCTTTTTCCATTTTAATTGGAAACGTTCTGCCTCCAGCATTGATCACTTTAAACAGTTCGCAGGAATCTTTATTCTCCTGCCCACTATTACCTGCAGAAGAAAAGAGAAATGAAAATGATAACAAGGTTAGGGAAAGAGATCAATCTGTAGGAAGTCATAAGAATTTCCTTCTGAAATTTTGCCCAGTTTCACTATTTTATATATGTTCAAATGTCATCTTGCTCTCAATTAAGGAAGAATCAGGGGAAGCATCCATGGAAGTACCAGGAGAAACCCATAACATTTATTGGACTGGATAAATTCCAGCACAGACTGAATAATAAAACCAATCTGACAAAAGTCTTTTTCTTCCTACCCAAACTACATTCCCTGTGCTATTCTATTTTTCTCTTGCCAAAAATCACATAGTTGCAGAGAAAACATCTAGAGCTCTTTTACTAACCCTAAATAGCTTGTCTGTAATGGAAAAATGGCACCATTTCACCTTTAATTTTTATTTTTTTTAATTTTAATTCCATTTATATCCCGCCCTTCTCCGAAGACTCAGGGTGGCTTACAAGCTTAGCAATAGCCTTCATTCTATGTATATGCCTGCTTATTAGGGCTTTCACACCCTCCCCAAGCAGCATTATTACAAAGTCAGCTTAATTGCCCCCAACAATCTGGGTCCTCATTTTACCTACCTTGGAAGGATGGAAGGCTGAGTCAACCTTGAGCCTGGTGGGACTCGAACCTGCACTAATTGCAGGCAGCTGGTGTTACTTAAGGAGGCATTAGCCCACTGCTCCACCAAGGCTCTTAAGAAAACTAAACACATACTGTACACCCCACCCAAAGGCTTTTTTAATCCCAAAGCTCAGAATATAAATGAAACAGAAGGAAAGTCAGTAACCCAGGAGCTGAAGAAATGAGTTTTTCATACACAGATACAGAAGCATCTAGGTCAAAAAAGCCGAAATTGGATGGGGTTGAGAATCTCATCATAGCAAGCAGTTTGTTTCTCACTGATACATTGAAATAGAAATGAAAAAAAAATCAGGCAAATGCATCAAAGCAGGGAACCACTATCCATTTTCCTTCCTCAGAGTCGTACGGTTTTTTCCTTCTCCCTCCCAGGAGATGACGTCTGCATGGGGATTTTTAATTAAAAAATTGCTGATGGCATTCACCTATATGGAAAGTCTTCCCAAACAAGCCCTTACCCAGCAAAGCCACGTTCCTATGATTTTCCAGCATGACTTCCCGATGCAGGGCTTTTTGGTCAGCATCCAGCCGAAACCACTCCTCCTCAGAGAAATACACAGCCACCTCCTCAAAGGATACAAGATCTTCCTGAACAATGAAAAGAAGAAGAAAACAGGCCCAGCCGAATTGGCAAAATAATATTTAAATAATCCTGAGCAAAGATATGGATTAAGTTAAACGTTTGTTTGGTCGAATGCCAAACTTTAGGTGAGAAAATGGACAGAACCCAAACTTTTAATTAAACAAATACTGATTCTGCAGGACTTTTATTTATTAATTATGAAGTTCATTTGCTGCCCGTCTTGTGTCAAACAACTCAGGGCAGCTTACAGGATAAATGCAGCATAAATAAACACAGTAAGGTAAAGGTAAAGGTAAAGGTTCCCCCGCACATGCGTGCTAGTCGTTTCCGACTCTAGGGGCCGGTGCTCATCTCTGTTTCAAAGCCGAAGAGCCAGCGCTTGTCCGAGGATGTCTCCGTGGTCATGTGGCCGGCATGACTAGACGCCAAAGGCGCACGGAACGCTGTTACCTTCCCACCATAGTGGTCTCTATTTTTCTACTTGCGTTTTTACGTGCTTTCGAACTGCTAGGTTGGCAAAAGCTGGGTCGAGTAACAGGCGCTCACTCTGTTATGCGGCACTCGGGATTCGACCCGCCAAACTGCTGACCTTCTGATCGACAAGCTCAGCGTCCTAACCCACTGAGCCACCGCGTCCCTCAGGGCAGCTTACTCAGGACAGCTTACAGGATAAATGCAGCATAAATAAACACAGTATCACATGCTAATTCTGCCGACTGGCAGCAGTTTGATTTTCACCAGCTCAAAGTTGACTCAGCCTTCCATTCATTCAGTCGGTAAAATGAGGACCCAGATTGTTAGGAGAAAGAGGCTGACTCTGTAAACCACTTAGAGAGGGCTGTAAAGCACTATAAAGTGGTATGTAAGTCTAAATGCTATTGCTATAAAAACATTCATAAACATTAAAATCATCAGATATAAAGTGACAAAGTAAGTAAGATAAAATCATCAACACAAGATGGAGAAGGAGGGTGCCAAATTGGGGGAGGAGTGTTATTTTTTAATTAAGTCAACCACCTCCTATGTGAAGCTCCCCCACTGGGACTTCACACTGTCTGGCAGAGACAGGTTGAGACATGTTTGAATATTAGTAGCTCGGGTTGGTAATAGAGCTGTTGTGTCAACGTGGTGACAACTGATGCCAGCGCTTTGATCACTGAAAAAATCAGCAGCCATTTTCTCTTGCTCTCAGTATGCTTTTTCTGCTCCTTAGAGTTTAGGTGTAGAAGAGGGAGGGATGGGGTGAATGCTTTAACTAGTTAACCGTAACAATGCTATGCCTGGGAACTCAAGGTCATAGATTGATGAGGTTTTGGCTGGCAAAGAAGCTGGGGAAGGAGCCCGTGTTTGTACACTAATTGGGAAATGTGATTTATGACAGCTTTTGGGGGTGGGAATTATCACTTGTTATCTGGGGGAAGGGAACTCAGTTTTGGGTTTGACTAAGTAAGCACCGATACTTTGTTTCCTAATTAAATGTTCTTTAAGGAAGAAATTCATGCCTTGAAGTTCTTTTGACTGGTTTCATCTATCGGAACCATGACATCTTTGACCGTCGAGCTTGGCGATTTGGCTGCACACATTTCGTCTCCATTTGGGGAGACATCTTCAGTGTGCTTTGAATTTGAATTGAAAAAGACAGGTCTTAAGGCTCTTATGAAAAGTTAGGAGGAGGGGAGGCAACCTCACTTCAGGGGAGGGTAACATATTACAAAGGTCTTCAATGCCATTCAATGAAAAGCATCTCAGTTTTCTTCTGGATTGCTCGATCTATGTCTGTCTGCCCATCCCTCCCTATCTCTTTCCCTCTCTCCCTACATCAATCATCCAGACTCTCAGCAACTAGAGATTCAACTGGCAGATGGGCCTTAGAATCCACATCTATCACAGACTCCAATCCTTCCTGTCTATGCAGAAGGAAATTGATGGAGGGAATTTTTTCTAACATTTCAGCAAAAGGCTTATGGTAACTCAAAAGGAATAGTCCTGTTCATTCTCAAAACAAGTGAAAGTGCTGGGAGAGACAGCTAGGGATTTGGGTGGATGCTATCCATATCTAGAGAAACACTGTTTCTGCTTCTACTCACAATATAAGGAACCAATTGCTGGTAATACAAGCCATTGGCTGAACCCGGGGTGGGGTGGGGGGAGAAATTACCTGGGAATGAATTTGCGACTTTCTTTAGTGATAATATCCAGACACAAATCAGAGGATTACAAATTACTTTGTAGGCCAAAATGCTTTGACTATAGTTAGGCCACCATGATACAAAAAAGATGTTGAGCTCTAGAAAGAGTGCAGAGGGAGCAACAAAGATGCTGGAGGTTAAAACATGCAATGAACGGTTGCAGGAACTGAGTATGTCTAGTCTAACAAAGAGAAGAACCAGGGGACGACATGATAGCAGTATTCCAATATTTGAAGAACTGCCACAAAGAAGAGGGGGTCAACCTATTCTCCAAAGCACCTGAAGGCAAAACAAGAGCCAATGGATGGAAACTAATCAAGGAGAGAATCAACTTGGAATTAAGGAGAAATTTCCTGACAATTAGAACAATTAATCAGTGAAACTTCTTGCCTCCAGAGGTTGTGGGTGCTCCATCAGCAGAGGTTTTTAAGAAGAGACTGGACAGTCATTTATCTGAAATGGTATAGGGTCTCCTCCTGGTGTGTGTGTGTGTGTGTGTGTGTGGATTAGAAGAGTACCTACTACTATTGTTAACTTTTTACTTACAGACTTCTCCATTTGGTCAACTTCGTTGTGTTTTAATAGTCTGCCTTATCTTTTAATCTGGTGCACTTATTTTTTAATCACTGGTTATAAATGTTTTTTTTAAAAAAATGGAAATGTGTGAAATAATATTTAATTACATTTCAGTAGCCTTGCACAATTAAATCAAGAATTAGAAAAAGAATGGTTCTCTTTGAAAGTTTATGGAGATTCTCAAGTCATCCAGGTCATAGTTATCCCAAATATGCTTTTTCACGAGGCAAAGGGACTTCCTTGTTTTTCTTTGAAGACGTTTTGCTTCTCATCCAAGCAGCTTCTTCAGCTCTGAAACTCCACACCATCCAGTCAGAGCTGAAGAAGCTCCTTGGATGAGAAGCGAAATGTCTTCAAAGAAGAGATTGCCGGCGGACGACACCCAGGGATAGGGCCTTCTCAGTGGGGGTGCCTGCCCTTTGGAACCAGCTGCCAGTGAAGCTTAGGACTGCCCCCGACCTCCGTTCATTCCGCCGGGACCTGAAGACCTGGCTCTTTGAGCTCTCTGGCCCAGGCTGAGAATTTTAATTTTAGTTTTAATTTTAACTGGGGTTTTACTTATGCAGGGATGAATATAATTTTTTTAATCTGTTTTTAACTTTTGTATTTTTGTTTTTAATCACCCTGTATACCGCCCTGAGTCCTTCGGGAAAGTGCGGTATATTTATTTATTTATTTATTTTATTACATTTATATACCGCCCTTTCCCGAAGGACTAAATAAAATAAATAAAATAAAATAAAAACAAGGAAGTCCAGTTGCCTCGTGAAAAAAGCATCTTTGGGATCTCTTTGATTCTGTAAGAAACCAATTTTTGAAAATGTGAGTGAATAAATGACTAGCAAAAGGCGAGTTAAGTATTGCTCTTAAAAAAACCCGATTTCCCAATAAGGATCCCAATTGAATTTTTCTATGTTGGTCAGGAACATGAAAATAACGCAGCCCCAAAAGAGGAAGAAATGGAAGAAGAGACTGCAGCAGCATCCTCAGCTTCAGTTGCTGAAGGAAAGGGAGAATATAAATTTATTTATTTTTATTTTTCTTACTTGATTTGCTGGTTCAACCTCTATTTCAGCTCCACCATAAAGACCAGAAAACTCCATGCTTTGTTTCCCTGTAAGGGATACCGAATTTTAAAATACATAATTAAGGGAACACGAATAGAATACATACATAATTAAGGGAATAGGAATAGAATACATAGAGAAGATGAGGCAGCTGCGATCCCTCTGGGGAATGGGAGGACCTTCAATTACCTCCTGAGGTGTCCTGACTTGGATCTTCCTGAGGGATTCTCCTGAAAAACAGCTCCTGAGAGGGATTTGATAGAGTCGTCCTTCCCTCAGGATCTCTGATCCCCATAACGAAGGACTTGAAATAGAAGGAAGGAGAAAAGAAGAAGAATTAATGGACATCACACAACATGAAGTGGATTCTTGTTCCCTGAACACAATTCCAAAGCCCGCCCAGTTCTGTCATTGAAACTGAGTAAGAAAACAACAATTGTCTCAAATCTATCTTCTAGAAAGAATAACAGAAGAATGTCCTACATGAATTAGTGAGACACCTTCACAAAGGTGGAGGACTCTGGGGGAAGAGGGGTGAAAAAATCAAACACATTCTTTATTCCCTTTAAATCCCTTCTGGGCTCCCAATCAAAGGTCTTGCACCGGCAACTCAACCTTCTTTTTCTGCTCCTCCGCCTGACTCAGGAGGAGGCCTTCCGCTAGGGCCACCGCCTGGGAGCTGGTCTCTGCTCCACACTCCCGCACCCAGCTCGCCATCTGCCTGGGCAGAAGGGCCAGGAGCTGCTCCAGAACAACCAGGTCCAGCATCTGGGCTTTGGTGTGCTTTTCTGGTCTCAACCATCGCCTACAAAAGTTGTGGAGTCGGCTGCAAAGTCCTCGGGAACCCTCAGCCTCCTGATATTGGAGGCTCCTGAAGTTCCAGGGCGGAACTTCTGAACGGATGATGGATTCCTCCTCCAGGATCTTCGGCCTTGCTAAAAGGCCTTTTCCAGTCACTTCACTTGCTAAAAGTTCTGTCTCCATTCTTTCTCTGTCCTGAAATGCAACTCCAAATGGGTCCAAAGGATCTTGTGGGTCTCCAAATGCCTTTTCGTTCATAGGGCCGTTCCTGCAGCTGCCGGACTGGTCGCAGAAGGTGATTCAGTCCTCTTTGCCCAAGAGAGAATGCTTGGATGACTTCGCCATCCACTTTATGTATCTGAGATGAAAAAGGAAATAAATCCCAAGGATTAGAAAATGGAGCATTTTAAACCATTGAACAACCCTCAACACAACATGGGAAGATATATTTTTCTGATATAGGATTGAAGTGGCTTTGAAGAAATGAGTTGTCTGATTACTGCTAAGCTTGTAAGCCGCCCTGAGTCTTCGGAGAAGGGTGGGATATAAATGGAATTAAAATAAAAATAAAATAAAATAAATGTGTCTGTGTGTGTTTGAGGTGCAAAACACGGGCCTGATTTCCATCAAAGGCTTGCAAAAGCCAATAAATACAGTTTTTATTTCTATTCTCAAATGCCAAGAAAAGACCCTGGCTAAAGACACACCCCCTTTTTTCCCCCTTCTTCAAGGTGGCCTTTGGGGAGCCGGATCTCCCTCTGACACGCAGGCAGGTTCACAAAACCTGTCAAACCCCAAACAGGTGAACAAACCATGAAAGATCACTTCCCATCCAATGAAAATGCCAGGAAATGACCCTGGCTGGGGATGACCCTTTTCCTTTCTTCTGGGGGGCTTTCGGGGAGCCGAGTCTCCCTCTGGCATGCAAGCAGGTTCACACGACCTATCCGGAGCCCCCAAAGGGTCAGCCAAGGGCAGGGCGGAGGTCCCCCGCAAGCAGGGCCGGGAAGGAACCCCCGGATTCCCGCCGCCTTCCTGGAATCCCCGGTTCTTCTGCTGCTGCTCTGGAGCTCCGCTTCCCCCTTGCGTGGAGAGGGCGGCTGGGGATTACGGGACCCGGGATCGGACCTGGGGGAGGGCCGGGCAGGGGTCTCTGCCTCCTCCGCCTCCCTTTGTACAGGGAGAGCCCCGCTCCCCACCTAAGACACGTGTGAATCTCTTACTCCGCGAGACGCTCCCGCAGCGTCTTCGCCTCCCGCGGAGCTCCAGGGGTTAAGGAGAGCGAGGGCCGCGTCCTAGAGCGCCAAAATCCAGTTACGCCTCTCCCTTTCTGGCCTCTGCAAAGGCAGCCGTGACTTTCGCCCTCCAGCGGCCAAGCGCCTGGTGTTCCCTTCTCTTGCTGGAGCGAGCCCCCTGGAGGAGTCTGTGTGCATTGCAGGTGGTTATGCAACTGGTCTTCCCAGTTGCAATGTGTGGCAGTGAAAGCTGGACCATAAGAAAGGCTGAGCGCCAAAGAATTGAAGCCTTTGAACTCTGGTGCTGGAGAAGACTCCTGCGAGTTCCTTGGACTGCAAGGGGATCAAACTGGTCAGTCCTAGAGGAGATCAACCCTGACTGCTCTTTGGAAGGCCAGATCCTGAAGCTAAAACTCAAATACTTTGGCCACCTAATGAGAAGGAAGGACTCACTGGAGAAGAGCCTAATGCTGGGAAAGATGGAGGCCAAGAGAAGAAGGGGACGACAGAGAATGAGGTGGCTGGATGGAGTCATTGAAGCAGTAGGCGTGAGCTTAGATGGACTCCAGAAGATGGTAGAGGACAGGAAGGCCTGGAGGAACATTGTCTATAGGGTCACAATGGGTTGGACACGACTTTGCAACTAACAACAACAACATGCAAAGAGGGACGTTCTCCAGGGGGGGCTATTTATTTATTTATTTATTTTAATTCCATTTATATCCCGCCCTTCTCTGAAGACTCAGGGCGGCTAGGAGGAAGGAGACTGTTATATACCTCACAATCAGGAATGTCGTATCCGGGGAAGAGCCTGAGTGGGGCGAGAGGAGAGTCGGCCTCAAGAACAGGAGAGAGGCAGAATTCGCACTGGGGCTGGAGGGGGAGAGAAGCAAAGCAGCAACTCCAGCTTGTCTCCTTTCCCAGCTCTGCTCGGCCCTGCGCTTGGCTGACCCGTTTGAGGCTCTGGACAATTGTTCAGTTCCCCATTTTCTAATTGGACTTTCCCTCATTCTCATGGTAATAGGTCAATTTCCTCTCAAAGTTGACTCAAGGTTGACTCAGCCTTCCATCCTTCCGAGGTAGGTAAAATGAGGACCCAGATTGTTGGGGGCAATAAGCTGACTTTGTAATTATGCCGCTTGGGGGGCCCCCCGAAAGCCCTAATAAGCAGGCATATACATAGAATGAAGGCTATTGCTAAGCACATTGATTTGTGCTTCTTAGATTGTAAGCCGCCCTGAGTCTTCGGAGAAGGGCGGGATATAAATGGGATTAAAATAAAAAAATAAAATAAAAAATAAAATGATCAACACAGAAGAGAAACCATATACATGTAAAGAGTGTGGGAAGATCTTCAGCCAATACAGAAATCTTACCACCCATAAAAGGATCCACACAGGGGAGAAACCATATAAATGCATGGAATGGGGAAAGGGATTCAGCCACCACAGTAATCTGACTTGCCATAAAAGGATCCACACAGGAGAGAAGCCATATAAATGCATGGAGTGTGGAAAAGGTTTCAGCCACCACAGTAATCTGACTTGCCATAAAAGGATCCACACAGGAGAGAAGCCATATAAATGCATGGAGTGTGGAAAAGGTTTCAGCCACCACAGTAATCTGACTTGCCATAAAAGGATCCACACAGGAGAGAAGCCATATAAATGCATGGAGTGTGGAAAAGGTTTCAGCCACCACAGTAATCTGACTTGCCATAAAAGGATACATGCACGACAGAAACCATTTCAGCGTAGGGAATCTGGGAAGAGCTTTAATAATTGTCTTATTTCCCATGAAAGTAGCCACACAGGGGAGAAACCATATAAATGCATGGAGTGTGGTAAGGGCTTCAGTCATCACAGAAATCTTAATTCCCATAAACGGATCCACACAGGGGAAAAACCGCATGAATGCAAAGAGTGTGGAAAGAGCTTCAGTCATAGTGCTTTCCTTACTTTCCATAAAAGGATCCATTCGGGGGAGAAACCATATAAATGCATGAAGTGTGGAAAGAGCTTCATTCAGAGCAGCAAACTTACTTCCCATAAAAGGATCCATACAAGTGTGTGCAGTGCGGAAAGAGCAGGACAAGAAGCAACGGATAGAAACTAGTCAAGGAGAGAAGACACCTAGAACTAAGGAGAAACTTCCTGACAGTTAGAACAATTAACCAGTGGAACAACCTGCCTCCAGAGGTGGTGAATGCTGCAACACGAGTTTTTAAAGAAGAGTCTGGACAGCCATTTGCCTGAAATGGTATAGGGTTTCCTGCCTGAGCAGCGGGTTGGACTATATGACCTCCAAGGTCCCTTCTAACATCATCATCACCATCATCATCATCCATCATCATCATCATCATCATTATTATTATTATTATTATCATCATCATCATCATAAAACTTTTATTCATAAAACATGAAACTCAGTCAACTGAACACTCAAATTGACTGGTACTAATGGTTGACACGGGTTGCTGCCAGCATCCTATGATGATGATGATGATGATGTTTGAGAGTTCACAAGGTTAATACTCTATGAAACAAAGCTGAATCTTGCATTCTGCTACAGATATCACGAAGCCTCCTTCCAGAAGATAACAAGGAAAACAGGTCGTGAAGAGGATGTATAGTGTCCCAGACAATCCTGGGGACCCTGCTCAAGCAACACTTATGTCCTAGATAGAGGGGAGTGAACTGCCAATAATCTTCTGCCATCCTCACCACTCTCTGCGCCGCCTTCCTGTCTGAAGCAGTGATGCTTCCAAACCAGACTGTGACGCAGTATGACAGGATGCTCTTGATAGTCCCTCTGTAGAAAGTGGTAAGGACAGGAAGGAAGATGTACTTTTCTCATGCAGTGCAGAAAGTGCAGGCAATGGAAAATGGAAGCCGTAATATTTTCTGAGAGAACTTTGGTGAGAAGGCTCACATACTGGTTCATGTTAAAAGTTTGAACCCCATCTGCGACTTTCCCCAGAGGGCACATACCTGTTGAGTCATTCAGGAATTCAGAGGAGTGCTGTCTCCTCTCCTTGTCATTATCCAAATTACAGTGATTTGTTTGTTGTCCTGTGACTAGTCCCGAGAGATATTTCTGCAGACTTTGAGAACTTTTGACACAAAGACATCAGTAACAGGCTTCCTCCTCAATATCCCAGTAGGGTTTGTTGGCTGATGTCATGGCACCGGAAAGTCTTGAGTGAAGACTTAAATGAGTCTGGAAGCAGTTAGAACCTTTTAGGGCAGACAGAAGCTTTGTTTAATCCACCTTTCAGTTTTGAAGACTCGGCTGGATTCTGTATTAGGAAGGTCCCCGAAGCTTTGCTTTTTTCCACCTCTTCTTATTTTTTGTTCAAAGTAAACACAGAACTGGAGGCTCCATCAGCACTACTAGTCATGTTACTTCTCATTCTGCTTCAGGGGCCCCAGGCAGTCCATAGGAGGCTCGATCTCAAAAACCTCCTGAGTCCAAAGAAGGAAAAGTTGGAGCCAGAGAACCATTATAGGCCAGGAAGGCTTCTCATTGGTGTCATAGTCTCTGCAGTGAAGGTTTTCTTTCAGCCACTAAGCTTCAGCACAAATCCTTCATCCCAAGTACACATGTAGGTTTGTTTTTCGTGCACTGAATTACATCTACTCCTTTTCTGAACAATTTCTAAGGTGAGGGGTGCTCACCTTCTTGGTGCTCTCTGAGCTTGATTGCTTTCTTGCAGACGTTTCATTACTCAAACTAGGTAACAACTAGCGCTGATGATGTTGCCTAGTTCGAGTAATGAAACGTCTTCAAGAAAACAACCAAGCTCAGAGAGCGCCAAGGACTCCTCATTTCAACACTGAACTATCAATATTCCTCTTCATTGGTAATTTCTAAGGTTCTGGCCCTCTTCTCCTACCAGATCAGATGTTGTGGGAACTTCATCACTGGAAGCTTTCAAGAAGAGACCGGACTGCCATATGTCAGAAATGGTGTAGGGTCTCCTGCTTGGGCGGGGGGTTGAACTAGATGACCTACAAGACCCCTTCCAACTTTGTAATTCTAATTATTCTAACTCTAATTATTCTAATTCTAATTCAAGCATTGTCCCCTTGATCAGCTAAATTTTCTCCACTTCTGTCCCCTTTCAAAATTGGGTATCCATTTTGTACCCCGCAGCTGATTCTAAAATACAGACATGATGCTAAATTTTGTTCCCTACTTTGTAAATTATTATTATTATTATTATTATTATTATTATTATTATTATTATTATTATTAAAATTTATATGTAAATGAGGTTATGTAAATCTCATCTTAAGAAATGTTTGAGAACGGACTTGAAAAATCTTAAAACATATCCAGAATTTGATAACGTTGATTTTGCTGATAGTGTGCCAATGGTCCTTTCCAACTTTTATCATTAATGAGTTTCTATTAAATTTGGAGATTAGGTTAAACTACCGTGAAGCATTTGAGAAGATTAATAAGAAGAGAAAGAATGTTTAAAGTCAGCCCAACATTTTAGTAGAATTGCAAACATGCTAGCAACCTCAAGAGTCTATCCAGTACTGAATATCGAGCATAAGCAAGAGTCCTTTCAAATATTTGCGATTTCTAGGGATACCTCCCACCCAATGTATATTACATATTATTTACATAGTATTTTGGTTTTTTTGAACTTACTTTTATGTTAAACATATAGAATGTTTTAATCCATTCAGAGGAAATCTTGCCCTTGGATGGGTTTTTTTCTGTATATATATAAAAAAGATTAAATAAAATAATTGATTACATACATTTATATTTGTAGCAAATTAGTGACTGAAGATTGGAAAATCCTGTTCTTCCTTTTTGCCATCCAGGAGATCAACCAGGATCCCCATATCTTACCCAACATCACTTTGGGCTACAGCATTTATGAAAATTATTACCATGCAGGAAAGACTGCCGATGCTTTGCTGGACCTACTTTCAAACGGGGAGACCAAGATTCCCAACTACAGATGTGGAAGGCAGAGAAACACACTGGCTGTTCTTGAAGGGGCTGGTTCTGACATCTCCATTCAGATTTCAGCCATGTTGAGCATCTACAAAATCCCACAGGTATGATATTGTTCGGGCGACAGTTTTCTGTCATGGAACTTTCAATCAAAGATCCTCAGTCGTAAATTAAGAGCAATAGCCATAGTACTTAGGCTTACAGAGTCAGCATATTGCCAACAATTTGGGTCCTCATTTTACCGACCTTGGAAGGATGGAAGGCTGAGTCAACCCTGAACCAAAAGAAGAATTTTATTACAAGAACAACACACATTTAATTTTGCATGTTAAGTTTAAAATATCGTATTTTCATTCCTTTTCAGGTCAGTTACAATTTTGCCGCCCAGATTCTGAGTGATAAAATTAGGTTTCCTTTCTTGCACCCAATGCTTCCTGCTGAAGGATTCCAGTATCCAGGGATGGTCAAGCTGCTCTTACATTTCCGGTGGACCTTGATTGGACTGATGGCACCAGACACTGACAATGGGCAGACTTTCATGAGAACAATGACTTCCATGCTGATAAAGAATGGCATCTGTCCAGTTATAGCAGAAACTTTTTCCACATCTTACCGTAAGAGGTCCATAGATCGGAACCCATATCGCAGTTGGAGACAAGTGAATGTTTTCCTTTACGCTGCAGATAAAGATATGATCACCGGGGGTGTCAGAATTCTACAAATAGTATTTAGATCCTTTGAGCAACCTGTTATAGGAAAAGTGATGATTACAACCATTTGTTGGGACATCACCATCTATTTTATGGGTTTGACCTTTCCCTTTCAATTCATCCACAGCATTTTTTCCTTTCTTATTAAGGGAAACCAAATGGCAAAGTCTCTTTTGCCTGTGGATTTTTACTATTTCATCAAAAACGTAGCAGAAATGTCCTTTACCTGTTCATACCCCAAGGATACCTTTTCTGTGAAAGTCCGGAGATGGTGCAGGGAGAGAGAAGAACTGGAGGCTCCATCCCAGGAGAATATTGATGCGATCCAGTCTCTAGATGGCTATTTAACTTATAATACAATCTGGGCTGTGGCACGGGCCATACATGCAGCCTCTACGCCCAGTTCTAAGAGGACAAGGATCAAAGGTGATCAAAACATGGAAATGTCAAAGCTGAAAGGGTGGCAGGTATTTCTTTTCAGCCTCAGAATCAATTTCAGAAGTGTAAGAATTGGGCAGTTGTGTTTTTTTTTAAATGATTTATTTTGAACACCAGAAATAAAATGAACCCCAACCTTCCAGTCCTGTCCCTCTTTCATTCCCTTTGTTCCTTTTCTGTCTGTTGCAACTTCTTAATTCCATTATGACAGGAAGGAAGGGAAGAAGGGAAGGAAAGATGTTGATATTCTAAAAAGAGCACAAAGAAGAGCAAGAAGGATGATTAGGGGACTGGAGGCTACAACATATAAAGAATGGTTGCTGGAATTGGGTATGTCTAAGTGGAATGAAAAGAAGTACTAGGGGTGACATGATAGCAGTCTTCCAATAATTCAAGAGTTGCCACAAAGAAGAGGGCATCAAGCTATGTTCCAAAGCAGTGCTTTGGAAACTAATCAAGGAGAGAAGCAACCTGGAACTAAGAAGAAAGTTCCTGACAGAACAATTAATCAGTGGAATAACTTTCCTTGAGAAGTTGTGAATGTTCCATCACTGGACATTTTAAAGAAGAGGTTAGACAACCATTTGTCTGAAATGGTACAGGCTTTCCTGCCTGAGCAGGGGGTTGGACTAGAACAGGGGTGTCAAACTGCTGGCCCATGGGCCAGATGCATCATGCGGAAGCCGCGCCCACCCCAGCTCTGGCAAAGGGAAAAAAGGTGCAATATGTTTGACACCGCTGGACTAGAAGACCTCCAAGGTCCCTTCCGACTCTGTTATTCTGGTAGGAAGGAAGGAAAGAAGGAAGGGAGGGACGGGGAAAAGGAAGGCAAGTAGGAAGGGAACCATTACAAGGAGACATGGAGAAGAGATGATATAGTCCAGAGATAGAAAGAGAGGTGAGAAAGAAACTCGGCCTTGATATTAAATATAATCTCAGACGTTTCAGGTAGGCCAGTCAAGAAACATATACCACAGGAAATCCAGGATAATAATATTACTATTACTACTACTACTACTACTACTACTAATAATAATAATAATAATAATAATAATAGGACCTTACAGGTCATCTAGTCCAACCCCCTGCTCAGGCAGGAAACCCTACACCATTTCAGACACATGGTTGTTCAATCTCTTCTTAAAAACTTCCAGTGTTGGAGCAGGTTGTTCCACTGATCAATTGTTCTAACTGTCAGGAAGTTTCTCCTTAGTTCTAGGTTGTTTCTCTCTGGTTAGTTTCCATCCGTTACTTCTTGTCCTGCCTTCAGGTATTTTGGAGAATAGCTTGACTCCCTCTTCTTTGTGGCAATAAAGTACTACTTTATTGTGGATTTGGGTAACACCCTCTTGAAGCCTATCCCATTTCTCTCAGTCATATCTCACAGTTTGTCCAGATCATGTAAATTTGAAAGGTAAGTTAGTCGGTTAAGGTTAGAGTGAGCCATTGAATTTGGAATGTCCTGTCTAAACATAGCCGGTTTTTCTTCCATTCCAGCTCCATTTCTTTCTTCAGAACTTTCAGTATTACAATAATTCCACAAATGGAATGTTTTTGGAGGAGAATGGAGGCCTGTCAGCAGACCTGGATATTGTGAAGTGGGAGGCTAACAGCAACAAAACCTTTAGGAGAGTTATCTTTGGGAGTCTAGAAAAACAAGGATCCTTGGATTTCAAGTTTATGATCCGCCAGAATGCTACTGCAGAGATGGAAAGGTCAAAGAAGGTGGAGTTAAATCTTGATTTCACTTTTCTTGATGTTGTTACCTACACCCTCTTGGGGCAAGGAATGCCTCTGAATGCCATGGAAGAAGGCAAGGCATTCATTAATTAGATGTCCATGAGAAGTGCACCCTCAACTGTTCCAATAAAGAGTCTATTAGACTTGTGCAAAGGAAAGATTTGAGCCATGGGGATAAATAATTTCTATGCTTTCTCTTAGAAGAAACCTTCTCTTCAGTATTTAGTACAAAATGTTCAAATCTAGAAATCATCCTGTGTGGAAGAGAAGATCAATAGGAAAGCTTCGGGTAGCCTGTTCAACTCAAGATTTTACAGCCTTCAAATTTAGCCAAGCTGAGCCTTCCTCTGGAGATCACCCATTCCTTTCCCCTTTGCCTTCTTTCTGGAAAGAAATGCATTTTCTGGATTTCCCTCTTCTCTCTGCTCAGCCCCTGCCTCCTTCCCGATGTGTGGAAAGCTGTGAACCTGGATTCATGAAGGTAACTCAAGAGGAGAAGCCCATCTGCTGCTACGACTGTCATCCCTGTGCAGAAGGAACCATCTCCACCAAGGCAGGTCAGTGACATCAGGAGAAAAGGGAGTTTTGGAGAACATCAACAAAAGCTTGGCTTTTAGAACGTTCGCTCCTTTATAATATGTATAATATGATTGATAGTGGAGGATAAGAAATGACATTGGAAATTGAACTGGCCGGGGGCAGGACATGAAAAGATACTGGAGCAAGGAGGGCTTAGCATTATGACAAAGGTAGCATCTCTTTTCATCTTCAACATACACCCTTCGTGTTTCAGTTTGTTATACATCCGCTTTGGCTGAAGAGGCAGAATGTCCAAAATGTAATTACTTTGATCAGGTCTCCCTCCCTCCCTCCTTCCTTCCTTCCTTCCTTCCTTCCTTCCTTCCTTCCTTCCTTCCTTCCGTCCCTTCCTTCCTTCCTTCCTTCCTTCCCTCATTCCCTCCCTCCCTCCCTTTCTTACCTCCCTCCATCCTTCCTTCCTTCCCTCCCTTGTTCCCTCCCTCCCTCCTTCCTTCCTCCCTTTCTTCCCTCCCTCTTCCTTCCTTCCCTCCCTCGTTCCCTCCCCCCTCCCTCGTTCCCTCTCGCCTTTCTCCCTTCCTTTCTTCCTCCCATGTCTAGAACCACTGCTATGGGCAGCCAAAGTTTGTGCCTTCTGATATCCTGACAAGCCACAAGACAATGTCAGAACCCATATTTAGAGGACCCCTTTTTCCTTTCTAAACCCAAATCTCACTCTTTTCTCTCCCTGGGTTCTGCCATACTCCAGGAGGGGAGCGGGGAGTGCTTGCAGGTTATTGCTTTGCTTTGCTTTCCTCTATGTAACACTTTGTTGTTTCTGCATACTTCCTCTCTGAATTTTTCTCTCCCCTTGTTGTCAGCTAGAAAAAGGGGGGAGGAGAATGGAATGTACCTCTGGCAACTGATTTATCTCTGCATTGGCAAGGGAAGGTGTGAGAAGCCGACCAAACAGGCTGCAGCCCAGTGAAAGCCTGATGTTATCTCCTTTTTCCCCACAACAAACTTAACACCTTGGGATTGGCCTATTTGAACTGACCAGATGAACTATGGAGTGGGGTTTTGCTTGGGATATTTTTTACCTAATGATCTGGCAGGAAATCCTCAGATCCTGTCTATTATGCCTGCTATCAGTTTCTCCTAATAAAAGCTCCTTTTGGAAGAAACTGCTTCCACGAGTTCTGCTTTCTTAGGATGAGGTATTGAAGTGGGCCCTGACAGACAAACAATTTCCATTTTCAACTTTTCTGTCAGGTGCAAGAAATCAGGAACCAGAGCAGAGTTCAAAAGTACTACAAGTTTATTTCATGCTACCTATACCTATACACCTGCTACCTGAACTACTAAGGGTCAAAGGAAATTGGCGGTAGATAAGAGTCAAGGGAGGCTGGATTTAGATCTCTTACAACAGGGGTGTCAAACTGCCGGCCCATGTGCCGGACACGTCACAACAAAACCGCACCCACTCTATTGCTGGCAATGGGGAAAAAGCTCCAATACATCGTGCGACGTCACATGACGTCGCGAGTTTGACACCCCTGTCTTACAAGGACATAAAGAGACTGAATTGATAATGCATTTGACCCCACCCCCTGGCTCAGCCTGCTCATCTCCCACATCTTCCTAGCTATGTTCACAAAATCCAAATTACCCCACTCTCCAAGATGGCTCCCTACATTGAACAGGGATGGAAGACCTAAATGTGTCTTCCAACCAGTTTAATGAAAGGGGGGAGTAGAAAGAAGTACAGAGTGGGTATTGTTGTAGATTGTGATACTAAAGAAATCAATTTGATGTTGAACTTGATAACAGCAGCACGGTTACTGGTGGGACAATATTGGAAGAAGGATAGTTTACCTACTATAGAAGAATGGGTACTTAAGGTATCAAATCTTGCAGAAATGTCTAAGATTTCTGCTTATTTGAAGGATCACTCGCAAGAAAGATATATTTCAGTTTGGAGGAGATGGATAGATTATATTCAGAATAAATATGGGACTAAAAAGTTCCATTTAGCTTATGAATAGATTTTAGATTGTTATTAATTTTATTATTAGTATTGATTATATTTTCGTTTAAGTTATTATTATTACCGGTATGTTTTTAATAATTTGAATGTATCTATGTTAAAGGGGAGTTAAAGCACATTATGAATTTGGTTAATTTTATAATGGATAATCTTAGTTAGAATATGATTATTACATCTATAACCTTGTATTCAGCTCTGGGAAGTGGGGGGGAAGGGGGGTGGTTTGGGGCGGGTGGGTTTTGGGGATATATATTGTAAAATTTTTTTTGTAAAACTCTTTAATAAAAAAAGAAAGAAGTGCAGAGTGAAGACTGAGTCACACTTTCTACTTGGCCTGATAGGAAGATGACCCATAAATGATTTCTGGAGAGCAGGAATTCAAAATGATGTGGTCAGTACAAACCCAGCTCAGCCTGAAGGTCACCTCCACCTAACCTCATCAGGAAAGCAGTGAAATGTCTTTCTTTTGCAGTGAAATTAGAAGGAGCTTTCCCAGTTTTCTCTCAGGGCACAAATGACAAGAAGAATGCTTAAAGCTTGTCCCTCCCTCCCTCCCTCCCTCCTTCCCTCCTTCCTTCCTTCCATCCTTCCTTCCTTCCCTTCCTCCTTCCCTCCTTCCTCCCTTCCCAGTTCCAGCAGTTTCTTCCCTTCTATTGCTGGAACTCATCAGTCCTCCTAAGATTTGCCCAAGGAAATTCCCGAACTCCAATCCAAATTAAAGCAACGTTAAGAGATGACATTACTGTGTCTACTTGAACCCTGAAAGGGAGCCCCCAACTCTTTGGGTCCACCTTTGTACTACTGTATACTGATTTCTTCTCCACACAGTACCACCATCCATTTCACCAGCTTCATCACTGGAATTGAAGCAATGCTGTATGGGAAAATTTATTATACCTCTTTTTCAGATGCAGAAAAATGCAGCAAATGTCCAGAAGATCAGCATCCAAACATCCAGCAAAATAATTGTGTCTCCAAGATTAAAACCTTCCTATCCTACCAAGAAAATCTGGGAATCATCCTGGGTTCTCTTGCTTTGCTCCTTTCTTTAATCACAGGCTTTACCTTGAGAATCTTAATTAAATT
The DNA here is from genome assembly GCF_947247035.1 of Vipera ursinii. NCBI lineage: Eukaryota > Metazoa > Chordata > Lepidosauria > Squamata > Viperidae > Vipera > Vipera ursinii. Next base: position 10,178,128 of record NC_139513.1, read on the forward strand.
CCAGGAAACTTCAATCGTCAAAGCCAACAATCGGGACCTCTCCTACATCCTCCTAGTTTCCCTTCTGCTTTCCTTCTTGACCTCCTTCATGTTCATTGGCCAGCCAACAAGAGCTACCTGCCTTCTCCGTCAAACAGCCTTCAGCATTGTTTTCTCACTTGCTGTCTCTTCGGTCTTGGCCAAAACAACCACCGTGGTGCTAGCCTTCTTGGCCACAAAACCAGGAAATAAATTGCAGAGATGGCTGGGAAAGAGCTTGGCCAATTCCATTGTCCTTTCTTGCACTGGCCTCCAAGTTATCTTCTGCAGCATCTATCTGGGCACTTCTCCTCCGTTCCCTGATTCTGACCTGCACTCCCAGCCTGGAGAGATCATCCTGCAATGCAACGAAGGCTCAGTCAACATGTTTTATGGAGTTCTGGGCTACGTGGGCCTACTGGCCGCCATTTGCTTCCTGATGGCTTTTCTGGCCAGGAACCTCCCTGGGGTCTTCAATGAAGCCAAGATGATCACCTTTAGCATGCTGGTCTTCTGCAGCGTCTGGGTGACTTTTGTGCCTACCTACTTGAGCACCAGGGGGAAATACATGGTGGCTGTGCACGTTTTTTCCATTTTGGCCTCCAGTGCTGGGCTGCTGGGCTGCATCTTTTTCCCCAAGTGCTACATCATTCTGCTAAGGCCAAATCTCAATAGGAAAGAACATTTGATGTTGAAATAACACTGAAAAGTGGATTCAGGCTTAAGTAATCCCCAAACTTGTCAAATAATAGTTCTGGTAAAGAGCAATAGAAATAGCATTTAGACTTTATATACCACTTTATAGTGCTTTACAGCCCTCTATAAACCAGGGGTCGCCAACTTCTGGGCTATGGCCCACTACCAGGCCGCAGCCTGTTTGAAACTGGGCCATGGGAGAGATGGGCAGGTGCACATGCATGAAGGTCCACTCATGTGAGTGGCAGGCAAGCGTATGCACACCTGAAGCTCCATTTGTACGACCAGAGGATGGTTGTGTGCAAAGCTTCATTCCCGCATGCAAGTGCAAGCAGCCTGTGCTTGTGCAAACGGAGCTATGCATGTGCAAGTGTGCCTGCCACTCACACCATCACCATCCTGTGCTGGGCCAGGCCACCAAGCTGAAAGGTTGAAGACCACTGTTCTAACTAGTTTACAGAGTCAGCATATTGCCCCCAACCATCTGGGTCCTCATTTTACCAACCTCAGAAGGATGGAAGGCTGGGTCAACCTTGAGCCAGTCAGGATCGAACTCCTGGTTGTGGATAGTTATTTATTTATTTATTTATTAGTTGAATTTATATACCGCCCTATTCCCGAAGGACTCAGGGCGATTCACAGGGCAAGTTAAAAACAATACAAAAGAGAGAATAAAATAAAATAAAATTAATACAGCCCACAATTAAGATAACATTAAAAATTAAAATTAAAATTAAAATTAAAATTATTAAAATTAAAATTAAAAATTAATTTAATTTAATTTAATTATTTAATTTAATTTAATTTAATTAATATAATTTAAAATCCCTCAGTCCAGGCCAGACAATTCAAACAACCAAGTTTTTAAGTCTCATCGAAACAAGCGAAGGTCGGGGGCAGTCCTAAGCTCCATCAGCAGTTCGTTCCAAAGGGCGGGCGCACTCACAAGAGTGCAGTATTGCATTCTAACCACTACGACATCACAGCTCCTAATAGCCTTTGACTTTGAAAAAAGCAGAAGATAACAAGTCTTTTGTCATTGTGACAGAAATAAATAATCATTTCTTAATAAACATGACTTTTGTATTTTCCGTTTGATCTTCAACCTGTACAAAACTGTGAATATTTATGAATGCTTTGGGTGAGTGAAGCAGAATTTTCTCAAGGATATATTGGAATCAGAGACCTGGACACAATTTTGTTGGAGCACAAATGGGTGTATTGACAGTGCTCTTGTGGGTTCATCAAGCTCTCCCTGGTTCCCAGAATCTGGGCTTACCTCCTTGGAGCTTCTTCCAGTCTCTCAGCATCGTTTGGCTTTCTGGAGGTTTTGTGAATGAGAGCAGAGTTTTGTTCCCCAGGAAAATGCCTTTGGGGAGGGGGAAGTTGCCTCATTGGATACCCTGTAGTTGACTCAATGCTTTGTTTTCCCTGTGACTATGCCTTTGGGCAAAAGGCTTTAGGCTAGATCCACAAATTCCCCCTCAGAAGATGTCAGGCCCCAAGAACAAAGAACAAGTTACTTATGAGTAATTTCTTTATTGTTGTTCACTTATAGACAGAATCTTGCCAGACTAAAGCAATTATTTCTACAACTATAGATATACTGTGTGAACTGGGGGGGGCATCTTAACACTTTTCCTCCCACCAGCTTTTCTGAACTCTACCACCTCTTTTCACTCTAGGGAAAAGCAAACCCTCCCTCCTGGGACTCTAGATAAGGGCTTTTCAACCTTTTCACTTATTGTACCACTTTTAGGTTATGGCAACATCCGAGTACCAGCAGTCGACCAGGAAAAAAAAAGGAAAAAAGTGATGAAGTACAGGTAGTCCTCGACTTACAACAGTTCACTTAGTGACTGTTCGAAGTTACAATGGCACTGAAAAAAGTGCCTCCCAAGCCACAGCCAAGCAAGACCCCTGCCTGCCTGCCCAGCGGCGCTCTTCCTCCTGTGCGAGGAGCAATTCTGTTGAGGATTGGCAGCGGGGGTGGGGTGGGGGGGTGTTTGATTTTTATTCCCCCATCTGCTTGCTGGTTGTGGCAGGTTTTGGTCGCTTCACATGATCCTGGGACACTGTGACCATCATAAATATGAATCAGTTGCCAAGCATCTGAATGTAAATCACAAGTTCCTGGAGATGCTGCAACATTCCAGCTGATCGGCGCTTCTTCTGGGCTCACCGGAAGCACCAGGAACAGCACCAAGCTCCAGCTGGAGCCTAGCACTGATCCTGGCACTTCTGCTGAGCCCTGACAGCCCTGCGGCTCCAGCCATCTCTCATTCAGGCTTGTGCGGTGTTGCCACCAGTTCAGCTCATTCCCCTCCCCCGCTACCAATTTCCTAGGATGGTCGCATACCACCTGCCAGGTGCCAATGTACCACAGGTGGCACCTGTACCACTGGTTGAAAAGCCCTGTTCTAGATACTTTCCACCACAGTAGTATTCTTTGAACACCTGAACAAATGTAACTCAAAGAGGCAGGATCTGAGGCTATATTTAACAAGAAGTTTGTATTTATAAAGCACGTAAAAAAATGCAAGTAGAAAAATAGGGACCACTACGGTGGGAAGGTAACAGTGTTCCATGCGCCTTTAGCATCTAGTCATGCCAGCCACATGACCACGGAGACGTCCTCGGACAAGCACTGGCTCTTTGGCTTTGAAACGGAGATGAGCACTGGGCCCTAGAGTCGGAAATAACTAGCACGCATGTGCGGGGGAACCTTTACCTTTACCTTGTATTTATAAAGTGTTGTGAGAGATTTCCATGAGTTACATCCTTGTAGGGTCCTGTGACCACAACATGCCCCTTCTTTTTGCTAAGCTTGTCTGCCTCGGTCACTGTATTTTTACCAGTTGTCAGACGACACATTGATCAGCTCAGAAAACGGTTTCCAGAACGGCCACTAAGTGAGGACTACATCATAAGTCCCTCCCAAGGTCCTCAAACTTGCGGCCAAGCCAGCCCTCACATGGACTCTCTGGACTTTTCCTTCATAACTGAGGTGGAACCAGAGGGAGAAGTGGGGAGTCCTGGAATGCAACATGGATCCCCTGAAGGAGCAAGCCATCCGAACTTCAGCAATTGCTGCGCCTACTCTGCTGATCAGTCTGACTCTGGGGTGGGCCATCCTGGAGAGGCCAGCCAGAGAACATCTAATCCCCTTGACTCAGGAGGACAGAGGGACACAAGTCTACCCAGCCCACTGGGTAAGCTGGTAGACCACAAAGTGAATGGACCTCTGAGATGTTCCACTAGGGCACACAAGCCTCCTTCATATCTCGCTGATTACATTGTAAAATAAAGAGCTATAATATTGTTGTATTGCTGTTTACCACTATACTACAGAAACTAGTGCTATGTTATAACTGGCTAAATGGCTATCCTTGAAGCCTATTCATTCAGACGTTGTAACCTATATGGTTTGTTTTTTTTCTATTACTTTATTTTAGTGTGTTTTGATAATGGGTCTTGATAATTGCTTTGAGGCTAATTTGTGTTACTATTGTCTGGTCTAAGAGGGGAGGGGTGTTATGTACTGGGCTCATAGTAATACCACGTGGGTTGCTGGAGCAGCTAATGGCTCTCCAACAATCCAGACTACAGGTCTCCAGCGCTATAATTGGCTATCCCTAGGCGGCAATGGTTGCTTCAAACCTGCTGGCTGCCGCCTAGGGGCTAGACTATATATTGCGGCTAGTTGCAGCCATTTACCAGTAATAATAATAATAATAATAATAATAATAATAATAATAATAATAATAATAATAATAATAATAATAATAATAATTTTATTTATATACCGCCCTTCTCCCGAAGGACTCAGGGCGGTGAACAGGGCAAACATATAAAAATACAAAGATACAAAAGTTAAAAAAAGAATTAAACACAATTATTTATTTATTTATTTTTATTTTAATTCCATTTATATCCCGCCCTTCTCCGAAGACTCAGGGCGGCTTACAAGCTTAGCAGTAGCCTTCATTCTATGTATATGCCTGCTTGTTAGGGTTTTCACACACACACCAAGCGGCATTATTACAAAGTCAGCTTAATTGCCCCCAACAATCTGGGTCCTCATTTTACCTACCTTGGAAGGATGGAAGGCTGAGTCAACCTTGAGCCTGGTGGGATGCGAACCTGCACTAATTGCAGGCAGCTGGTGTTACTTAAGGAGGCATTAGCCCACTGCTCCACCAAGGAGCAATGCCCAAGCTAAAACAATAAATAGATATATTAAAAACAACAGTAAAATCCCAACCCATCCCCCATCAGGCCAGGCTGGCTTGTTCAAATAAGTGAGTCTTCAGATCGCGTCGGAAGGAGCGAAGGTCGGGCGCCATCCGGAGCTCGACCGGCAACCGATTCCATAAATCCGGGGTGCCCACAGAGAAGGACCTCCCCCTGGGGGCCACCAGACGACATTCTCTGACCGGTGGCACCCTGAGGAGGCCCTCTTTGTGGGAACGCACAGGGCGGAGGGAAGTTGATGCCATCAGCAGGTGATCCCTGAGGTACTCCAGACCCATGCCATGTAGGGCCTTGAACACCATTACCAGTACCTTGAATCTCACCCGGAAGACAACTGGGAGCCAATGCAGCTCACGGAGCAGAGGTGTAACATGGGAGTATCGGGAGACTCCCAACACAACTCAGTATAGATTCTGCATGAAATAAAATATGAGTTTCCTTGTACTCAGTTACCTCATCTTCATTCCTGCACCAAAGAACCCGCTATTTAACATCAACTATTAGCATGCTTGTCTGCAAAGCCCTCAGTGAGCAGAAAGGGAAAAAAGCTTTTAAAGAAAAAGCTGTTTAAGAATTTAATAGTAAATGTTTCTTCTCAGAATTCATCTTCCTCACTCTCATGTCCACCACAACCACACCTGGGTCCTATCTCGTCGTATGACCCTTCCTCTGATCTCCAGGGCTTCATCTGCACATATATTCTTTCACCTGATCCTTCAGTTTTCAGCTTTTATTTCGCTTTTTCATTCCCCCCCCCCTTTATTCATGACCTAATGAGATCCCCCTTCCCTTCGCCAAAGGTCTTAAGCTTCCTAGTCTCATTTCCTGAGGTGAATTCTCAACTCCATCCTTGTTTAAAAATGTTTTTATTTCCCCATTCATGATATCTTAGATTCACATTCCTTTTCTCGTATTTTCTTTTCTTCCTTTTTGCAATTCCACTTTTTTCCAGTCACAGAGGAGACCCATTTGCCCCCTCTTCCTCCACCAAGCAGCCTCGTTGTGAGGTAAAATTTCTGAAATATCAGTTTGAGCTTTTTCTCCATTTGGGGACTGGTTTTTAGATACTTCTTTTTTTTTCAGCGAGCCCAAGAGGGGCCTTTCTCCTACTCCCAAGCCCATCATGCCTACCCTTTCGCTCAGAAGCATTTTCTCTTTCCCGCCCTTTCGGGGAATCCTGGCACATCGCGCAGAGTCCACCAGGGGGCGCCCTGAGCATGCGCAGGGCTCCTCCTCTGGCACAAGGAAACTTTCTCCCAAGAGGTTTCTCTTTCTGTTCTTCCCCCTCCCTTCGCTGAGAGGCTGGGGCGTGGCCTTTGCTGGAAGCCCAGGGGTTGCCGGGAAGCCTTTTCGGGACGCGCATCTCGACGAGACTCCCGAGTTCCGTGAGTGGCGGCGGGCCAACTCTTCCCTCGGGTGGGAGTCCGGGATCCCATGTTCCCCTGCTGCCCTTTCCCATGCAGGGGCCAGGCGGTGGGGGAGGAGCAAAGGAGAGTAATGTGGGTCGCAAAGCGGGAAACGACCTCTGGAGAGCAAAGATTAAACTAGGGTCAGATTTTCCACAGTTCAGCTTGTTTTAGGAGGAGAATTGGACGGGACAGCATCTTCACGTGTTGTTTCACTGGTAAAGTCCACACTTTCTAATTCTTGGAATTTCTTTCCATCTCAGAAATGGAACCTGCAAGCCATTTGTATATCTTCAAAATTGTCTTTTGGCTAAAGAGGGCTGAATGACGTACTATGGTCAGTCCTGAGGCTAGAGGAAGAATCCTATGAATAAAAAGCATTTGGAGATCCACAAGATTCCTTGAACCCATTTGGAGTTGTGTTACAGAACAGAAAAAGAATGGAGATACAACTTTTAGCAAGTGAGGGAATTGGAAAAGGCCCTTCTGCCATTCAGCTTGGAAGCTGTGGGGAAGACTGTTTAAGAACTGGGCAGAAGATCGTACAGAGGGAAACCATCCATTCAGACATTCAGCTCTGGAACTTCAGGAGCATCCAATACCAGAAGGCTGAGGGTCCCCGAGGACTTTGCAACCAAATCCACAACTTCTGTAGGCGATGGCTGAGACCAGAAAAACACACCAAAGCCCAGATGCTGGACCTGGTTGTTCTGGAGCAGCTCCTGGCTATCCTACCTCCAGAGATGGAGAGCTGGGTGCGGGAGTGTGGAGCAGAGACTAGCTCCCAGGCCATCACCCTGGCTGAAGGTTTCCTCTTGAGCCAGGTGGAGGAGAAGAAAGAACAGGTCGAGTTGCAGGTGAGAGACCTTCATCTAGAGAACCCAGAATGGAATAAAGATTTTCTTTGAATTCTTTATTTCTCCTTCGCAGACATCTCTGGTGTTCATAGTATGTGGAGATGTCCCACCAGTTTTGTAGGACGTTATTCCATTCATTTTTCCCTCAGTCTCATTGATGGATATTGGCGGGACTTTCAGGTTGTGTTCAGAGAACAAGAATCCACTTTGTGTTGTGCGATGTCGATTAATTATTCTTTCTCCTTCCTCCTATTTCATTGTGGAGATCAGAGATCCTGAGGGAAAGAGGAATCCATCAAATCCCCCTCAGGAGCTGGTTCTCAGGAGGATATCTCAGGAAGAGGACACCTCAGGTAAAGCGAAGGTCCTCCCATAATCCAGAGAGGTCCCAGCTACCTTACCTTTTCTATCTCTTCCCTTCTGTAGAATACCTCCTATTTTGTTAATTATGATGCATTTTAAAATTCTGTATCCCTCACAGAGAAGCAAAGGATGGGTTTTTCATGTGTTTATGATGGAACTGAAACAGTGGTTGAACCTCCAAATCAAGTAAGTTATGGACATTAATTTGTTAGATTTGTATTCTCCCTTTCCTTCAAGAAGAGAAATGGTGTGCAGACCACACTCTCCTTCCATTCCCCCTGCCCCATTTTTGAAGACGTTTTGCTTCTCATTCAACAATCTTCTTCAGTCCTGAAGAAGCTTCTTGGATGAAAAGCAAAACATCTTCAAACAAAAACAAGAAAGTTCAGTTACCTCTTGAAAAACCACTTTTGGGACTCAGGCTATTAGATTGATAGATTATAGACAGTCAGACAGATCCATTGAGCCAGTAGTAGAATTAGTTTACTGAAAAGCATTGAACGTTCTGCAGAATCAATCAACTTGATAAAACTTGCCCAAATAGTTCTTCAGTCAAGGTTTTTTATTTTCTCACATAAACCTTGGAATCCTCCCTTTACTGCCATTTAATTTGGTACATAACTTTACTTTGGGATTTTGTGAACAATGGACCAGATCTTGAGAATCCTCCTTGGGATGTTCTGTTCCTTATTCCTTGTTCAGGGTGACCTTGTATCCTTTGAGGAGGTGGCTGTGTATTTCTCCAAGGAAGAATGGTCTCAGCTGGATCCTGACCAAAAAATACTACATAATGAAGTCATGCTGGAAAATCATACAAACGTGGCCTCTCTGGGTAAGGATTTGCTACTCATTAATTAGAGAGTTTCAGAAAGTTTGTAGTTAGTTACCATTAGCTATTTCTTATTAATAATCCCCAACTCCTCTCCTGGGAAGGAGAAGGAAAAATATCTGGCTTTCTCTTACTCCAGGGAAGGAATAGCAATAGCACTTAGATTTACACTCCACAGTGCTTTACCATACTCTCTGAGTTGTGGAGAATGTCAGCATATTGCCCCCAACAACCTGGGTCCTCGTTTTACCGAACTCAGAAGAATGGAATGCTGAGTCAAGCCGGTCAGGATTGAACTCCTGGCACGGCGCCACCAGAGCTCCTCTTATAAGATCTTTGGGACAGCTAAAAGGAAAGAGGTCTATGGTTCTTTAGATGGTTCCTCTGCCACTTCTCATCTGCTGAATTTTTCCATTTCTATTTCAATCTATCAATGATAGTTTAACTTCTTGGCTTGAGGAGATGCTCAGCTACATAACACCAATATCAGCTTTTTGAGTCCAGATGCTTTTTCTTACCTGTCCTAGAAAGGGTTGTCATTTCTTCAGGTTCTTGGGTTAATAACTTTTGTTCCTTTTCATTTCTATCCTGAGTCTGCTAAGCTTGTAAGCCGCCCTGAGTCTTCGGAGAAGGGCGGGATATAAATGGAATTAAAATAAAAAATAAATCTAACCAGTACAGGTAGTCCTCCAGTTACGAATGTAATGGAGCCGGCCCGTTCCACTCGAAAACTCATGGGAATCTCATACGTCGAACAAGATCACTCCCTTGCTCATTAAGACGCATGTGGATTGTTAAGTGAACATAAGGTATGTCAAGGTGGGGAAGGCCATAGAGGACCTAGTGACAGAACAGGTCCCCAAGGCCTCCTCAACACACTAAGATACCTCATGCTTCCCTCTCCCTTCCTGCCATGCAGGACTCACCTTGAAAAGATCCATCTCCTCTCTTCCACAGTTCCTCTTGCTCTCTGGCTCTGAGGCCGGGGGATGCGTCCATGTCTTTCCAGTAGCCTAATGTGGGCACCAGAGGCCTTCTCCAGATCCAGGCAGCAGCGGCCTGGAAAAGGCCTCTGGCACCCAGATTGGGCCAGTGGAGGGCCACAGAAGCATTCCCCTGGCCTGAGATCTGGGCGGCAGCAGCTTGGAAAAGGCCTCCGATGCCCTGATCCAGGCTGAGGGGGAAGGGGTAAGTGTCCCCTGGCTCAGAACCGGGTGGCAGTGGCCTGAAAAATGCCTCCGATGTCCCAATCCAACTTCCGGAGGCAAGTGGAAGCGTCCCTGGCTTTGGTTCCATTCTCTGTTGCAGAGAACAGAGGCCTAAAGTAATATGAGATCACAAGATCAGTAGCATGAGATGTCACTCCAGTGATCTCGCGTGATCTTGCATTAATTTAGCCCTTCATTCTCTGAACGGACCGAAAACCTATAGCAGCCAAGAAAGTGAAGGATTTCAATCTTCACGGGGTGAGTATTGAAGGCCTGGTGCCTAGGGAGACCTGGCGTACAGGTGGGGAGGGAGGGAATAACCAGCGTGAATGTTGCAGAGCCTCTGCGGTCGCTCATACAGGCAAACGACTGCCGTGGTGCTGCAATATTCGCAATTTTGGGACTTGCTTGTAAGCACTAATAGCAGGACCACTGTATTTTACTCTACAACTATGTGATTTTGGCAAGAGAAAATGAATAGTAAAGGGAAAATACTTTGGATAGAAAAAAAGGATTTATTACAAAATTGTTTCAGTTCTCACAGGTCTATGCTGAAATTAACCCACTCCAATAAATCTTATGTTATCTCCTAATATCTCCTTGACTGTTTCCCCTGATTATTCCTTAACTCAGGCATGTCAAACTCGCAACGTTACATGACGTCTTGTGACTTTTTCCCCATTGCCGGCAATGGAGGGGGCGCAGTTTCGTCGTGATGTATCTGGCCCGCAGGCTGGCAGTTTGACATGCCTGCCTTAACTGAAAAGTGACTTGTTTCCCCGAAAATAAGCATTATCTTGATTTTATCCATGCGCCGAATATAAACTATGCCAAAATAAGCCCTAGTTAAGACCCCACCCACTCTGCCCTACCATCTGGTTGTTCACAGCTGCAATGGGACAGTAGAGTGCATGGCACCATCATGAGATGAGGTGAGGCAGGTGGTGGGAGAGGTGCCCCATGCGTCCTATACCTGCGTACCTCAGGGCCCCCACAACCAGGCCACTCCCCACTGGTGACCTCTCCCTGTCCATTCAATGACCCAGCTGCCCACCTGCTTCTTCCCTTTCACTCCTCCCTGAGGTGGAGTGCCATACTACAGAGTATGGGTGGGAGAGAGGCAGTCCCCTTCCGCTGTTTGAAAGCCAGGAGGGAGTTACGGAAAAATTATTCTGCCTCTGCTGAGAATCCGCTGCTGGAGGTGCTTTTTTGGATTCCTGCCACCCTGCCCCTCAGATCATGTGTCTGCTGGAGGCTGTCTCCATCTGCAGCTTTGGTCCTGCACAGCGCCTCCTCACACTTCCTGGTCCCCGTTTGCCGTTTCATTTGCAGCAGCTCTGAAGTCTGCATCGTCCCTGGGGTGCCAGTTTCGACCACCTGTCCCCCTTCGCAACTCTATCCACACAGCCACCCAAGCAGCAGGCAGAGCCCCGGAGGGTCAGGGAGGGTGCCGAAGCTACCAGGTATCCTGCCTGCAGCACCTGTGCCTGGCTGCCCTTTCCACATCAAAGCTGGAATGGCGCCCCATTTCAGTAGATGGCAGCTTTGCCCTCCAGTGGCCTTGGGCAATTAGCGGAGAGAGACAGGCCCGTTTCAGCACGTGGAGCAGTTGGGGGTTTACTTGCCACAGCTCCGTTGTATTTCTCCGCTGCCATGGAGCTGGAGAGCTTGGTGTGCCAATGCCCAGCTCCCCTTGCTTCTCCAAAGCATTCGCTAGCCTGCTTTTCAGTTTCGTTGTGTTTCTCTACCGGCGCAGAGCTGGAGAGCTTGGCGCACCACCAGCCAGCTCCCATCTCTTCCCCAAAGCATTCCTTCACTAACCTGCTTTCCAGCTTAGTTGCATTTCTCCGTTGCCGCATGCAGGGAAACAGAAGTTTGTGGGGTTAAAAAAAAAGTTCAATCAGACCTTCAAACTTTGCGAGTTTTTTTAAATAAGATTTTATTGATTTTTTTCTTACATACATATAATTGTTTTTCAACCATCCTGCTGTCTGGGTTTAAAAATGCTAATACATATTTAATTCCTAATCCCTCAATCTTTCCTCTAGCCATTGATAAAATAAGTTCCAGGTTTGGTAATATTCTGTTTCTTCTTTTTGTTTCAAACTCTTAGTCAATCTGTCCATCTCTGCGCATTCTAGTATTTTTTTAATTATTTCTTCCTCTGGTGGTATTCCTTTATTTTTTCAATATTGTGCAAATATTATTCTTGCTGCCGTTATGATGTGTAAAATCAAATATAGGCTTTGTTTGTTAATCTTTTCTGGCTGCATTAACAGGGATAGAATCAAGATCACATGAAGTATTAATACCACTTTACAATGCCTTGGTAAGGCCACACTTGGAGTACTGCATCCAGTTTTGGTTATCACGATGTAAAAAATATGTTGACACTCTAGAAAGACTACAGAGAAGAACAACAAAGATGATTAGGGGATTGGAGGCTAAAACATATAAGGAACTGTTGTTAGAACTGGGTATGTCTAGTTTAATGAGAAGGATGAGGGGTGACCTGATAGCAGTGTTCCAATATCTCAGGGGCTCACAAAGAGGAGGGACTCTCCAAAGTGCCCAAAGGGAGGACAATGGATGGAAACTAATCAAGGAGAGAAGCAACCTAGAACTAAGGCAAAACTTCCTCACAGTTAGAACAATTAACCAGTGAACAACTTGCCTCCAGAAGCTGTGAATGCTCCAACACTGGAAGTTTTTAAGAAGAGACTGGACAGCCATTTGTCCGAAATGGTATTGGGTTTCCTGCCTGAGCAGGGGATTGGACTAGATGTCCTCCAAGGTCCCTTCCAACTTTATTATTATTGTTGTTTTTATGTTGTTATTATTATGTTACAATGATGCATGATGAAGTTTCCCAATTTGGGGGTATTCCAAAACCTTATAAAATTGTTTTTTTATGTGTCTCTTGCAAACAAACCATGTGTATATTTAATTTCTGCAGTTTCCTTAAAAAATACTTCTTTTTGATGGGGAGCTTAGTCCATTTATATTCACTGAAAAAATTCTGTTTTCTTTTTCCATTTCAGTTATTTATATTTAGGCCTAGTGGATGTCGTGATCCTCTGTTCTCTAGCCACTCCTTCATTCTCTTGCTCAAATTTCTCTCTCTGTTCTCCTGATTATGTAGTTGCTTCTTCAGATGTCTCTTCCACTTGTTTCTGGTTTTTTTCTCCTCTTGTCAATGTTGTACTCCTTCATCTAGGAATGCTCTGGTTTTTTCCCTCAAAATCTTCTGCTTTCCAGATTGAATCCAATCGGTATCTTGTACTATTCCAGTTGATTAAAATCCCTTCTGGCATTAACCATCTAAAGTTTATGCCTTTTGGAATCAGCTTTGTCATCAGTGGTAATATCTTCGAGCATCTCTTACTCTCTTAGGTATCTGCTTTAAAACCACAATTTCTTTATTCTTATATTGTAATGGTTCCTTTCAAATTTTCCTCAATATTTCATCTCGTGTTGTTTTCTTTATGAATCTCACGTGCACTTCTCTGGATAGTTTAAGTCTCCTTGCATAGCTTGAATTCATTTGGAATACTTGTATCTATCTCCTTTCAATCTCTGCTCTGTCAGCTTTCAAAGCCTCTCCCAAGAGTTTGATTATCACAACTGCTATATTTTCTTCTCTGTCTTCAGAGATATTTGGAAATCTTAAGTAGTGTTCTGCTTTTTCCATTTCAAGGATCGCCACCGCTCCTTCAAGGTTTTGATTTGCTTGTTCTAATTTCTCATTTTCTTGCTGTAGTATTTCCATTTTTTATCAATATCTTCTGATTTGTTTTCCATTTTCTGAATTCTTTGTTCATTTTTAAGCAACATTTGATGATGAACTTCAAATTGTGTTTTTACATCCAAAATTTCTTCACTTAGTTTATCAGATGTACTTTTTGCCTCTTCATGATTTTTTTGTATTAATTCCTGAATCGATTTTAATGTAGTTTGCATCTCATTTTGAGCGGTGCTTATTTTTTCATGCTGCAACATTGTTTTAATAGATCCCTGGGTTGTTGGATTAGGTCAGGGATAGGCAACTCGACTTCAACTCCCAGAAATCCTGAGCCAGCATGAGTCATAAAAGAACCATGGTTGCCTACCCATGGACTAGGTGTTCCCACAGATGGTGCAGAGGAGGTCTTTTTCATAAGTCTAATAAGGTTTGGTGCACTCATTCTTCCAGCCAACTATCTTAGGCTTAAATCCAAACTGTAAAAGCAGCCAACTATAGGCTAAATCCAGTATCTCGCAGAGAGAAGACAGAGTAATGCAAGCAATAAGAAAAAAAGAAGAAAAATAAATAAATGAAAAAGAAAGCTTTGGTCCTTCTAAACTTGTAAGAGAAGCTGTGTGTCGCCCTTCCCAACTTGCTGCTCCAGAAACACCCCCCCAGCCCTTTGTTTAGCCAGAAAAGTATTTTATTCAGGTCAAAGTGGTTACAAGAGCAGCGAAGCTGGATCTGGTATTTTCGCATGCAAAAGATGCATTTAACTTTCCCTTTTTCCCGGCCATTCCCTTGTTATAAGTTAATATCCAATTAGGTGTTTAGATTTTGTTTGGGGAACGGACCTCCAGTTCGCAGGATTTCTAGTTCTGTATTCAGATGGTTGGATTGGCTGATGCTTCTAATGCCTCATAATCATAATGGTAAAGTTGGAAGGGATCTTGGAGGTCAACTGCAGCTGCAGTACACTGCTGGCTCATATTTAAGTGATTGTCCACTAGGACTCCGAGATCCCTCTCACAGTTACTACTATTGAGCAAGGTACCCCCTGTACTATACCTGTACATTGGGTTTTTCTTGCCTAAATGTAGAACCTTACTTTTTCCACCATTGAATTTCCCCTGCTTCCTCCTTACATTTTAATCCTCTCTTCCCTTCCCCAATTGATAATGTCAGGCTTTCAGCTTGCAATACTTGGCTTGCAGAATGTCAGCCATGACACTATGTGTTTTAGACTTTGTGCCCTTTAATTGTCAGGATGAACGAGGGAAAAGAAATAGTCGAGGTTTTAGCAGCTTGTCTCATTGCATCTTCCTAAAGCCTCATTGGCCAAAATGAAAGAGCAGCATTCTTCCTGCTCTTGTTGCAAGCATTCTTGCTGCTCTTCACTTTAGCAGTAATTACCCACTGAGCAAAGAGAAGCAACCTGCTCCTTAGAAAACTGAAGGCATTTTACGAATGTATGGGTGGAGTAGGCATAGGGGCTCACTCATAGAATGGGATCCACTTAACAAATCCTTGAGGTACAGATGTAACCAGCAGGCTCTATTACATTCATAGCTCGAGGATTATCTGTATATTGCAATTTCGCAAAAAATTAGAAGGTAATTCACTTGACTTTCTACAGTTTGATCTTTTCCCCTAACCTTGTTATCATTTTCATTTCTCTTTTCATTTGGAGGCAATAATGGGCAGGAGAATAAAGATTCTGAGGAGCCATTCCAAGTGATCCACCATGAAGAAAGAATAAAGAAACGTACAGTACAAATGGAAGAACAACATTATGAGAGAAACCAGTTGAATAATTGGAATCAAGAGAATTCATCAACCATTCATGCTTCAATACAAGATCTTCTCCATCAAGAGACAATACGGAAGAAATGCATTGGGAAAAGCGTAAAGTTAATCAAAGCTAAATTGCATGTAAATGAACATTGTCCAATCCAAAACAAAGGCGAAGATGCTGTAAGTAGACACAGTGGGGAAAAATACAATGGGACTTTCACTCTTTCTCTTGGAAATAATTCCCTTACATCTCAAAAGGGGATTAACACAGAAGAGAAGCGTTATAAATGCTTTGAATGGGGAAATCGTTTTAGAAAAAAGAGGCAACTTATTATCCATAAAAGGATTCACACAGGGGAGAGGCCATACAAATGTGTTGACTGTGGAAAACTCTTCTGTCGAAAGTCTTCCCTTACTTACCATCAAATGATCCACACAGGGGAGAAACTGTATAGGTGCATTGAGTGTGGAAAGACCTTTATTTTGAACAGTCATCTTACTGCCCATTCAAGAGTCCACACAGGAGGGAAGCCATTTAAATGCATGGAGTGTGGGAAGACCTTTGCTGGTAGCAGTCAACTTACTGTGCACAAAAGGATCCACACAGGGGAGAAGCCATTTAAATGCAAGGCATGTGGAAAGACTTTTGCACAAAGCGCTCATCTTTCTTCCCATAAGATCCACACAGGGGAGAAGCTATTTAAATGCATCAAGTGTGGAAAGACCTTTATTCTGAACAGTCATCTTACTGCCCATTCAAGAGTCCACACAGGGGAGAGGCCATTTAAATGCATGGAGTGTGGAAAAACCTTTGCCCAGAGTACTCATTTTTCTTCCCATAAGAAGATCCACACAGGGGAGAAGCCATTTAAATGCATGGAGTGTGGAAAGGCTTTTATTTGGAACAGTCATCTTACTACCCATAAAAGGATCCACACAGGGGAAAAGCAATTTAAATGCATGGAGTGTGGAAAGACCTTTGCTGATAGCAGTCGACTTACTGCCCATCAAAGGATCCACACAGGGGAGAAGCCATTTAAATGCATGGAGTGTGGAAAGACATTTCGTCGGAACAATTATCTTACTATCCATCAAAGAATCCACACAGGGGAGAAGCCATTTAAATGCATGGACTGTGGAAAGACGTTTGCTGATACCAGTCAACTTACTGTGCACAAAAGGATCCACACAGGGGAGAAGCCATTTAAATGCAAGGCATGTGGAAAGACCTTTGTGCAAAGCGCTCATCTTTATTCCCATAATAAGATCCACACAGGGGATAAGCCATTTAAATGCATGGAGTGTGGAAAGACCTTTATTTCAAACAGTCATTTTACTGCCCATAAAAGGATCCACACGGGAAAAGCCATTTAAATGCATGGTGTGTGGAAAGACATTTGCACAAAGCATTCATCTTTATTCACATAATAAGATCCACACGGGTTAAGCCACTTAAATGCATGGAGTGTGGAATGACCTTTGCTCGGAGCACTCATATTTCTTCCCATAACAAGATCCACACAAGGTGGAAGCCATTTAAATGCATCGAGTGTGGAAAGACCTTTAGTTGGAATGATCTTACTATCCATCAGGATTCACACAGGAGAGAAATCATATAAATGTATGGAATTTGGGAAGACCTTTACTCAAAGAACACATCTTATTTCCCATAAGATCAGGCACACATGGTAGAAGAACTTTTCCAAGAGGGGTCAACTTGCAATCCATAAAAGGATCCAAACAGAGGAAATTCTTTTAAAGGCATGAATTGCATTTATAACAGTAGTCCTTTTCCCCATAAGGCCCACACAGGGGAGAAACTATACAGGTGCATGGAATGTGGGAAGATCTTTGGTGACACCAGTCCACTTACTTTGCACAAAAGGATCCACACAGGGGAGGCGCCATTTAAATGCATGGAGTGTGAAAAAACCTTTAGTTGGAACAGTGATCTTACTGCCCGTCAAAGGAGTCACACGAGAGAAGCCATTTAAATGCATGGAGTGTTGGAGGATCTTTACTCAAAGAAGTCATCTTATTTCCCATGAGACACACAAGAGAAGCCGCATAAATGCATGGAGTGTGGAAAGACCTTTAACCTAAGAGGTCAACTTACTTCCCATAAGATGTTAATGCATGGAGTGAGAAAAGACCTTTACTCAAAGATTTCATCTTATTTCCTATAAGATGACCCATATAGAGGAGAAACCACACGAATGTATGGAGTGTGGAAATATCTTTCCTGATAAAAGTGAACTTACTTTGCACAAAAGGATCCACATGGGAGAAGCCATTTAAATGCATGGAGTGTGGAAAAACCTTTACTTGGAACGGTTACCTTAGTCCCTATAGTAAGATCCACAAAGGAGAGTAGCCACATAAATGCATGGAGTGTAGAAAGACCTTTAATCTCAGAGATCAACTTACTTCCCATAAGATAGTCTACTTGGGATAAACCACATAAATGCCTTGGAGTGTGCAAAGTGTTTCAGTGATAATGTTTCCCTTACTTCCTATAAAAGGATCCACCCTTGGGAAAAACATTACAACTGCATGGAATTTGGAAACAGCTTCAGCTATAGTGTTTTCTTTAGTAAGTAGCCTTATCAATTCAGGGTGGGAGGAGCCTGAACAGGAATAGTAATCTAAA
The DNA here is from genome assembly GCF_947247035.1 of Vipera ursinii. NCBI lineage: Eukaryota > Metazoa > Chordata > Lepidosauria > Squamata > Viperidae > Vipera > Vipera ursinii. The sequence goes on from NC_139513.1 coordinate 10,195,927, forward strand.
ATCTCATGCAAGGGTCTACTTGGATAATAATCTTTATAAATACTAGACATACTTCGATATGATCCAAATAAGAAAGTGAACGCTCGGTCCTTATTCTTTTAGATAAGTAGGAGGTTCTATGGCAAAAATGAGAACAAGTGGAGATGAAGTGCATTAATGGGCCTGAAAGTGATATAGATGTCAATAGTTAAGTGATGCAGGTTCCCAAATCATTTCAAGTAATGATGAATATATCCACTAGACCAGTAAAAGTAAAGGTAAAGGTTCCTCCGCACATGTGTGCTAGTCGTTTCCGACTCTAGGGGCCGGTGCTCATCTCCGCTTCATAGCCGAAGAGCCAGCGCTTGTCCAAGGACGTCTCCGTGGTCATGTGGCCGGCATGACTAGACGCCAAAGGCGCACGGAACGCTGTTACCTTCCCACCGTAGTGGTCAGTTCAAAAGCACGTAAAAATGCAAGTAGAAAAATAGGGCAGTCACCTTAATTCACACAAAAGGAGCCACACAAGAGAGAAGCCCTATAAATGTATGGAGTGTGGAAAGAGTTTCACTTATAGTAATTCTCTTACTTCCCATTACTGGATCCATACAGGGCAGAAGCCATATGAGTGCAGTGTGTGGAAAGAGCTTCTGTGAAAATTCGTCTCTGTCCATAAACGGATCCACACAGGGGAAAAGCCTTATAAATGCATGGAATGTGGAAAAAGATTCTCTAAGAGCAGTGATCTTGTTTTCCATAAAAAGATCCATACAGGGGAGAAGCCACGTAAATGTATAGAATGTGGAAAGAGCTTTATTAAGAACTGTCAACTTATTTACCATAGTAGGATCCATACAGGGGAGAAGCCTTATAAATGCATGGAGTGTGGTAAGGCTTTTATTAGAAACAGTTCTCTTAACATCCATAAAAGAACTCACAAAGGGGAGAAGCCTTATAAATGCATAGAATGTGGAAAGGGCTTTATTAGCAGTAATTATCTGAATTCCCATAAAATGATCCACACAGCAGAGAAGCCACATAAATGCATAGAATGTGGAAAGAGCTTTACTAAGAACTGTCAACTTACTTACCATAGTAGGATCCACACGGGAGAAGCCTTATAAATGTGTGGAGTGTGGTAAGGCTTTCACTACAAACAGTTCTCTTAACTTCCATAAAAAAACCCACAGGGGAAAAGCCTCATAAATGCGTGGAATGTGGAAAGACCGTTTCTCGGGGCCATTATCTTAATTCTGATAATATCCACACAGGAGAAGCCATATAAATCTGTGAAATATGGGAGGAAAACCTTCAGGAGGAGCAAAGATGCTTTTTCACGACAGATGCAAAAAACCAATTAAATAGTTCTGCTTTCTCCCTGTTGCTTGTCACCTTGTCAACTTTTTTCTTGTTTTTGACATTTTGGAAGAAGCTTTTTTAATGTTATTTTTGACTTTGGTCGCAAGCCTTAGTTCATTTTGAGCTTTAGCTTTCCTGACTTCCATCTTTGCAGGCTCAGGCTGATATTCTGCCTTAGTTATGTGCCCCTCTTCACTTTTTATACTTGACCTTTTTAATCTTTCAATTTGTAATCTTTTTTGTAATGTGGTGACCAGAACAGAATGCAGTGTTCCAGGTGTGGCCTTACTAAGACTTTATAAAGTAATATTTAGAATAGAATAGATTAGAGCTGAAAGGGACCTTGGAAGTCTTCTAGTCCAGCCCCCTGCTCAAGCAGGAGAGCCTATACCATTTCAGACAAGTGACTGTCCAGTGTCTTCTTAAAAACCTCCAGTGATGGAGCGCCCATAATATCTGAAGGCAAGCTGTTCCACTGGTTGTCTTCACTGTTAGGAAGTTTCTCCTTAATTCCAGGTTGCTTCTCTGTTTGGTCAGTTTCCAACCATTGTTTCTTGTCATGCCCTCTGGTGCTTTGGAGAATAGTTTGACCCCCCTCTTCTTTCTGGCAGCCCCTCAAATACTGGAATACTGCTATCATGTCACCCCTTTCTTCTTTTCTTTAGATTACTCAAACCCAAGTCCTGCAGACATTCTTGCTTTAGTCTCCAGGTCTTTGATCATCTTAGTTGCTCTTCTCTGAATTTTTTCCAAGGTCTCAACATCTTTTTTGTAATATGGTGACTAAAATTGGTTGCAGTATTCCAGGTGTGGTCTTACTGGGGTTTTATAAAGCAGTACTAATACTATGCGCGATCTTGATTCTATGCCTCTCTTTATACAATCCAGGATTGTATTAGCTTTTTTAGCTGCTACTGCACGCTGCTGGCTCATATTCAAGTGATTGTCCACTAGGACTCCAAGGTCCCCTCACAGTTACTGTTTTTGAGCCAGGTCTCATCTAATCTGTACTTATACCTTTGGTTTTTCCCGCCTAAATGTAAAACTTTGCTTTTCTCCACATTAAATTTCACTTTGTTGGATAGGGCTCATTGTTCAACATTGTCAAGATCTTTTTGGATCCTGAGCTTGTCTTTTGGGTTTTTGGCTATTCCTACCAGTTTAGTGTGATGTGCAAATTTGACAATTTCCCCTTCTATTCCTTTATCTCATTGATGAAAATATTGAAGAGTACTGGGCCTAAGATGAAACTGTGATACCCCACTGCTTACTTCCCTCCATGTAGATGTGGTACCATTAAGGACTACTCATTGAGTGTGGTTTGTCAGCCAGTTAACAAATCCATCTAGTGGTGATGCTGTCTATCCACATTTTTCTAGCTTACCAAGAAGTAGGTTTTGGTCTACTTTGTCAAATTCTTTGCTGAAATCTAAATATACTATGTCCACAGCATTTCACTGGCCTACTATTTTAGTCACTTGTCAAAGAATGAAATATTTTTTTGGTATGATCCATTTTTAACAAACCTGCGCTGGCTACCAGATAAAACTTTGTTTCTAGATGTTCGTAGATCTGGTTTTTTTATTATCTTTTCCAGGATCTTCCCAGATATTGATGTTAGACTGATTGGTCTGTAGTTTCCTGGGTCTGTTTTTTTCCCTTTCTTGAAGATGGGAACCACATCAGCCCTTTGCTAATCCTTAGGTACTTTTTTTGGTGCTCCAGGATTTTTGAAACATATGGTACAATGGTTCTGAGATGACATCTGCCAGCTCCTTCCAAACTGTATATTCATCAAGGTCGAATAGGTGTTCACTTACCATTTTCTTGCTTATTTTAATTTTTATTTCTAGTCTGCCTTACAGTTATGTTTTTGATAAGTTGGGCTATAGTTTGTTTTTGTCTGATAGTGAAACACCTGCAAGAAAACAAATGAGCTGAGAGCACCCTTCATGTCAACCGTGAGCTACAAATATTCTCCTGGTATTTGTGGTATCTGAAGCAGAACATCCAGATTCAGTCAGTTTTGTTACATACAGTATTAACCTTGTGAACTCTCAAGCTTCCGCTTTCCGCTATGTATTCGAGATGGACAGCGATTAATATTTATACGTAAGGGTATAGGTATATACATGTGTACGTATATAGAAATAAATAAATAAACCTTTATTGTCAAATTACAACATGTGTACATTGAGATTAACTGAGCCTCCCCCCCTGCTCTCTCCCCCCAACACACAGTGACAACAAACCATCCTACCACACCATGTGAACCAACATATAGCATATCTATATGTGTGTTATGTATGTGTATACCTCAGAGAAAGCAACCAACTTTCATTTGTACTGTGTGCCGATGTGCCCACAATAAAAAAATGACAACAAAGGTTATCTTATCTCTATTATTATTATTATTTATTAAATTTATATACCGCCCTTCTCCCGAGGGACTCAGGGCGGTGAACAGGGCACATATAAATAGAAAATACAAAAATTAAAAAGAGAATTAAATAATCGCCCAATAAAACAATACAGTATAAAAACCCATTAAAAACCCTAAAATCCCCCCATCAGGCCAGGCCAGCTTGTTCGAATAAGTGGGTCTTCAGACCGCGTCGGAAGGAGCGAAGGTCCGGTGCCATCTGGAGCTCGACCGGCAGCTGGTTCCATAAAGCCGGAGTGCCCACAGAGAAGACCCTCCCCCTGGGGGCCGCCAGCCGACATTCTAGCCTCCTCCAGTCTCTGCGGAGCCTCCAGGGCGGCTGTGCTTCAGGGAAGAGAGTTCAAATCCTCCAGAGAGATTTTTCTCCATCTCCACAGGCGGTTCCCGGAGAGGAAGATGGCGAAACTGCCGCCGCCTGAGAGGATGAAGCCATTCTCGGACAGAGAACTCTTCCTCCTGCTCCCATGCCCATCATCCCTACCTTTCCCCTCAAGAGACGCTCTTTTCTCTTTCCCGCCCTTTCGGGGAGTCCTAGCACCTCGCGCAGAGCCCACCAGGGGGCGCTCTCAGCCGCAGGAGGGAACTGAGCATGCGCGGGGCTTTTCAGCGAGCATAAGCTCATTCTGTTCCTCCCCTTCCCTCCCCTCCCCCAATCTGTGAGGCGGGGGGCGGGGCCTTGGGAGGGAGGCGCAGGGGTTGCCGGTAAGACTTGCGGAGACTCGGAGCCCGACGGCGACTCCCGAGTTCCCTGAGTGGCGGCTCTGCCCGTGCAAAGGGGTCCCTCGCTGGAGGTGAGCACAGAGGCGGGCCAAGTCTTCCCCCGGGGTGGGAGTCCGGGTCCCATGTTCCCCTCCCGCCCTTTCCCAGGCTGGGAGGAAGAGGGGGGGAAGCAAAGGAGAGAAATGGGGGTCGCCAGAGGGGAGGGGCCGTTTCTCGCATTTCCTGGGGGAGCCTCTGCTTGGAGGGGGAGGGGGAGGCTGGCCCGAAGCCCCCTCTGCCGCCTCCGGGTGCAAGGCTGGGAAGTCTGAATTTCTGGAACTGGCAAGCTTTGACCAAGGCTGGGTTAGGTTAAGAAGTGGGGAAACGTGTTCGTAGGAGTTGCCTGATTCAGAATAAACCACGTACAGCTTACCCATGTTAATCATGCACCTGGTTTATTCATTCAGGCATTAGTCCCAATATGCAACGCATGATGGTTTGTTAATTTGGGCTTCTGGAGTTCCCGCAGGGAACTCGGAAGATAATGGGGCTCCCCTGGGTTAAGGCTAAGAAGCGGATAATGTGTTTGTAAGAGTTGCATAAATCAAAAGATCATGTTAAGTTATAGTTGCATTATTAATTCGGGCATTAGTATATATCTATCTAGGCTGGGGGGGTTGTTAATTTGTGCTTCTGGAGTTCCCACAGGGGGTTAGGAAGATTTATTTATTTATTTATTTATTTTAATTCCATTTATATGCCGCCCTTCTCCGAAGACTCAGGGCGGCTTACAAGCTTAGCAGTAGCCTTCATTCTATGTATATGCCTGCTTATTAGGGCTTTCACACACACCCCAAGCGGCATTATTACAAAGTCAGCTTAATTGCCCCCAACAATCTGGGTCCTCATTTTACCTACCTCGGAAGGATGGAAGGCTGAGTCAACCTTGAGCCTGGTCGGATGCGAACCTGCACTAATTGCAGGCAGCTGGTGTTACTTAAGGAGGCATTAGCCCACTGCTCCACCAAGATAATGGGGTTCAGCTGGGTTAAGGCTAAGAAGCGGAACACGTGTTTGTAAGAGTTGCAGGAATCAAAAGATCATGTTAAGTCATAGTTGCATTATTAATTTGGATATTAGTTCTATATCTATTGGGTAGTGGTGTGGGAGGACAGCACCCATCCACCCCCAGAGAAAGAGATATTGGGGGATATTAAAAAGGCAGAATGTTATATTTCCCCAAAGGGATACAGTAATGGAGAAAGGAAAGTCTTAGACAAAAAACAGCCCCTAGAAACCAACCCCCTCTCCCTGCCCCAAGCAGAAACCAGGTCTGTAAAAATGCAGATTTGGTGAGTCATTCAGGAAGATTAGGGCCAGGAAGCTTGGAGTTGATGAGATTAGAAAGACTGTGGAAAGAAAAATCTTCATCAGGGTCCAGTCTAAACTGAGAATAAACAAGCTGGAGACTGCTTTAGAAAGAAGGTTGCAGTTTATCGAAGAGGAGAGCCAGACAGAAAGATGGCTCTGGAAAAACTGACCACATGTAGTAGGGAGTGGTGGGTTTTTTATCTTCTTGAGCTTTTTATTTGGAGTTGTTCTTGTGGTGTGAACTTTGACTTGAGTCTGGGTGTGCCTTTCTGGTATTCTGATGGTGGTGGGTTAATCCTATTGTGTCCCAAAGGTCATATCCTGCTTCCCTGGGGCTGGAGTTGATGACTGTTGGATTTTTTGGTTTGAGGGATTGTTGATTCTAGAGATCTTTGTCTTTCTGATCCAAGCTTCCTGGCTCCAAGCTTCCTGACAAAATTATCACATCTGCATTTCTGCAGACCTAGTTTCTATCTGGAGCAGAGAGACTTCTGGGGGGAGGGGTTGGTTTCTGCCTTCAAGATACTTTGGAGAAATATAATATTCTGCCTTTTAATATTCCCAAAAATATTTCTTTCTCTGGAGGGGGGGGTGACTTCCCACAAGACAAAGACCCCTGAAATTGCTAAGCACATTGGTTTGTGCTTAAATTGTAAGCCACCCTGAGTCTTCGGAGAAGGGCGGGATATAAATAGGATTAAAATAAAAATAAATAAATAAATAAATCTACATCCCCCACCAAACCTCTAAGGAGAGGAAACATGACTTTTAGGGCATAATAGAATTAACCCACCAATACCAAAAAGGAAGCACTCAAAAGCTCAGGTCAAAGTTCATGCCACAGGAACAGGAAACAACTCCAAACAAAAAAGCCCAAGAAGGTATAAAAACTGACCACTCCCAGGTACATGTGGTCAGCTTTCCCAGAGCCTCATTTCTGTCTGGCTCTGCTCTTCAATAAACTGCAACCTTCTTTCTAAAGCAGTCTCCATTTTGTTTATTCCTGGCTTGGACTGGACCCTGCTGAAGATTTTTCTTTCAACAGTGGTTTGTTAATTTGGAATTCTGGAGTTCCTACAGGGGATTCAGGCCAGGAGAATAATGGGGTTCTGGCGGCTAGCTCTCATCTTGATTGCTGTTTGTACAAATGTTTTATTTTCCTATGAAATTGATTTCTATAGTGCTCATCTTGATTACTGTTTGTGAGCTCAGACATCTATTTTTTAAAGGGATTGTTCTTCACTCTATGCGTCCATAGAGATTAGAACAAATAAGTAGGAAATAGAAATGCAAAAGGTGTTTTAAATGTATTTCTCCAGTATTTTGAATCCTTGGTAGGAAGTTGATCGAGAGGAGTTCCCCTGATTTCCCCCCAGAGGCAGAGAATTCATTTTACCTAATTAGATTCTCTTTCTTCCCTGACATGGCTTCATAAGATTCTCTTTGTTTGATTTTTCATTTGGGGAAGGATGATTGGGAGCTAAATTAAAGGTAAAGGTTCCCCCGCACATGCATGCTAGTCGTTTCCAACTCTAGGGGCCGGTGCTCATCTCCATTTCAAAGCCGAAGAGCCAGCGCTTGTCCGAGGACATCTCTGTGGTCATGTGGCCAGCATGACTAGGCACACGGAACGCTGTTACCTTCCCACTGTAGTGGTCCCTATTTTTCTGCTTGCATTTTGACGTGCTTTCGAACTGCTAGGTTGGCAGAAGCTGGGACGAATAACAGGTGCTCACTCTGTTATGCAGCACTCGGGATTCGACCCGCCAAACTACCGACCTTCTGATTGGCAAGCTCAGCATCCTAACCCACTGAGCCACCGCGTCCCTTTAGGAGCTAAATTGGTTACTGTGTAACTACTGTGTTTTCGATGTTTGTTAGATTTTCTGTTTTAGGTACATAAACTGAAAAAAAAAATTGTATGCCCTCTAGAGACTAAACACTAAACTAGGGTTAAATCCTCCAGAGTTCACCATCCTATCTTAGGAAGAGGAGGAGTGAAGCAGGACCGTATCTTCACTCATCTCCTTCCAAACCCTGTTTGATGTGAATTTGATTGGCTGACCTGTTTGGGCACAGGGTTGCCTGCCTGCATGTAAAAACGTGACTTGGCTCTCCGAAAGCCAATCCTGAAAAAGGAAATGGAGCATCCTAAGACAGGGTTATTGCATTGCATTTCATTACACACACACACACACACAGGGGGGGGGGGGGTTCAATGGTTAAGTCCACACTTTCTAATTCTTGGAATTTCTTTCCATTACAGAAAGAAAAATTGGGAGCTATTTGTACATCTTCAAAGTTACATCTCTGCTAAAGAGTGTTGAATGGCATTTGGAGATCCACAAGACCCCTTGAACAGAAATAGAATGGAGACACCACCTTTAGCAAATGAGGGAACTGGAAAAGGCCCTTCAGCTGTTCAGCCTGGGAGCTGTGGGGGGATCTGGGCAAGACTTGGGCAGAAGATCCTGGAGGAGGAAAGTATCATCCATCCAGAAGTTCAGCCCTGGAACTTCAGAAGCCTCCAATACCAGGAGGCTGAAGGTCCCCGAGGACTTTGCAGCCGACTCCACGACACTTGTAGGCGATGGCTGAGACCAGAAAAGCACACCAAAGCCCAGATGCTGGACCTGGTTGTTCTGGAGCAGCTCCTGGCTATCCTGCCCCCAGAGATGGAGAGCTGGGTGCGGGAATGTGGAGCAGAGACCAGCTCCCAGGTGGTGGCCCTGGCTGAAGGCTTCCTTCTGAGCCGGGCAGAGGAGCAGAAAGAGCAGATCAAGTTCCAGGTGAGAGACCTTTGAATTGGGAGCCTAGGAATTTGAAGGGAATAAAGAATATGTTTTGATTTCTTCCCCCCTCTCTACCAAAATCCTTTACATTTCATAATATGTGAAGATGTTTCACTAATTCATTTAGGGTGTTCTGTTATTTCTTCTAAAAGATAGATTTGGGACAGCTGTTTTTTTTAACCCAGTTTCAATGAGATACTGGGAGGGCTTTGAAGTTGTATTCAGAGAATAAGAATCTAATTCATGTTGTGTGATGTCCGTTAATTCTTCTTTTCTCCTTTCACCTATTTCAAGTCCTTCACTGTGGGGATCAAGGATCCTGAGGGAAAGAGAATTCCATCAAATCCCACTCAGAAGGATGTGTTTTTCAGAAGAATCCCTCAAGAAAATCCAAGTCACAAGACCTTTGGAGGTAGTTGAAAGTCTTTCATTCCCCAGAGAGATCCCAGCTATCTCACCTTCTGTGCGTATTCCATTGTTCCTATTCATTTAATTATGTATTTTTAAAATTCTGTGTCCCTTACAGAGAAACAAAGGATGGCGTTTCCTGATCTTTATGGTGGAGCTGAAAGAATGGTTGAACCTCCCAATCAAGTAAGAGGGGGAAATTAATTTATTAGATTTGTATTCTCCCTTCAGGAAGGCAAGCTGATGTACGGAACACACTCTCCTTCCATTTCTCTTCTTGTTTGCTGGTTTATTATTGCGTTCCTGAACACCATACAGATTCACTTCAATCCCTGACTGCAGCACATTCATGCACGTGTTGAGCATTTGACCAGACTGATCTTTCAGGGGACACCATTATAGATAAAACCCTTCTCCGCATTTCCATCTGCAAACGCAGGAAGGATTGGACTCATTGTGAAGTGGGGATTCCAAGGCCCAATTGCGAGTTGATTCTCCCCAAATGCTGAGAATTTAATTTAATTTAATTTAATTTATTGAGATTTTTATACCGCCCTTCTCCCAAAGGGACTCAGGGCGGTTCACAGGGCATAAATATAAATGACAATACAAACATTAAAAGACAATTAAATCAATGCCCAAGTTAAAACAAGAATAATAAAACAAGCCTATAAAAACCCATGTACCCCCATCAGGCCAGACCCGCTAGTTCAAATAAATGGGTCTTCAACCCGCGCCGGAAGGATCGGAGGTCTGATGCCGTCCGGAGCTCAACCGGCAGTTGGTTCCATAACGCCGGAGCACCCACAGAGAAGGCCCTCCCCCTGGGGGCCACCAGTCGACATTCCTTGACAGGAGGCACCCTGAGGAGGCCCTCTCTGTGGGCGCGCACAGGGCGGAGGGGAGTCGACGCCGGCAGCAGGTGGTCCTCGAGGTATCGCGGACCCATGCCATGTAGGGACTTAAAGATCATAACCAAAACCTTGAAAATGTAGAATCTTGGGTGGATGGATGGATGGATTGAATAAATTGATCCAGAATTAAACAAGGTTACTTTCATTGGAAGGCAGTGAAGGTCCTGCAGAATCGTTGAAGTTGATAAAACCTGCCCAGAATATTTCTTCAGGCAAAGACTTTGGGCTTTGTCCATTTTCCCAGTAAAATTTCAGAGTCCTGTGGAGCTCAACCATTTAATTTAGTGAATATCTTCGGGAATTTGTGGACAATGGAACATAATCCTCCTTGGCCTTTTCTGTTTTTCCTTGTTCAGGAGGGTCTCGTGTCCTTCGAGGAGGTGGCTTTGTATTTCTCCGAGGAGGAGTGGTCTCAGCTGGACCCCGACCAAAAAGCGCTGCATTGGGAAGTCATGCGGGAAAATCACAGGAATGTGGCCTCTCTGGGTAAGGATTTGCTAATCCCCAGTCAAAGAGTTTGGGATAATCAGTATAGTTAGGGACCTATAGCTATTTCTTTTTCTTGGTTACAGTGTTATTAAAGGAATTTTATCAGAGTAAAACCAGCACTAGTTTTGAAGAGAAAACAAAGAAGATCAAGTAGTAAATGAATAAGAAAAAACATACAAAGAAAGAGAAATGGAAAAGGGGGAGGGGAGTAATATAAAGTGACTTGGAATCTTCTTAACAGCAGTTATAATTGCAGTGATAGTTTAGCTTCTCTCTCTCTCAGGTTACATCATTTCCTTCTTCCCCAAATTTATTCTTTCTAATTTTCCAACCCTGAAGTTCTTTTGTTTTCACAAGTTCATTTTCCCCCACAAAAAGTCCATAGTGACTTTCCAATCCCTAATAAATGTAGTTGTGGTCTGTGGAGGTTCTCAGTCATCCAGGTCATGGTCACCACCATGTAAAAAAGATGTTGAGACTCAGTACAGAGAAGAGCAACAAAGATGATTAGGGGGACGGGAGACTAAAACATATAAGGAACAGCTGGTGGAATTGGGTGTGTCTAGTTTAATGAAGAGAAGGACGAAGGGGGACATGATAGCAGTCTTCCAATATCTAGCTGTGAATGCTCCAACACTGGAAGTTTTTAAGAAGAGACTGGACAGCCATTTGTCTGAAATGGTATAGGGTTTCCTGCCTGAGCAGGGGGTTGGACTAGATCAGGGATGTCAAACTCAATTTCATTGAGGGCCACATCAGCATTGTGGTTGCCCTCGGGGGTGGGCATGGCTGGAGTGCGTATGGCCTACTGGATGGGCGTGGCCAGCTCTACATCATTGGCATCAAGGGTGCCTATGGGGGCCTGGGCAGGAGTGGGACAGATGTGGGGATCTCTGGCAGAAGGAGGGTCTGTGGGCCAGGGCCAAGGCAGCGGGGACCGTTCCCTCACTGTTTCTAGGATGGCTTCGGGGGCCACATGAAACCACTTCGCAGACTGGATTTGGCCCCTGGGCCTTGTGTTTGACATGTCTGGACTAGATGACCTCAAAGGTCCCTTCCAACTTTACTATTATGATTATCTCAGAGGTACTTTTTTCAAAAGGCAAGTGGACTATTTTTTTTTTTACTTTGAGGATGACGTTTTGCAAAACTTCACAACACTCTTTTTCAGCAGTTCCGAGAAGATCCCACATCCATTTGCACTCTGATTTCGGGGGATGCTGAGGATACTAGAGAAACCACCCCAAGTGGCCTCAGCAGGGAGAGTACTAAGACCAGATGAAGCTTTAGAATAGATATTTTTTTATAGTTCAAGAATATAGAAGTTAGCATTTCTATACTATGTATAACCAAGCAAAACTACAAGATACTGGAATTTGTCCCAAAGATGCTTTTTCACAAGGCGACTGGACTTTCTTATTTTGAAGATGTTTCACTTCTGCTAGGGAGCTGAAGAAGGTTCTTGGATGGGAAGCGAAACGTCTTCAAACGAAAAAAGAAGAAAGTCCAGTTGCCTCGTGAAAAAGCATCTTTTGGACAATTATGATCTGGATGACTGAGAATCACCATAGACATACTGGAAGTTAGAAAATTAGAGAAGGAAATTCATAGGACTTCCTATTGTCTGTCCCCCCCCTAACCTTGCTAGCAATCATAGGCATTCCATCACTGGAAGTTTTTAAGAGACTAGACCAGGGGTGTCAAACTCAATTTCATTGAGGACCGCATCAGCATTGCAGTTGCCCTCAAGGGGCCAGGTGGGTGTGGCCAGAGTAGGCGTGGCCTACTGGGTGGGCGTGGCTAGAGTGCCTATGGCCTACTGGGTGGGCATGGCCAGCTCTACATCGTTCTCATCAAGGGTGCCTATGGGGGCCTGAGCAGGAGTGGGACAGATCTGAGGGTCTCTGGCAGAAGGAGGGTCTCTGGGCTAGGGCCAAGGCAGTGGGGGCCGTTCCCTCACTGTTTCCATGATGGCTCCGCGGGCCACATGCAACCACTTCGCGGGCCGGATCTGGCCCCCGGGTCTTGTGTTTGACATGTCTGGACTAGACAGTCACTTGTCTGAAATGGTATAGGTTCTCCTGCTTGAACAGGGGGCTGGACCTCCAAGGTCCCTTCCTGCTCTGCTCTGCTCTGCTCTACTCTACTGTACTCTAAGCATTTTAATTTGTCTTTTCCTTTGAAGGTAATAATGGGCAGGCGAATAAAGATTCTGGGGAACCATTACAAGTGATTAGTCCTGGAGATAGAATGGAGAAGCCTGTGATTCAAATAGAACTAGAAAGCCATGAGAGAACCCAGTCAAATAATTGGAATCAGGAAAGCTCATCTTCCATTGATGCTCCGATGCAAGACTTTGTTGCCCAAAAAGGAAAACTAAAGGGAAAAAATATTGAGAAAAATGTAAAACTCTTCAAAGACAAATTACATCCCCAAGAGCATTATTCAAACCAACACAAAGGAGAAGATGGAAAGAATGGAAAAAATTACTGTTGTACTTTAACTTTGTCTTGTGATAATGACTCCCTTCTATCCCGTAAAAAGATACACACGGGAGAGAAGCCATTTAACTGCTTGGAGTGTGGAAAGGGATTCCGTAAGAAATCATACCTTAGGAGACATAAAAGGATCCATGCAGCAGAGAAACCATATAAATGTGATGAATGTGGGAAGTGTTTCAGACAAAATGATTCCCTAACTTTACATAAAATGGTCCACACAGGAGAGACGCCATATAAATGCATGGACTGTGGAAAGGGATTCCGTAAAAATTCATACCTTAGCAAACATAAAGTGATCCATGCAGCGGACAACCCATATAAATGTGCTGAATGTGGGAAGTGTTTCAGACAAAAAGATTCCCTTACTTTCCATAAAATGATCCACACAGGAGAGACACCGTTTAAATGCATGGAGTGTGGAAAAGGCTTCTATCTAATGAGTTCACTCATTAGCCATAAAAGGATCCATACAGGGGAGAACCCATATACATGCAGTGTGTGTGGAAAAAACTTTACTCGAACCAGTAGTCTTATTTCCCATGAAAGGATCCACACAGGAGACAAACCATACAAATGCACCGAATGTGGAAAGGGCTTCTCTGAAAACTCCTCCCTTCGAAAACACAAAAGGATTCACACAGAGAAGCTATATAAATGCACAGAGTGTGGAAAGGGCTTTACTAATAGAAGTCAACTTATTTACCACAACACGATCCACACAGAGGAGAAGCCATATAAATGTATGGAATGTGGAAAGGGCTTCTGTGAAAATGCATTACTTATGACACATAAAAGGATCCACACAGGAGAGAAGCCATACAAATGCATGATGTGTGGAAAGGGTTTCTCTGAAAATTCCATCCTTCTAAAACATAAAAGGATCCACACAAGAGAGAAGTCATACAAATGTGGAGAGTGTGGAAAGGGATTTACTAATAGAAGTCAACTTATTTATCACAACAGGATCCACACAGGAGAGAAGCCATACAAATGCAGAGAATGTGGAAAGGAATTTGCTAATAGTAGTCAACTTACTTACCATAACAAGATCCACAAAGGAGAGAAGCCATTTAAGTGTGTGGAATGTGGAAAGGCCTTTATTAATAGAAGTCAGCTTGGTTACCATAACAGGATCCACACAGGGGAGAAGCCATATAAATGCACAGAATGTGGAAAGGGCTTCACTAACAAAAGTCAACTTATTTACCACAACAAGATCCACACGGGGGAGAAGCCATATAAATGTGTGGAATGTGGAAAGGGCTTTATTGCTAGAAAGAAACTCATTTCCCACAACCGGATCCACACAGGGGAGAAGCCGTATAAATGTGTGGAATGTGGAAAGGGTTTCTGTGAAAATGCATCACTTAAGAGACATCAAAGGATCCACACAGGAGAGAAGCCGTACAAATGCATGGAATGTGGAAAAGGTTTTAGTCAAAAGGGTGGTCTTACTTCCCATAGCTGGATCCACACCGGGGAGAAGCCATATAAATGTGTGAAGTGTGGAAAGGGCTTCACTAGTAAATTTCAACTTATTTCCCATAGCTGGATCCACACAGGGGAGAAGCCATATAAATGTATGGAGTGTGGAGACAGCTTTACTAGTAAATATCAACTTATTTCCCATAGCTGGATCCACACAGGGGAGAAGCCATATAAATGTGTGGAGTGTGGAGACAGCTTTACTAGTAAATATCAACTTATGTCCCATAGCTGGATCCATACAGGGGAGAAGCCATATAAATGTGTGGAGTGTGGGAAGGGCTTTATGAGTAGAAGTCAACTTACTTACCATAACAGGATCCACACAGGCGAGAATCCATATAAATGTGGGGAGTGTGGAAAGGGTTTTCCTGCTAGACGTCAACTTATTTCCCATAGCTGGATCCACACAGGGGAGAAGCCCTATAAATGTAGTGAATGCGGAAAGAGTTTTGCATTCAATAGTTCCCTTATTAACCATAAAAGGATCCATACAGGGGAGAAACCCTATAAATGTATGGAGTGTGGCAAGAGTTTCAGCCAAAAGAGTAATCTTAATGCCCATAAAAGGATACACACAAAGGAGAACCCATTTAATTGCCAAGAGTATGGAAAGTCCTTCGCATATTGCAGTCAACTTAATTCCCATAACTGGATCCACACGGGAGAAGCCGTGTAAGCGCATTAAGTGTGGGAAGAGCTTCATTAATAGTAGTGATCTTTATTTGTGTAAAAGAAGTCACACGGAAAAGTCATATGAGTGGAGTGTGGAAAGAGCTGTCAATGGTTCCCCTACATCTCAAAAAAGGATTGATACAGAAGAGAAATCATAAATCTGAGGAGGCTGGAGAGAGCTTCAGGAGTAATGACCTAATTTTTCAATAAAGATGAGAATCCCTATAGACTTTCTTGGTTAAATCTATGCATTTTGTATTTGTGTGTGCTAATCTAGGAAGGGAGAAAATAATGAGCCTGACCATCACAACTGGCAGTCCCATAGAGATGAAATTACTAATGATAAAAGCAATTTGGATGTGATGTTTTATTTATGGACCGTTGATTTTTGAAGATACTATCATTTGAAGATGGACATTGCAGTTCCCATTTGAGGGTCAATTCCAAGAAAATGGCCATTTTACAAAGCTCAGATTCTGGGTATCTAGTATCTACTGTGTTTTTGCAAGTGAGTTTGCTTCTCACAAATTGTTTCTTGATTCTGATTTCAGGAAGTATTTCAGCCAGCAAATGTTACATAGATGCTGATTCTCTAGCCCAGTGATGGCGAACCTTTTAGAGACCCGAGCGCCCAAACTGCAACCCACAACCCACTTATCTATTGCTGGGTGGGCATGGCTATTTTTTTTTTAAATTTTTGTATTCTGTTTTTTAACATGTATTGCCCTGTTCACCGCCCTGAGTCCTTCGGGAGAAGGGCGGTATACAAATAAAATAAATAAATAAATAAATAAATTATGGTGGCCACGGCAGACTGGAGGTGGCCACCTCGATGTTGCTCCTGGGGAGGGATGCCTATGGGGGCCAGGCAGGGTTGAGGAAGATCCAGGGGGTCTTTGGCGGGTGGGCAGGAGGCTCATCCTGCAGGGTGAGGCAAGGCGAGGGAGGGAACAAGGCAGGGGTTAGGCCTCCGCTGCTTTCCTCCCCAGCACAGAGTGCCCTGCCACTGCTCTCACCCAGTGGCGAAGGTGGAGTTTGGGAGGCAGCGGCAGGGTGTGGCCCAGCAGCAGCAGCAGCAAAGCTCATCCTCCCTACTCAAGCGGCCATCAGCAGCTCCTCAGCTCCATCCAAGTTGAAAAAAGCAGAGGCACAGCAGCAGGATTGCTCTCAATAAAGCGGCCATGCAAGAGTGAGCAACGCACCTGACTTATTGTTTGAGAGCAATCCTGCTGCTGCACCTCAGCTTTCAACTTGGATGGAGCCAAGGTACCCAAGCCACTGCCTGCCTTCCCTTCCCCCCCATCCCGTGCCTCAGGCCGGTGCCGCCAACAGCTTGCTCAGGTCCATTAGGTTGCTGCTGCCGAGGAGAAGAGTGGTGAAGTTTTGTGCCAGCCGGCTGGTCAGGCAAGGAGTAGTCAGGGGATGCTGGCTGGGGAGGGGGAATCATGGCTGCTTGGGGGGTGAGATCTGCCAAGCCTCAGGGTAGCGGCATTAGCAGCTGCCCCTACCCGGCCTATTTCCCCGGCTCCATTACCGGTAGCAGCTTCCTCAGCAAGTGCCGCACAGCCCTCACCGTCAAGTTTCCATTGCACAAGCTTCCTGGAGCTGAGAAGTGCAGTTACTGAGCCACCAGGTGAGTTTGGTGGGCGGCGTTGCCTTCTGCTTTTCCTGCTGCGGCATTGGCTAGTGCTGTTGGGGATCTGGCTTTCCCCGCTCTGGGTGGCCTTTTGCCTGCTGGGTGTGCACCTGTACACAGGGCTTGCTAGCCGCCTGCTTTGCCTCTGTGCTGGGTGGCACTGCTGCTCTGGGCAGTGGTAGCCTAATGGACCTGCGGAAGCTGCTGGCAGCAGTAGCTACGCACGTGCCCACAGAAATGGCTCTATGTGCTGCCTGTTGCACGTGTGCCATAAGTTTACCACCACAGCTCTAGCCAGTAGAAAGAGCTGTCTCTCCCTGGTGCATCTGTTCAAGATGAAGCTGTATTTGTTTTGCTTCTGCTATAGCAGACATGCAGATACAAATTCAACTTATTCATGGTCTGTCCCCATTACCCTTCTTTTCCCTATTCGTACTATAATTGTTTTCTCTTCCCTTCCTCATCGCTTAATATACTCATAGTTTATCACAAAACCCTACTCTTTTCTCCACAAAAGTTGGAGCTTTTGCAACAGAGAGGTGGTGGATCTGAAACTATATTCACCAGAATTGTTATGCAAATGGTGCGATTAAGTGAACCCATTTTTCCAAACAGCAGTTTTAGTATTTAAAAAAAGGCTAAAAGTATCACAAATTGCAGTTACATGACTGGGACACTAACTGTTTGTAAATGCGAGTCATTTGCCAGGTCACTGAAATGTAGCCACAGGATCATAAGAGTAGTGGTTGGTGCTGCATGTTAACAGGCTATAAAACACCCATTCCAAGGGTGTTGTAAATTCAAACAATCATGAAACGACCAGTCGTAAGTTGAGCCCTATCTGTGACCTAAAGGAGATTTGAGTCTCATCGAAGTATCTAGAGAGATGGAATGTGATATTGAATAATAGAAGTAATTGTTGCATTGATTGAAAGTGGTTCAGTTTGTGCTTTGAATCCCTCCCTCCCTCCCTGTCCCCAGTTGTCCATACTTTGGATAATGAGAATAACAGCTCTCCTGCTGAAATTGTAAATCAGGGGTGTCAAACTGTCTGCCCAAGGGCTGGACGCGTCATCCAGAAGCTGCACCCACCCCATTGCTGGCAATGGCGAAACTGTCCCGATATGTTGCGTGACGTCATGTGATGTCGCAAGTTTGACATGTCTGTTGTAAATGATCAAGCAACAAGCTGGACCTCAGCTAATCAGGAAAAATAAAATCACATGAAATTAAGAAACACTTTCAGTTCCTATTGAATACATTTGAGTAAAATTAAACACCAGTGGTGCGGTTCTCTTTGTATTAAAACATATGCATCAACTATCACTATCCTCTCCATCTCAGATACACCAACAATAGCTAAGTCTCCTAGGCCCAGACAGAGTAACTTACTTCTTTGAAAGTATATGCTGGCCAACTGGTCCCATCTTCACCCGCATCTTTTATAAATCACTAGAGATGTGTTATGCTCCTTGCTTCAAAAACTCTCTCATCCAGTGCCCAAGAAACCCTCCATCAAAGAGCTGAATGACCACAGACCAGTTGCTCTGACATCTGTACTTAAGAAAACCTTTGAAAGGTTAGTGCTGGCCTACCTGAAAACCTATCACGGATCTCAATCAGAATAGAGCTGGAAGGAATCTTGGAGGTCTTCTAGTCCAGGGGTCCCCAACTTGTGGGCCGCAGCGCAGTACCAAGTCACGGCCTGTTGGCCAGCAGGCTGCAGGAATGGCTAGTTAGCGCATGCACATATGTGGGCATTCCCCACTTGCACTAGTGGCCCCCGTTTGTGCATGCATGGCAGTGCTAGGGCCACCGCCAGCGTCACACAGTTGCTAGCAGCCTGTTTGTGCATGCACATGGTCGCTAGCAGTCCACTTGTGCAGGTGCGCAGGCACCAGCACTGCCACCAAAACTGCCGCAGTTGCGCACGGCCCACTTGCGCATGTGCATGGATGCTGCCGCCACCACTGTACATACTTGTTTGCGTGCATGTACGCGCACATTGTTCTGCTCCTCCCTTTCCCTCTGGGCCACCAATCCAGAAACATTGAGGAACTTTGTTCTAGTCCAACCCGCTGCTCAAGCAGGAGACCCATTTCAGACAAGTGGCTGTCCAGTCTTTTCTTAAAAACCTCCAGTGATGAAGTGCCCACAACTTCTGAAGGCAAGCTGTTCCACTGGTTAATTGTCCAGTTAGGAAGTTTCTCCTTAATTCCATGTTGCTTCTCTCCTTGATTAATAATAAAAAAAACTAATAATAACTTCATTGTCACTTTGAATGTACAATAATCGGCATAAATTAAAATGAAATTTCAGTGCATTCAGCTGTCAAAGGGTCACCACCTCCAATATTCTCTACATAAATATGACAAAAACAAATAAATGCAGAATTATGCATATACCCACATATATGACACAGAGAAACAACAGTTTTGGAATCATCTCCAAGGGATCTTCCAAAATAAATACCAAATCATCAGCAAATGCTTGTAATTCTCTCTATGGACTTTCTATCTGAGGCTCTGCTGCCACCAAACCAGACAGTGATGCAGTTTGTTAAAATGCTTTCAATCGTGCCTCTGTAAAAAGTAGCAAGGACAGGAGAAAAATGTGCCCTCCTCATCTGATGCAGGAAATGCAGAGGTGTGGAGAGACCAATTCAGATAGTTATCTGCACCCCCAGATACTTAATACTGTTGAACACCTCTACAGCTGCATCCTTGATACTCAGTGGAGTATGACTATGCCAGCTCTTTCTGAAATCTACAATGATCTCCTTTGTTTTTATCCACAGGTTACTTTTATTGCACCAGTCCACCTCTTCCCTATAAGCATCTTCACTGTCATCCGGGATAAAACCCACCATTAGTTTAATTTCTCATGGTCCTGTCCCAGTCAAGTGGCGATTTTCAGTCTACATGGAAAAAGATAGTGCCAACTAAAATCTCATCTTTGGTTTCTCTCCAGGTCTTTTATTCAGTATGGAATTTGATCCTGCCAAGGCACCCATTAAACACCAAGTAATGGACAACACACCAATTGGAACTAGCTAGGTCTGCTACTTCCTTCCTGAAGCTGTGTATATCCCCCTGTGGACTTTACACAAAGTGCCAAGAGACCCTGCAATGGCGGGAAAGAGTGCACGGGGGTGGGGGTGCAGGGATCATAGGCGTGGGAGTAGAAGAAAAGGCCCCTCTCATTGGTTGGTTGTCCAGAGGTGGCAGTTTCTCCATCTTGCTTTTTTTCCTATCCAGGAATTGTGTGAGGATGGAGAAAACCTCTGAAGATCAGACTCACTTCCTTCAAGAAAAGCCACCATGAAGTCTCCACAGAGATTGGAGGCCTCAAAATGGGCCAAATCCTGTCAGAAATGGCAAGGCAGTCAGACGATGAGGACCAGGAGCCTCTCCTGGAAACACAACTTGTATCTTGTGGCTTTTGGAAACTCTGGCCAGAAGTGAAGGAAGATGGGGCTGGCAGGACACAGGTGGAGAAGCCACCCTTGGGAAAATGGAGATCTATGTCATCTTTTATTTCTTTATTTCTTTAGTATACATAACTGCTCTTCTCCTATTTTTGGCTCTGGGTGCCTAAGCATAATGGGAAATGCCAAGCACCAGCTCGTGATAAAGAAAATATTCCAAAAGAAAAAGCAAAATCAGTTCTTAAAATGGAAAAACAGCTGAAACTGTGGATGTTCCAGAAATTATTTCCAGAAATAACCAGGCTCCTTAAGTTGAGAAATGAAGAGAAAGGTAGTGTCTC